>NW_017729033.1:99643265-99663628 GCF_001723915.1 Gavialis gangeticus | reverse complement strand
GATCTGGAACCAACTTCCAAGCGAAGTGGTGCTGGCTCCCATCCAGGGGGTCTTTAAGAAGAAGTCAGACGAACGCCTTGCTGGGGTGTATGAGGTCCCTTCTGACCCTACCAACTATGAAATACACATGCACACCATTTACAAAACATTTACAATAACAAGGATTATAGGCAATATTTACATGGTTCTATACCTCTCTCAGGATGCAATTAACTATTATAAAATTCTAACCTAAGTTTCAACAAATTTTTTTAACCTTAAACTCTATCAAAATTTAAATCTACTTAGATATTAAATATAAATCTACAAATATATAAATACTCTATCATATACTCAGCCTCATAATAACAGATTAAAGATTTCAATATAAATCAATAATCTTAGAATTTATCAATTTACACCTATAAAACATGAAATATAAACCACACAATATCCAGCACCCACTCGCAAAATGTAAGGCACAACACACTTAACTATAACTCTTCAAGGAACCCCAAGGCCCAGGCTATTTTGGAGCCTTGGCTGCGTTCCTCTGGCTGCAAGGGGGGAGAAACTCCCCCGGTGCCCTTCAGGCTTTCCCCAGCCCAGCCAAAATATCCTTTAACCCAAAATAAAACTTCAAACTTGGGGAGCCTCGTCCTTCTGAGCTTCCCCGACCCAGGTGGATTCCCCCTCTCTCATGAGAATCCCCTTTCCTGGGAACTCACAACTCTGGGGAGCCGGGTGGAGGGTCCTTGTCTCTTTCCCGGCGAGTTGCCACCTCTCTTGTTGAGGATCCAGATGTCTCTGGCTCCCTCTGGGCCCAGTGGCCACCAGCAGCCCTGTGCACCATGGTGTGCACTGATGGCTTTACTCTTTTGCTCAGGGTTGGGACCCTGAGCTGCCTTGCTGGGTTCCAGGGTTTTGGTTTTAACTGGGTCCCTCTGTGCTAGGCTTCAGCTTTAGATGCCTGGCCTCATGCTGGGGGGTTAGAGGGTGGTAGTTCCCAGCCATCCTGTGCAGCTCCTTGGATCTGGGTCCACTCTTGGACCCTCTGTGCAGCGCCACCTGTACTGAGTCTTCCTGGCCTTGTGCCAGGGGTTGGAGGCCTGAGCCAACTCATACAACTCCAGGACCTCAGTCCCACTTGGACCGTGCTGTGCACTGCCCATACACTGAGATCCTGGCCACTTACCAGGGGTTGGGGACCCAAGCTACCTCATGCAGCTCCCAGGGTCCTGCTCCTTCTTGGACCCGCCGTGCAGCACCACCTGAACCGAACTCCTAGACTCATGTCAGGAGTTATGGACCTGAGCCACCTCATGTGGCTCCCAGGGTGCCCGCTCCATGCACCACTTCTGCACTGCACCTCTAGCTGCACACCAGGGGTGCAGAACCAAGCTGCCTCATACAGCTCTGAGAGTCTGACTCAGTGCACCAAACTGTGCACTGCCATTGTGCTTCTTGGCAGCACAGCTGTGGGCTGCACTGCCTACCACTCTCATCTGGTGAGGAGGTCTTTGGGCTCTTCGGGGCTACTGCTCCACCCTGCTGGGCAGCTCTCCCCAGCTCTTCTTCGTCCCTTGATGGAGCGTGTCTGTGCGCTGGGCATGCTGTTCTTTTATACTCCTCAGAGGCTCCGCCCCCGGATTGCAAGTGGACCAATTGGGGTGAGAGGGAATATAGCCCTCACCCAGGTCCAGGTTCTTTGCCTCACCCTGAGCAGGAGTGGGGCAGCCTTTCCCCCCACAATCACCTGATTGGTGGGAATGTCCCACCAATGGCTCAAAACCCTTTCAAGCCAGCAAGCTGGACTGCTACCTGCATGC
Source organism: Gavialis gangeticus (assembly GCF_001723915.1). Lineage (NCBI taxonomy): Eukaryota > Metazoa > Chordata > Crocodylia > Gavialidae > Gavialis > Gavialis gangeticus. The sequence continues at coordinate 99,661,820 of NW_017729033.1, read as the reverse complement.
CCGCCACATAAGTTTTATAAAACCCTGTTTAGAAGTGACTGTTAAACTCTTTTAATGAAATCTGACAGTGAAATTAGTATTTTCTTCTAAATGTTCAAGCATTTTGCTTTATGTTTAGCCCACTAACAGGATCATGTCATATATATAAAACAAACCCTTTTTTGTAGTTGTTGTTCAGATTCAATAGAGCAACCAATATTTTCTGCAAGTCAGTGCTGTTTGGGTGCTTATTTGGTTAGTGTGGTACAAATTACACTAAGGTGGTAGGTTTGATCCCTGGTTGGACTAAATGATCTCTTGAGGTGCCTTCCAGCCTTACGTCTCTATACATTTCTCTATGATAACAGTAACAAATGAATATACAAGCATATAGTTAAGTACAGAATTGTACAAAGAAAACCTGCAAACATGTTAGGCTTAGCGTGGGACCTGATGCAATTTCCAGTAGAGTCAACAGGAAAAGCACCATTGGCTTTCATGATTAGATGCTCTGAGAGCCCTTAAAATAGCACTGTTGATGAGGCAGAGGAAATGCCCATTTCAGTACTACATCAGATAGATTTCTTTTAACTAGTGCTTTTTTTTATGAACAGATCCTTGTTCAAGAGAAACTCTTCCTGTTACTTTAAAAGAAAAGAGGCTTTCAGAGACAGAGGGAGGAGCACTCTGGAAGAAGAGTGCTCCTTGTTGGAGATGTACCATATGTCAGGGGCAGCAAGGGTATAGACAGGCCTCTGAAAATACATACCCAGAACTGTACTTCAGAATGGGTTAGTTTTTCTCCAGGACCCAATTGGATTTTCAGAGAAATTCAGTCTGGACTGAAGGTGGTGCCCACTTGCAGAGATGGACACAAAGGCAACTAGGTGACACAGCATCCTTACAAGAAAGAGCCGTAATGGCCATCAACAAAGAGCTCATCTCAGAGTATATAAACCTGGCTCCAGGACTACAGAAGGCATTAGGGACCCTGGGCATAAGGGAGAGAAGAGCTCCCTGAAGCTTGTTGCAGAGTGGCCCTTGGCAGCCTGGAAGAGGGAGTCCCTGGAAGTGAAGTGTGATTCTGTAAATGTGCTGAGGGGACTGAGGCTGCAGTGCCCATCCCAGCCACTAGGCAAGAAGCCCAGAAGGGTGGACACTGGGTAGAAGCGAGGTGGAGCACTTTAGGGAAAGGCAAATCCCAAGTTATAGACAGGTTACAGATAAAAGTGGGGAAGGGTAACCCCAGGCTAGATGCGGAAGTAGGCAAAGGAACATCTCTACCCCCTGTTTCCCATCTAATCTACCACCAAGGCATGGGACCACTGGCCCAAGGGAGATACTCTGTTTCCCTTGGAATCCCCTTGAGGGAAAAGAGGAGACAAGGTCCCCTTTCTCCCTGGAAAAACTAAGAAGCTGGGGGTGGGCTGGCTCATTCCTTTTGTTCCCATTCGAGGTGGGGCAGAAAGCATCAAGCAAACCAATGTACTAGGAGAAGAAGAAAGAAGGATGATAGAGAATGCCCAAGCTGGCAGGCCCCCATCTGCAGCTGGGATGGAGGGGAGCCCACAGCCAGGCACTTGATCCTTTAACTGCACCTTCAGTTTTTACTGCCTGATAAAGAGGTGGGAGAAAGAGACTTGAGCTCTCCCAAGTCTCCCAGAGGGCAAGATCCCTTCCTGTGTGAAGAAGTAACATGAAGGATCAGCAAGTTTTCCACAAAGAATTGCTAGCTTGTTGGTATGATGTCAAGGAACTGGCACTGTGCTGTTACTAGCTCAGAACCTCTGGCTGATTTAAAGATGTAGCTTTTTTTGAGGTTCCTGCAACTCTAGCATGTAGGGGCATGCAAAGTCATGAACTGAACAGTGATTGCTAGACTGCTTCACATCAAGACTATTCATGCAGCAAATTATCAACACTGTAGTTCCAACACAGTGAGTTCATATAAAGACACAGACTGTAGACATAGGAACTTTGTCCTACAGACTGAGCTTAGCAGCCCCTGCTCAGAAGTTCTAGGTGGTTGGAATGGGGCCAAAACCTAAATCTTCATATGTTCACTGTCTCAATATCACTTGCTCTGTGGCGTGATGTGAAAATGCAGGTACAGGTGGTTGAAGACAATCCAGCTAGCCATGGGAGCTCACATATTCTGGTGGTTCTACATCAGCAGGGGAACTGACTTCCTGGATCTTGGTGAACTGACCAGATCTATTGCATATGACCTTGGAAGGGAAATGGGGACATGGACCCAAATGTATCTATATTCGGCAATATCCATGGGTAACTGGTGCCTCCTGAGTCAGGAGGGGCATTTGCCCCCCCAGTGGCCAGTCATTGATCCTGCTGACCCACAAGTGGCAGCAGCATGCCACTGGCACTTCCTGTTGCACCACTGATACTTCCAGGAGAGCCCCCACTAACTGCACCAGTGCTCTCACGGGATGGATGTGTACCCGCTATGCATTGCCACTGACAATATGTCATAACCAGGAAATGATAAGGGGAAGGGGAGGAGAAAGAGAATGTAAAAACAACTTATTCTGTCATGCACTGTTTTAACTCTGTGGGGTGACAGGAGGGAAGAGAGAAATGACTAGGCGATTATGTTTCCTCTTGAACTTAGTTGATACACAGGATGGGGTTTGTTCTCTTTTCTTGCCTGTGAAGGGGAGAAATTGCTGAAGGGCACAGAGGGTGCCTGTACACACAACAAAATTGGCCTTTAAAGCAGCTTAATTAGCCTTTTGCACTGCTTTAACACTGTTGCTATTTACACATTCAGCAGCATATTTTGCTTTAAATAAGTTTGTTACATAGCAAAGTAAAACCCATCAGAGGGTTTGTGCTTAACTGTTTCAGTCAGCCAATCAGAGTGTGAATAAAGCATTATGGACAGACAGACAGATTAAGGCTTTTATAATATTAGAATGGTGAGTGGGAGGCTCAGCAGGTACTGCAGCTCCTCAGAGAAACTGACGTAACTGTAGCAGTGAAATTAACAGGAATGTCAATTCCATTAAGTGGATGCAAAGGGCAAACTGGTCATCAAGTGCATCTGTGAGGGGCTGAGGATCTGCAGCTTCCAGAATCTGCAGCTCTGGGGCAATTGCTCCCAGAATCTAGGGAAGGTTCCTTACTCTGGATTTCACAAGAGCTCCTCTTGCCTGAGGTGCCTGGACAAAACATTTTGGATTCACTGAACCAGCATTTGTTGGCATAATACAAGTCACATTATAGTAAGGCTGAAACCTGCACTCTGCCTATTGCACAGTAGGGAAAGCTGACTATGGAGAAACTTTGTAGAAGTGGCCCTAACAACTGGGTTCTTTGTCCCATTGCCTTTGTAACCTGGTGTCTCTGACTGTAAACTCTTCAGAGCACAAAGGGTGTGGACAGCTCCCAGCAGACAAAAGCCTTGCCAGAACATAAAGTGGAAGTATCAAGAATGAGGGGCCTTAAAATAGGCTTATTTTTGCAGACTAGAATTTGGGACAGGTTCTCCATCATCAGTTCAAGTCCAGGGGGCTTGTCTGGTTTATACAAGCTGAGGGTCTGATTTAGAATAATCAAATGTCACATTTCTGGGTACAAGCCATTCATCCCAAGGGTCAGGAAGGAATTTCCCCTCAAAGACAGCATTCATTAACTATACAGATAGGTATCAAGCTATGAGGAAGTGCATTCTGGTTTAGCATGTGTGTCTTTTTACTTTGGTCTGACTGGTCTCTAAAGCATTAGGTATTGGCTACTGCTGAAGGGAAGATACAAGACCTAATGATCCATTGATCTGAAGCGATATGGCAACTGCTATGTAGCTATGTGATTGTGACCAATCACAGACCAACATCATTACGCACAAAAATATAGTTTGAAATCCCTGGGTTAGAGACCCCATGGACTACATTATTATGGAGACCAGCTGAAGGGGGGGGGGGGTTAGATTTTAATTGGATTATGGGTGTCAACATAGAGTACTTATCTTTTATATAAGCATTTAAAGAGGACACTGGGCTTGTGAAGGGAAGCAAGACAATTAGCCAAGTTCCCATCCTGAGAAACTAACATCCATAGGAAATTCAGTTTATGTTTGCTCCCTATCCATTGCTGAAGGAGCATGACTCCTGTATCATGACTCCTGTGTCACAGGTGCTTGTGGAGACCTATTTAGTGCCTGTTCATGAAGTGAGTTGAAGATGACTAGCACTATTCAGGTGTTTAAGTACTACTGTTATCACCAAGTGGTTGTACCTTGCACAAAGATAGCAAAAGTGCTGTCAGCTGGAGTGGAAAACACACTGAAGGCAGATGCCTGTGGGAAAAAGGCTGCACAGAATAGATGGATGTGCACCCCTTATGCATCCTCACTATCTTTTTTGTTTTCAGAGAGAGCAAGCAATTCATGGAGGTGCTGAAAAGTGAAGCTAATATTGCCCTACCTTGGCCTGTGCATTCAGGCCTGGGCCTCTAAAAACAGAGGCCAGCTTCACCACCTTTTGCTCTACTGATATCCCATCTGTGCTGTGAGCATTTTTCCAGCCACGTGGCTGGGTGAAGGTCTTTTTCCCCCTCAGCTTGCATGAGTGAGTGCGCCAGGCCACCTCATGCATATTGCCAACAAAGCATATTGCCAACTCAGATTTTTATGATTCATCTTAAGAATTCAGCCCCAGCCCCTGTAGCTTCATGAGCTCTTCAGAACCATGACAACCAGAGGTCTAATAAAATGTCACAGGCAGGGGAAATGCATAAAGCAGGTTGAAAGCAAAGCAAGTCCTGAACTAAGGTCATGTTCAGGAACTTCTGGTAATGTTGTAGGAACCCAGAACACTTGGACTGCTTTTTCACGAGTCCATCTGGAAATGTGAAGCATTATCAAACATTTCTCAGTGTTAATAAAATAATGTCAAGAAGCTTCATCGTGGCACGGGGTTCTAGACCAGGACTGTGCAACCTATAAGCAGCTAGGGGCTGAATGTCCTGTGGGCCATCCATCCCAGTAAGGCCCACACCAGAGTGAACTATGGACCTCCTAGGCTGCTCACTGCAGCTGCACAGATGCCCCCACTGCACTTTGTGCCCACATGCGCACCCCTGCCCTACCTCTACACAGCATGCCCACATGTGCGCATGTCCCCTGCTACTGCAGCACTCCCCACACCACCACTGCAGCAACATGCACCCATGTTCACCCATAGCGTGCTAGGCCACCCTGTCCTGTTCTTAGGGGCAGGCACACACAGCAGAACCTGGAGGAGGGAGAGGGAGCCAGGAGACTCGGTGAAAGTGATGAGAACAGTGGCAGGGGCCAAAATGTGACCCCCTTGGGGGGTGCATCAGCTCCTGGGCTGCCAGTTGAGCAGCCCTGTTCTAGACACTGGCAATGTACTGTTTGTGATTTTCACTTGCATAGGAGTTGGGTGCCTGGGCCCTTTTGAAAAATCCCACTATGTGTCTATCTTCATCCTTGGATGTTTTTAGAAGCAAGTTAAATATTTGACTGGGATGATCCTGCCTTGAGCCAGATGCTGGGCAAGATGACCTTGTGAGATCCCTTCTAGCCCTGCTTTCCTATGATATACATCCTGAGGTACCTTAATATCTGTGAAAATTTTGTCCCAGTAGTTTGTTTTTACAGAGATGCTATACTGGTTCTGTGTTTTAAGATACCCAGAGTTAAAGTATTATAAAACTATATGTAAACTAGGTCTGTGGTGGGAAGCTGGGTTTTGTGGTGTTTAAAAAATATACACGCATGTCATGATACTGCATTATCTAGTCATTGTTTAAGAATGCTGAAGTGGCAAGTTGTGGGAGTCAATGCTTAACAGCTTGTGCTGTTCAGGCTAAAAAATAGATGAAAAAAAATCTGCAGCACATGGTAACCAGGGTTCCTATGAAAACAGTTGGCATCAGGACCAGTTACCAAAGGGATGAGAGAAACATATTTGAGCACAGCAGTAGGAGTAGAAAGAGGTTTTATTTTATTTTACTTCATTCTGTTTCTTAATTAAGTTTATTTTTGCAGCTTCCTGGTTTTAGAGGGTCTCTGTCAAGTTGAAAACTAGCCCATTAAAATTATTTTAAAAGAAGTTCTTGCTATTACATTTGCCTGAATTTCTCTGACAAATATTTCCCCATTTCAATAACATTTTCCTATAATTTTATGCTTTCTTCTCCTTTATCTCTCAAAACTCCATAGAGACAGAGGAAATTGATTGTATACTCGGCAAAGATTGAAACTGACTGTACACAAGATGCTTCCAAATGACAAGGTAAACAGACCAGAAAAAAAGAACAATGTTATTTGTTTTTGATGTCTTACCATCCAAGTAATTCTAGAGTGGCATGTAACCAGAAAAAGTAAATGAAAAATTGGTCAGAAGCACAATTTTTAACACAGCATTCCTTTAAAGCAAAATAAATGTGATTCATATGCAGTATAAGGGTTATTTGACACATAAGATATTACATCCAAAAATACAGAGCACTATATGATGTTGATGATGAACAGCAAAGAAGAGGAATGATGTGATTGTAAAAAAAGGGTTTCTTTTTGCACCCAGGCAAAATCCATGTCTGTAGCACAGTACTGATACATATTTTGAAGGGTTAAGAGGGATTTAAGTAGTGCCTGGGCCTCATGCTGTTTTTCTGCACAGATGACTGGCACACTGAAAATCTTACTTAAATTAGCATTATGCAATCTGACCTACGAAGTTATAAACCATTTCACTCACAAGTGAAATGGGCCGCCAATGTGGGGATACAGTCAGGAAGGCTAACCACACCTTGTCATGCATCCATAGATGCATCACGAGCAGGTCCAAGGAGATGATCCCCTCCCTCTATGTGACATTGGTCAGGCTGCAGTTGGAATACTGTGTCCAGTTCTGGGCGCCGCACTTCAGGAGGGATGTGTATAGCATAGAGAGGGTCCAGAGAAGGGGCACCCACATGATTAGGGGGCAGTAGGGTAGGCCCTACGAGGAGAGACTATGGGACCTGAACCTGTTCAGCCTCCACGAGAGAAGGCTGAGAGGGGATCTGGTGGCCACCTACAAACTTGCCAAGGGGGACCAGCAGGCAATGGGAGAATCCCTGTTCCCCCAAACTACCGGGAGTTACAAGGAATAACGGCCATAAGCTGACAGAGTAGGTTCAGGCTAGACATCAGGAGGCACTACTTCACACTCAGGGTGGCTAGGAGCTGGAACCAACTTCCAAGGGAAGTGGTGCTCGCCCCTACCCTGGAGATCTTCAAAAGGAGGCTAGACAATCACCTAGCCAGGGTCATTTGACCCCAGCACTCTTTCCTGCCCATGGCAGGGGGTCAGACTTGATGAGCTGCTCAGGTCCCTTGCGACCCTGCCAACTATGAAATGCATCTAGCTCTTGGATACAATGAAGCAGCCTTCACATAGCTCAAAGCATCACTGTACAATAGGTTTTGTATACTGTACAACATTGTATAAAATGAGTGAATAAGAAACCCATAGCTAAAGTTGTGTCCATTCAAATTACAAATCCCTTTTCTCTGGGATTTATTATTTGGCCGTAAACATTTTACAAGGGCTGAAACTTGGATTAAAACACATGAACCTCAGGTCATGTATTTTTATCTAGGGGAAAAGCTGTCTATTATTATTAAGAAGAAAACATGGTTCGTGTTTTGAAAACTAAAAATAATATTTTGACTGAAACAGAGAAAAGTTGAGTCTCCTGGGAGTAAATGTGATGCTGCAAAGATTTAAGAACATGATAGTAATCTTATTATCTTCAGTACAACCTCTGATGGGCTTACAGTACAGACCTAGTCTTTGGAGGACTGGGTGTTTTTGTTAACAGGGTGGGATTGAAGAATGTACTCAGCTTTGGCCAAAGAGATACCATGATCTTATTGTCCTTGAATAGACTCGTGTAGTTAGAGGGTGAAGGCCAGCCCCTTGCCCTGTGGGTAGGCCGACCCCTGCAAAAGTCTACAAATGCCTCTAAACATGAGGATCTCAACTATACAATTCATGGTGATGGGAACTGCTTTCAGGATTTCCCCCTGACTTGTTTCTTCTGACTTTTGGTTAGGGGAAAGTGAGACTCCAAGGTTTGGGACTTGCATGTAGGGTGCCTGCCATAGATTTGGAAATATCTAAAGCCCCAGACTGAGTCTGGGAGGTAGAATACTTGCCAGTGGTAGTAGTGCCACACAGACTTGAATGACTGAGTTCTGTTAAGTTGAAATTTGGAACTGATTTGACACTAGAAATGAAAATTTATTTTTAAAAAAAAGCAAGTCCCTGGGAGTTTTATCACTGATTTAAGTGAGAATATAGGCATTTGATTATGTGAACAGATGTGCCCCAGGGTCACAGTAGAAATGAAGTGCATTTGTTGCATCATCCTACTTCTTCCATATCCAACAAAACTCCCTGAGTTCTATGGGGCTGTGCCTCATTTCATGGGCAGGAGAAGTGCAGTATCCCTCTGTTAGTGTGCGAAGTGGGCAGTATTCAATTCAGATTCAGCCCAATTTGGGGGACAGTGATTTGATTCGCTGATTCGGATCACTGTCCCGATTTTGATTCGTCTGAATCTGAAGATTTGATTCTGATTTGGAGAATCAGCAATTTGGCCATAGAGGCAGCTTTACACGTGTTTTCTACATATCTGGATGTACCAGGCACGGCTTGTGAACACTGAGATACTGGAGCAGATGGAGAGTCCCATCCCAGAAGTGGACTGGAAGTGCTTCTGGTCCACTTCCAGGTCTGCTGCTGAGCATAGGCTCCTCCCCCCCACACCTCCCTGTCTCAGCAGTCAGCCACAGGGAGACCCTGGGTGCCCGCCCCAGACCCAGGAGGCATGAGTCACTGAGCTGGGGGGCAGGGAGTCCCCCGCATGCTCTGTAGCAGACCCGGAAGTGGACCAGAAGTACTTCCTCCCCCTGTGCCCCGATGGGATGCTCCATCCACCCCACCATCTCAGTGTTCACAAGTCATGCCTAGTACCTTGAGGTATGTGGAAAAAACATTTAAAGCTGTGTCTATGGCCGAATCGTCAAATCTCTCCAAATCAAATCAGAGGCTTCCGATTCTATTCGGAGAGATTAATGGGTATCCTGATTTGGTTTGGATTCGGAGATTCAGCCACCAAATCAAGTCAAATCTCCTCGAAATAGAATCAGCAACTGAAGTTTCACACAGCCCTACTCTCTATGGCTTCTGGAGGGAGGATATGTAAGCATAAGCCTGTGGTTGTCACAGGTCTAACAAAAGGGCATGCTAGAGTTACTGCTGCTACAACAAGATGAACAAGGTTGATTTGCTTCTCCCTCTACCTCAGCCTACACAAGGTCTCTCAGCAGATAACCCCCTTGGCATGATACTAGTGGGGTTTGCTTTCTCCAAGCACTGAGAGCTTTGCTTTAACTGACAGTAGCAGGGACATGTAGAGACAAGGATCATCAACAGTGCATTAGTAAAATGCCTGCTGAAAAACCTGCCAGTCACCACCAGAAATGTGACTTTTAAGAAATTTTGAACCAGATGCAGCATAGGGGATGAGGCACTGCCTGCTTGCATCATCTGCTCCATGTGTATGTGAGGGGGTGGACACTCCCTGATGAGCTAATGTGCATGAAATCAGTATCACCTCTCATTAAAAAGGCTTCTGCTGTAAGAATGCAAATAATGAGTCTCCCAAGTCTGGTTCACCCCTTTATGACTCTTGCAAAAATTACAAAATGACCAGGGAGCAAGGAAGAGGCAGAGGGAGAGAAAAGAGCTCCCCTGCATGTTAATCCAGTAAATTTCATTTCTGTCTGATATTTCTGCCTTTCTCTATCCCTCTCTCTTTATATCCTGTGTAGAGGCTCTCACGGGAGTGCATCTTTGTGTGTGTTTGTAAACACTGAAAAAAGAACATTATTTAAGTTGCAAAGTCAAGTGCATAAATATTAGAAAAAGCCAAACTCCCACAAATCCCAGTTGTATCCCTTTTGCTATATAATGAGGGACATAGAAACACGGAGGAAAAAATGAATATTCTGTCTTTTGAGCAGTTTTTAAGCTTGTGTGGTAAATAAGGCACGTTCTGTGGAAAAAAATGCAAGCATTTATGTAATTAATGCCTATCGTATCATGCAGATGTGCCAGGAGGCTGGATTGAGGAGGCATATACAGCCTTAATTCTAGCATTTACTAACTTGTTGAGTGCTTGATGTTGCAAACTTGAATATTTTGAATGTATTTTAATGTAGCATACACATTAATTGCTATATTAATCATAGATCTGCCAGCTGCTGCTGTTTACAAATTAGTTTTATATAATATTTGTATTTATGTCATATATTAGTTCCCTAATATATCTTCTAGATGTCACCTCTACATATGTGGTCTCTTGCTCTCTGTCTTTCAACCCCATACACTATAATTTTAAAACTATGATGCTGGCTCTTCTCCAGTCCACTGCCTTTGGTTTTTTTCACGCATTAAAAATATTTAAAACTATAAGCCAAAGCCTAGAAGTATGCCATCCAGATGGTGGATTATACTGGTATGTGTGTGTGTATGTATTTCCAGCCACGACATCATTTCATTACTTATATATAGTTGAGGTGATGTCACTGTGGGGTGCCTATTATGCAGTAGGTATACAACAGGGTCATTTGCAAATGTCCGTGAATTTCTTGTCTGTAAAATGCTCTTTGCTGACAATTGTTAGTCACTTAGAAGCAGGACTGCAAAGTCTCACGGGTTGCTTTTCTTGCGCTTGTGATGATTTCTGTCTGACCATTAGCCTAAAGAAGACAGTAGTCATGGGTCAACAAGTTGATCACCATCCTGAAGTTAGAATAAATGATGAAAGGCTGGAAGTAGTTGGAAAATTCACTTACTTGGGCTCCACCATCTCGCAAAATCTTGGCTTGCAAGCCAGAATGAATGCGCACCTTGGAAGGACAAGCAATGTCATGGCTAAATTTGAAAAGAGAGTTTGGAAAAATGGAGCACTGGCTTTGCAATAAGTGTCCATCTACAGCACTTGCATGCTTAGCTCTCTATTGTACGACAGCAAAACACAGACTCCTTATGCCAAGTAAGAAAGAAAACTAAACAGTTTCCATCTTCGATGTCTCAGCTGTATCTTAGGCATAACATGGCATGACAAAATCTCCAACTTCACTGTTCTGGAATGGACCAAGATATCCAGTATGTTCATGCTCCTGAGGCAGAGATGCCGCTGTTGGTTAGGTCATGTGAATTGTATGAGTGATGGCTGAATCCCCAAGGACATACTTTACAGTGAGCTGGCCATTGGGAAACATCAACTTGGATGGTCCAAAATCTGTTTTGTTGATGTCTGCAAGAAAAACCTTCATGAGTTGCGCATCAATGGTTAATGCTAGGAATCTATTGCTTTGGACTGCTGCAAATGGAAAGCTGCCCTGAAGCAGGGCCTATGTTGCTTTGAGATGGAAAGGGTCAATGATGAGAGAGAGAAGGAGCATCAGAGGCAGGCAAGATAGGATGTTACTTAGCATGCCAGTGCAAGCTCAACCTAATTTGTATGTGCAACTTGCCCAAGGGTCTGCTCGTCACGCATTGGACTCCTCAGCCACTCAAGAAGCTGTGGTGGTACCCAGAAACACACCAAAGGCACAATCTCCCTGGTCTCCTGAGACCAATGGTTGCCAATGATAGTCCAGGGTCAGTATATGTGTGCATGAATCAGTGAAATCAGTAGGAGTGTGTGTGCATATACTGAAGCATGTATAGGATGGGGGGGGCGGGGTGTATGTGTGTGTACTGTGTCCCAATGAAATCAGTGAGAGAGTATGTGTGTGTATGTATGGTAATACAGGGGATGGATGGATGGATATGTGTAGTACAGGGTTGGTATGTAGGCATGTGCATATTATGCTGTGTATTGTTGGGATCTGTGTGTGTGTGTATGTGTGTGTGTGTGTGAGAGAGAGAGAGAGAGACATAGAGTGCCATATATCAATGGGAGTGTATGTACCAGAAATATAGATAGATATAGAGAGTGCAGGGTGAATATATATATATGTGTGTGTGTGTGTGTGTGTGTGCGTGCGTATTTAACATGGATCATTGGGATTGTGTGTATGCATCGACAAACAGACAGATGGAACGTGGTATTTATAGCACAGGGTCAAAATATGTGTGTGTTCGTGTGTGTGTGTGTGTATATATATATCAGTGGGAACACTGGTGTATTAGTGCACTACGTATAATATAGGGTTGGGGGGGGTGTGTGTGTGTCTATATATATAGCTCAGTGGGAGTGTGTGTATCTATATACATGTGTATAGGTATACCATATATCAGTGGGATCCATGGAAATGTTTGTGTCTATATTTGTGTTTGTGTCTCTCTATAGACACAAACACACATTTCCATGGATCCCACTGATATATGGCATACCTATACACACGTATACAGATGCACACACTCCCACTGAGCTATATACACTTACTGACCCTGTATTATACGTACTTCACTGACATAGACAAACACTCCCAGTGATCCCAGATGCAGCCCTGATGCTGTTTGTGTATATATTAGTGCAGCATACAGCGTCATTGTGTGTGTGTGTAGTGCAGCATGTATAGCACGCCGGGACAGTGTATAGTACATCACGTACAGCACAGTGCCTGTAGGGTGTGTGTGTCAATGGAAGCGAGCGTGCGTGCGTGCGTGCGTGCATGTGTGCACGCCCACCCTACTGTGAAACACCCCTTTCCTAGACCCGCCCAGCCATTTGAGTCCTGTCCCTTGGAGAGACAGGGATTGGTGCACTCAGAGCCTCTCCCGCCTTGATGATTGGCTGCCTCGCCCCGCCAGTTCCCAGGGGTAGGGGCTAGTCCTGCCGGGCGCGGCGATGCGCTCAGGAGCCGGAGGGCGAGCACTGCTGCTGGAGAGCTGCGGCCACGGGGAAGGTTATGAAAGGTTGCGCCCGCCCCGCCCCGTGCCGGTGGCAGTTGGTCTCCCCCCCCCCAGCCCGTGTCTAAGTGGGGGCGCGTGCTCTGGGGTTGGGTGAGGCCGCTTGGAGCCCGGCTGGGGGGCAGGGGCGCCCCTTGCAGCCTGCCTGTGGGGCAGAGCGGGGCTTGCGAGCCCACACTGCTCACCTAATGACGGGCTTGCGCAGGCTCCTGACCTGCAGTCACAGCGTGGCTGGGGGTAGCCCGTGCCACCCCGAGCCAGTGTGTTTGGGGGTATTGTACACCTGCATGTGCATATGCACAGCTAAGTGTGCATAGACACGTGTATGTTACACATGCATGCAAGTATGTATACACACGTGGATACACATGTGGAGACATACCTGTATAGGTGTGCATACATAGGTGTACACATGTAGACACTGGTGTTTCTATAGGTATGCATGCATGCATGGGCACGTGTGTCTACACACATGTATGTGTATACAGTTATACACACATTCTTCCCCCCCATCCCCAATAGACAGATAAGTGAGAGAGATAAAATCACTGAATCAGAAAGTTAAGGTTGGAAGGGACCTCAGGAGATCATCTAGTCCAACCCCCTGCTCAAAGCAGCACTGTCCCCAACTATCTTCTCCCAGCCAAGGCTTTGTCTAGCTGTGCCTTAAAAACTTTCAAGGATGGAGCTTCCACCACCTCCCTGAGTTACCTGGTCCAGTGCTTCACCCTCCAGTGGGAAAGGTTTTCCTAATATCCAACCTAAACCTCCCTTGCTGCAACTTGAGACCATTGCTCCTTGTTCTGCCGTCTGCCACTACTGAAGACAGTCCAGCTCCATCCTCTTTGGAACCACCAGGGTGGATTTGATGTAAATTAAATAGATTTAAATCCAGTTTTAATCACTGGTCAAGAAGCCTCCATTTAATCGTTGTTTTCTAGAAAAAGTGCATTCTTGTTTGATATACTCTGTTCATTCAGCTTGTTCAAAGTTTGCACTTTTATAGAGGGGTAAGGGCTTTACTCTGTGTACACAAACTTGCAGAGAGAATAGGGTGGATGGGTAGGTAATCAGGTCTGTTATCTGTCATCTCCATATACTGCTGTCAACAAGGATGTTATCTCTAGAGACACAAATCCATAGTTTGAGAACTGAAACTAAGCATCACAGAGATGCTTAATGGGATCTTCTAGACTGAGCACTGTATCTACTGGGTAGAGTGTTTTTTTTTATCTTTACTACTCTAAAGAGGAGCCTCTGGGGACCCAATAAGATTGGGCCCCTAATATAGTCCTTGACCTGTTGTGACCTATTTATAAAACTTTTCTTAAAAGGTTACATGAATATATTGTCTCGTATAGTATATAATTAAAAGGTATAAACCCTATTCCATGATAATTTTTTTGAGCTTTAACATATTTTAAATTAAAACTGTCTTTATATATAGGTTTATTTTTCTTAAAAGCATCTTAACCAAAAAATCCAATTAAAAAATCCGATTTTGTTATTTAAAAAAAAAATCATTGATTTTTATCCACCCTGGGATCCACCCTTGAGGTAGTTAAAGGCTGCTATTAAATCCCACCTCAATCTTCTGTTCTCTAGACTAAAGAGCAGTCCCCTCAATCTCTCCTTGTAAGTCATGTCCCCCAGTCCCCTCACCATTTTCATTGCCCTCCACTGGACTCTCTCTAACTTGTCCACATCCTTTCTGTAGTGGGGGCCCCAAAAGTGAACACAGTACTCTACATGAGCCTCCCAGGTGCTGAACAGAGAGGAATAATTACTTCCCTCAATCTGCTGGCAATTCTTCTATTAATGCAGCCCAGGATGCTATTAGCCTTCTTGGCAACAAGGGCACACCGCTGGCTCATTCAGCTTATTCAGCTCACTGTAACCCCCAGGTCCTTTTCTACAGAGCTGCTGCTTAGCCAGATGGTCACCAGCCTGTACCAGTGCATGGGATTGTTCTGCCCTAAGTGTAGGACTTTCCACTTATCCTTGTTGAACCTCATGAGATTTCTTTTGGCCCAATCCTCCAATTTGTCTAGGTCTCTCTGACTCCTAGCCTCACTCTCCAGCATATCTAATACTTTCCACAGCTTGGTGTTATCCACAAACTTGCTGAGGGTGTAATCCACCCCATCGTCTGGATCATTAATGAAGATATTGAACAAAACTGGCCCTAGGACCGTCCCCTGGGACACTTCACATGATATCAGCTGCCAGCTAGATAGACATTGAGCCATTGATTACTGCTGTTTGAGCCTAACAATCCAGCCAGCTTTGTATCCACCTTACAGTCTGTTCATCCAACCCACTGCTTTCCCCACATCCTCAGAGTCGGTCATCTCATCGCAAAAGGCAATCAGGTTGGTCAGGCATGCCCTTGGTGAATCTATGTTCTCTCACACACGCTCGCACACACACACTTCCAGTAGGAACTCATACCATGGGCTTTTGGAGGTCTTTGCAACAGATGCTGCTCTGTTATTTTTCTGTATGCAGAAAAAAGAAAAACTAAGAGCTATCTTTTCCTAGGAGTGCCTCAGGTCTGTTCAGGAGTGCCCCGGGTCCAAAAATTGTGAGAATCACTTGTCTACAAGGTGCAAGTCTACCCTGCCTTTTGCCTGACTTTGGGCTAACACAGCAACCTGTCTCATTTACAGTATAGCTCAGCCAGGCAGTGGGTCCAGTGAAAGGCATTGCCCACAAAAACTCTCACCTCACATGTATTTCCTGGACCATCACAACCACCACATCACTACAGTGCTACCTAATAGCCCTGTTGATACTGTAGAGCTGAGTCAGATCATGGAGGCTGTAGAAGCCTGGAGGTTGAGAGTGAGGGGTCAGTTTCCCTGTCACAAAGTGAGAGGCAATGTGGTTAGGAGTAGACAGTGGGCCTGGAGGATTCTTATGCACTGAAGAAGTTGTAGGCACACAGCCCCTGTGCAGATAATCAGAGCGTGTTACACAGTAAGCAGCAGGCAAAACACTGAAACTGGTTCCCAAGGACTCTTACCATCTACTCCTCCCAATGTCTTTAATTAAGCAAATTCCATAGCTATACATGTAAGTGGGGTGCAGTGTAGTAAAATGAATTCTACATTGGTAGGTGCATTTGTAGATCATTTGTACACTGGTAGCAAATGCCTTCGGAACCATAAATGAGCTAGTAGTAACTAAGTATATGTATAGATTTGAACACTTCCTGTGCACTTTCACTGTGTGCATTTGCATACAGATATATATACAACAGCAGTTACATACAAACAATAGCTTAAACTGTAATAGGAAAGACTTTTGCATGCAGAAAACCCTACAAATTTAACATGAAACACTGTTATCTTCTGTTTTGTACCATATCATCACAGGCTTGCTAAAAATCCTGCATTGTGTTAAGGATGCCCTGATGTTGCAAACAGTTTTGCCCATGTATAATCCTAATCACATGGATATGTTATTGGAAATCAGGGGTGGTAGTCATGTGAGCAAAGATCTGCTTTTGCTAGATTGGGGACCAATTCTACTTTCAGCTGCATATGATTTATTTTTAAAGATAAAAAATGGCTTTGGTCCATCCTGCATGTAAGGTATGGCAGATGTCCCAGTAAAATAGGTTTTCAGAGTTTTTCAAATGCGTTACAGATAATTTTATTTGGCTACGTGTTCCAATCAAGCAAGCATTTTTACTGACCATTTAAATGGAGCCTACTATATGGATAGCTTGCTTTTAAGAACCACAGAAAGAATTGCCTATCCAGCATGAAGCTCTTGAAGGCATGTACCCCATCCTAGAGATCCTGATTGCTGCAACTAACCTGACCCCTGGGGTGTCTGAGCATGAGCAGGCACTAAAACCATACCAAGGCAATGATTTTACCATGAGACTATCATGTAAGGGCATGATTCTGGAAGGCACTGAGTGCATATGAGTTCTAAGCATCTTTGGTGTTCATTAAAGACTTTGGGATGAGTAGATGGTAAGTGTCCGTGGGAACCCCATGGCACACTGCAGCAGTCTAAGAAATTAGATGAGGTGAAAACTGATTGTGGTATCTTTAAGATCTGTACATGTGACACCCATCACCATCATCACATAGTTTCTTTTGTCATTCCCTTCTGTCTGCTTACGATCCTTACTTGTCTTGGATTGGAGTAGGGTATTATTTTTTGGAGGCATCTCTATTTCTCTGAAGATGTTAGAGCTGTTTCCTCCCCTGACAACTCTATTGGAGCCTCACTACAGGTCTTGGGCCAACAATAACATAAGGAAGTTGAAGCCATTAGGGTGTTCACTTATATGAAAACAGAAACTGCTGTCTATCAGTGTTCTGTTGATCAGGAGGCTTATGATTGAGTCAGTGTGGGAAGCTGTCTGAGGACTGATTGAGAGACTGTTAAAAGTCTGTCAGCGATGCTGCTTAATTAGCTGGCAAGGTTGCCAGTAGAGGGCGGGCGGCTGTGAAACGCTTCCTTTTCTGCCTGAACTTCCTCCACAGACCCAGCATCTTCTTGGTACAGAGAGCAAGGGAGTTGGGAACAGGATATCTCACTTGCATCTCTGCAGGCCAGTGTAGAGGCAGAACAAAGAGGGATCTGAGGTGCTCATCCTGCTTCCAAAGCTGGCATGTCTTCAGCAATATAAAGAAATGAGGCCTAGAATGTTAAGCTTTTAATTGAGGGACTAAAGAAAATAGTCAATTTTTCTTTCTCCGTTTTCTGTTTTTGGCCCTAGTGTCTGTAATGTCACCTGATTTTTCACTTAGTCCCATTTTCTGACCTCTTGCTCCCCTTATGCTAAGAGTTAAGAAGAATGTTGTCCACATCAGAGTTGCTAAATGGGCATTGTGATTTTCATTTAGTGCTGGAATCACATGTCTCTTCTCATGAGGATACCTTGGTAGAAGACACTGGCTGTACAATAGAAGTGACGGTACTATATACCGTCACAACTCAACCCATTTATTATAGTGGCTCTTGCATTGTTTTCGTGAATGCCCTATTCTAGCTCAGGCACTGAGCTGAAACACAGTGACGGCATCAGGAAGAAGTAGTGCTTCCAACAGGACTCAGGGGCCTTAACAAAGGGAGCAGGTAGGAAGTTCCATCATTACTGCACAGTGTCAGAAGAAGTAGCACATTGGGTAGTGCTGAAGTCCAAGGGCACAGTGAAGGAAAAGTTTGTTTGCGCTCTGCCAACTGGCAGATAGTAGCATTTAAAAACCACTTATTCCCAAGCATTTATTGCAGGGGGGCTTTCCAAGCTATAGCTGTTGCTTCCAGCCCCTGAGGTTGAGTTCCTGTGATCAGCTAAAGAGGCTGTAGGTGCATTGGTGATGTGTAGGGGGGAAAGCTATTCAAAACCACTTTATTAGAAGTAACCTTATTACTGAGAATCCTGTAAACTACCAGTTCTCTTCCGTTATGAAAATGAAATGCAGTAGGTCCTTTATTTGAGTCATGCCATGGGCTGAGGATGGATGCTACCATTCTGGCTTTACCACTCAGTATGGTTTTCCTCAACATATTCCCTTCAGCAAAGATTTTTCCTTTTTTTTTTTTTTTTTTGGTTTTTCATACACCTCTTGTTTTTAAATTTTTTTTGGAA
>NW_017729033.1:99641509-99643178 GCF_001723915.1 Gavialis gangeticus | reverse complement strand
TTTTTTTTTTTTTTTGGTCTTGCATACACCTCTTGATGTTAAATTATTTTTGGAAGGCCAGTATTTGCAGATGTCTCTTTCCTCCTTAGCAGTAGATTTTCTTCAAATAGACCTGCTGCATTGCAACCATTTTACCTGTTCATACAAATACCAAGGTGGCTGGGTAGCAGGCTCCCGTGGAAGATAAGGGCAAGTACGTGCTGTGGCTGGGGTTACTGAAGGTCTCTTTAGTGGCTCTGGCCTAATTTTTAAAAGGCCCAAGGAACTTTAAAGTGTTTTGTTTTTATTGCATGCTCAGATTAACACACGAGATGTGAAACAACTTTCCTTTTAATTTCCCAGAAATGCAGTTTGTTTATGATGTCTGCTGCCTGCCTTGGAATATTTCCACATACTGGCCTTCAAGATCAGGGTTTTTAACACATTTTTGAGTGTCAAATTTTAGGAGTTTCTGCTTGTGTTAGTGACCAGGAACAGCTAGTGCCTTAGTTAAGTTTGGTAATAGAGCAAGAAGCTGTCATTTTGAGGCTTAAAATGGATTAGGACACAGGAAGCCATAGCTCCCAGTTGAACATAACAATGCAGCAAAGACTTGCAGCAACCTTGCATGGTATGCTTTAGAAAAGAAACACATTTGAACTTTATCTTTTAAAATGCACTGTATCTTAAATAAGAGCTAGACAGATAAGGCTATGGGTAAATCTCCTGCTTTGTCATCATTTCAAATAGGAGCTTGATTTTTTTTGTCTTTTTTAGAGCATACCTTCTCCCAGGAAGTGGCAGTAGAATAATGGAGAGACAAAAGTGTCCTTTGCCGGGAGGGAGATGGTGAAACAGGTATTCTGTTTTTTAGTGTGGTACATAGCCAGGTTGTTGCAAGAATTCAGAAGTCAGTAGCTCCTGGGGTTTTCAGCAGGGAGTGATGACCGCTGAGCACTTTTGAAAATATGCCCGTTTCACTTAGGAGCAGAAATGGGAGATGAAACACTTTGAACATTCAAACCAAAGTGTTTGGGTGTGTGAAACTCAGTTTAGATCACATTTTAAGATATCATCTTCTGGGTTACCTTTCCCCCAGTTATCAGTTATGTAATGATGACAGCAATTCCTGATGTGAAAAATAAACACTAGGGAACTAACTATATTAAGTATTTTTAGCTTCTTTTAATGAAATTAGCAGCTGGAAAAAAGACAGCTTGCTCCCTGTGGATTACAGCATAGGAACCCTTTAAGATATACATGTCTCGCTAACAGTGTTAGAAATTAGAGTAGCTTCCCTTTCTTAAAGAACACTAGAAACTGTAACATACTGTTGGTGCAAACTTGTGTAACTGCCAAGTCAATGGAGTAGTACTCATTTCCATCAGCAGCTCTGCTGTTGTAATAGATTGTTTTGAAGTGATAGGGTCATTACCCAGAGTAAATATTGAAGTGATAGTCTTTGCCACCTAAATTCCCTGATGAGCTTTTTTTGAGATAGAAAGAGGTTTAATACATGTAGAATAGTTGTCATGTGGAAAGAACTACTTTTACTGTACTGCAGCTTTTTCTGCTCTTAAGGAAATGTAGTTAGCACTGCACAGGAGCTATTACATAGAGTTTGATTGAGTGGAAATTGCCATGCAGGGTGCTTTTCTATACCCCCCCCCCCTTTTTTTTTTTTTTTTTT
>NW_017729033.1:99640175-99641498 GCF_001723915.1 Gavialis gangeticus | reverse complement strand
TTTTTTTTCCCCCCCCCCCCTTTTTTTTTTTTTTTTTTTAAAGTAGAAAAG
Source organism: Gavialis gangeticus (assembly GCF_001723915.1). Taxonomy (NCBI): domain Eukaryota; kingdom Metazoa; phylum Chordata; order Crocodylia; family Gavialidae; genus Gavialis; species Gavialis gangeticus. Next base: position 99,641,447 of record NW_017729033.1, on the reverse strand, counting down.
TACAGGATTCCATTACACAGCTGAACAGAGCCTTGCAAGCGGAACAAGAGAAAACCTGAAAACCCTCATTAAGTGAAGCGATCATTCCCTACTTGGTACAAAGGATTTAGTGTATAACCAGCTGTGTGGACAGAGGGCTTGGGCAGCCCTGAAGGTCAAGAATGAGTCAACAAAAATCAGTGCGCATAATAGCACCCCCTCAAAGTCCAGCCAGTCCCTTTGTACCAAATAGGGAATGATCGCCAGGAAAAATACAGAGCTGAGGAACCATGAAAGTCCTTTCCCCAGCCTGACTGGAAGTGAGAATGGAACTGTCCTAGCCAGCTGCCAGACAGAGATATAGGGCAGGGGTAGACAACGCTTTTGACCAGAGTGCTGAAAAAACTACAATATCTACCTTGTCAGGTGCTGGAATGCAGGCATACCAGAAAAACCACAGCCAGGGCAGGGTGGTGGGGGTACATGGCATGACACACTGCATATTAATATAGTTAATAAATCATAAGTGTTGCCCTCTTTTTTTCCCCCCTAGTACATACCAGGTGTTCTAAAAATTCTAAACCTGGTGTCAGTAAATAAAAAAGTTTCTATACTACCTTTGTTGTTGTGTATTCTTTTTTTTAAGTATGTTGTGATGACAGAGGAAGAAAGAGAGGGGGAAAGGAAAAAAAGAAAGGAGAGAGAAAGAAAAAAGGGGGGAGAGAAAGAGAGAGAGAAAAGCACCAACCATTATTGTGATAGTGGCAGGGGGCAGAGTAGGCCCTGGGTCACAAGGTCCTACCCCACTCCCGTCATCTCTTCATTCACCCATCGCACCTTGGCTTTAAGTGGTGGGTAGAACAGAGAGAGGGGTTGGCACCTGGTTGTCCTTGGCCTTTACAGTGAGGCTGGGAAGATCACATCCTGGGTCTTCACATGGCTTCTCTATCCCTATACCACCATGCCCATACCTCTCCAAAGAGATGTTGCTATGGAAGATGTTGGTTCTTTAAGGATAGGTTTCCTTAGTTCCTTAAAATAGATACTGTGTTCACTGCCATAAACAAGTAAACATTCAAGAGATCTTTTCTTAGTGGTTGCCTTGCCCTGCTTCTGACAGCCAAGTTTGGTGACTAACAGGGGGCCTGCTTGGAGCCGCTTTCCCTGTAGCCTGCCCACCTGTGCCTGGGCTAACTGCCTGCGTTCTCGCCCACCACACCTTGATGTTAATTAGTTAATCGATGTTAATCAAATGGGAGGCTGCCCATTTTCTGCCCTGATGCCAGGGGGCGC
>NW_017729033.1:99614248-99640164 GCF_001723915.1 Gavialis gangeticus | reverse complement strand
AGCCTGCCCACCTGTGCCTGGGCTAACTGCCTGCGTTCTCGCCCACCACACCTTGATGTTAATTAGTTAATCGATGTTAATCAAATGGGAGGCTGCCCATTTTCTGCCCTGATGCCAGGGGGCGCTATCTGTGGCTCCTTTCCTCCCCTACACTGCAGCCCACACCTTGCAGATGGCATCATACTGTTCTCACTACCAGTGGCCCCTCACTGAATCCCAGAATTGTATTATTGAACCCCACCTGGATTCCTCCCCTCAGGCGGTCTCTTCCACCATCATACCAGGCAACATAGCTCCCTGAGCTGCTTCCCCTTTGGGTGTGATCCCATACCAGGACCTTCAGCTCACTAGCCCTGGCCCATCTCCAGGCCAGTCAGAACCCCAGGCCTTCAGCTCTCAGGCATTCCTCACAGTGGGCCCCTGGCCCTTTGACGCTTCTGGCCCTGGTCCCAGCACAGGCTAGTCAGGGGAAGTTCAGACAGGCATTGAGTCTATGGCCCTTTCCTCACTCTGAGGGTGCACTCTCTGGGCCCTCCAAAACAAGGGGTAACCCACCTGGTTGTGGGGGCTAGGGGTTAAGGCACCCTGACCCACCTTTCAGTGGGGTGATAACTGGCTTGGCATTTCCTAGGGGCTCCTGTACCACTGAGGGCCCCACCAGACCACCCACTCCTGGCAGGGCACAGTTTTAGGTCATACCTAGGATCAGGAGCCTCCTTACCATCCCCTACAGCTCCTCCCTTACTTCCAGATGATATCAGCAGCCCTCTGACCAAGCAATGTCATTGCCCAGCCTCCAGCAGCAGAACTGCTGTGTTTATATGGGCAGCCCCAGTTCCAAAATGGCTGCCCTAATTAGGCACCTGGTGGCTGCCAGCTCCAGGCCCTTAAAGTGGCAGCACAACCAGTGCCCTGCCATAGTGACATTAGGCTGGTAGCTGGTTCATGTTGTGTTTGTCAAACGCAAACATGAATCCTAATTGTCAGTCGTCAGACAGTTTCTCATAGGACTGAGTATGGTTTTCATTTGTGAAAACACTTGTTCACAGTGATAAGTAGATTCAAAGACCAGACAGCAAGGCAAAAGCTATTTTTTTCATACAGACATACTTTTCAGGAAGGGAAGACCAACGTGCTGTAATCTTGAATTGCCAGTCCCTTTTATTCTCAAGTTCACCTCACAGTGATTTGAACTTTGATACCTAGATGCATGAGCTTTGAAAGTCAATCAGTTCCAATTCAAATCCTTCAGTGTTCATCCACTGGAAGTACTGCGATTTTATATCACTTTCCCTAGTACTGAAAGAAGTTCACAAGAAATGAAAACATGGGTCCTCTGTTGCAAAAATTTTCAAATTGTCTAGTGAACTCATCTTCCAGCTGTTCTGCATAGTTACATATATCCCCTTTATTCAACTAATGCTGCTCAGAATGGATTTTCAGACTGGGGAAGTAACAGAAGGCAGATGTTTCGATATCTCGTCTGAAAACAGACAACTTATCACAGAAAGCTTTCCAGTCTTCAGACAGCTGACGGATGGTGTTCCTTATAACCTAGTATTCAGATCATTTAAATGTGATGTGATGATGTCTATCAAAAACATCAGTTTTCTTAGCTTTCTGTCATCAGTAAGTTCTGCATATAGCTGACCACTTTCCTCAAGAAACAGCTTGATGGATTCAAGACAAGCAACAAATCACAAGCACATTACCTTGATTCAACCAGTGTACACTACTGTGAAGCACTAAATCTCCATATGCAGAATCCATGTAATTTAAAAGTTCACAGAATCTCCTGTGTGACAAAGAGGAGTGGGCAATCAAAAAATTGACAGTTGTCACGACCGTTGTCATGATTTCATTTAAATCAGAAGACGAAATCTTAGCACACAAGCTTTCCTGATGAATAATACAATGGAAACTCATAAGAGGACATCTAATCTCAGTTTCTAGAAGCTTTACAAATCCAGCTGTTTGACCTGCCATAGCAGGTGCACCATCAATGAGAACACTTCGTGCAAGTCAGTTTGTTGCTGTGTGAAAATATCTTTGACAGCATTAAGTATATCGTTGGCCTTTGTTGTGCTGTGCGTAGCACTCAGAGAAAATAATTCTTCCCGAACCTCCCTGAAGATAAAATATTGAACAATTATAGCAGGATGAGGGATATCATTTATGTCTGTGCTTTCATCCAGTGCATCACATCACAAGCGTGGAGGTCTTGAGTCATTTGTTCCCTAACATTAGTTGCCATTTCATCTATTTGCCTTTGAACAGTCCTGGATGACAATGGCATTTCATCAATATAAGCAATGACGTCTTTCTTATTCGGAAAATCCTGAAACAGTTCCTTAGCACATTTTAAGAAAGAATCATAAGTATTCTCCATCTGTAAAGCACATGCCTTTCTGAGCTATAGCTGCAATGCAACTTGCCCATGTGGAAAAAGTATTTCTAGTTACAAAATTAGAAAAGCTGGCTGGCTGTTTTTTAAATGAATCAACAGCTTTTCTAATGGATTCACATATGCCTGCTTCATCGACTCCAGGAAAAAGAAGAGCAATATGAAGTAATTAAAACTAGGAATGAAAAGTAGAGAGATGAAAATAAGCTGCATATGAACTGTTTTAATAAAGTAAAAACCTGAAAAATATGAACTGGTTTAAGAGAGTGAAAAACTGAAGAAGTGATTTAACAGAGCAAAATAAACGGAATAATACACTAAACCCTTTTGAGACAGCAAAAGCTGAATGTGAATCAATATAACAGAGCAAAATAAACTGATTAATGCAGACTGGCTTGAGAGAGGGCAAAAGCTGAATATGAATTGATTTAATAGAGCAAAATGAACTGATTAATGTGCAGACAGCCAAAGCTGAATATGAACTAGTTTAACAGAGCAAAAACAAAGTGAATAGCCAAAACGAAGTCTAAAATAATGGAACAAGGCAAAATAAACGGATTATCATGCGATCTTGAACTGTGCAGAAACCAGGAGCGACAGGCCCCCGAGCCAGGTGCTTCCCTCGTCCAAGCACGGGGGGAGGGGGCGCCTGCACCCCTTCCTCCCCCGCGTCCTGCCGCGGCGGCACCCTTGCCCCCCTGCATCGTCCTGCCCACGCAGCTCCGGGCGGGCAGTGCGAGAGCCCCGGCCCCGGCCCCGGCCCCGGTCCCCTCACACGCTCTTCCGGGCGAGCTGGGTTCTGCCGCTGGGGGCGGGGGCATTCCTGGCCCCGCCCCGGAAGAGGCTGCGCCGCGCGCAGTTGCGGGCTAAGCTGAGCGGACGGCGGTGGCGGCGGGGCCAGGTTGGTGGAGCCGGGCAGAGGTCGGTGCCGTGCGCCCCGCGCCCCGGCGGCAGCAGGTTAGTGCCGGCTTCCGCGCCTCGGGGCTCCGGGCTCCGCTGCCTCCGGCTAGTCCTCGCAGCCAGCCCGGGGACGCGCCTGGGAGCAGGGCCGGACCGGGCCGGAGGCAGCGCAGCCCTGGCCGCTCCCTACCGCCGAGGGCCGAGCTGTGGCTGCTGCCGGGGGTAGCCGCCCTTGGTATAGGGCAAGAGGTGATCGCTCCTATTTAGGGCCTGGATCGCGAAGGGCTTTATGTACTAAGAGCATGAATTAGGTCCAAGCTTGGATTAAGCCTTGCTTTGCACTAGAAACGAGGCAAATGCGCCCACTTCTTACTTGCTCAGAATAGGATGAGCCCAGCTTGTTTCAGTGAGGGGATCTCTGGCGTGTCTGGCATTAATGATGCCTTCTGGGTTTGATCCAGCACGAAAATAGTAAAGTCTGCTGCTATGAATTACGTTGGGCTAAAACTTGGCATGCAGGGTAGTAGGCTGATTGGAGTTTTCTTTCTTTCCCTTCCCACCCATCTGAATACGTTTGCTTAGCCCTGTTTTATTCCTAAATTAGGCAGATTTTGTTTCCTCTGACGTAGCCTTGTTATTGTTCCATTTTTGCTTTCTCTGGAGGTGTGCTCCCTGACTTATATTGAATACACCAGTAGAAACCCAGCGCATTGACTTTATGGTCTTGTGCATTTGGCCAAATCACAGCATCAGTATCTGGTCTCTGTATGACACCATGGTGGGCAAAATACGGCTCTCAGGCTGGATCTGGCCTGCCATTGTAGCCCTTCCATGGCTGCCTCTACAGCACTCTGCATGGAGCTGAGCCCTGCCTGCACCCACCCGGCATGGCTGCAGCCCTGGCCAGTGCCCGCAGCTTCCTGGTGGGACTGCTGCTGCTGCTGCAGCTGCCTCCAGTGGCTCCTCCTCCTGCCCCTGCTGTGCCACCCCAGGCAGGGAGAAAGCTGTAGCTGGGCTGCTCCTGCCCCATCTTGTGGGGCTCCAGCTGCCATTCACCCACTCCACTTGCCTGGCATGATGAGCAGCCACTTGTGGGCTGCTGAGTGGATGGAAGGCAGCTGAAAGCTGGAGCCTTTGCACTGGGGCAGGAGTTTCCTCACCCCTACCTGGAACAGTGCGGCAGGAACAGGAGGAACTGCTGGAGGCAGGGGGAGCCGAGCAGTACCGAGGTAGCTGCAGCAGCAAGAGTGGCTCTGCTGTGAAGCTGCACATGCTGGCTGGGGCTGCGGCTAGGGGACTGTTGGGCACAGGTGTGGGTGGGAGTGTGGCATGGGCTGCCGTGGACAGGACTCAGCCCCATGTGCAGTGCTGCGGGGGCAGCCTTGGGCTGGATTAGGGAGGCGGCAGAATATACCTGTACCTGCACCACATCTAACGGATGAGCTGTGCTGCATGCACCCCCTTCCCAGCTTTCAGGATCTAGTGTGTAAATGGGTCCCCCCGCACATGTGCACACTTTTGTTACACACACGTGCACCCCTGCACACACATACCAACATGCCCCCCACACCCACCTAACATTATAGAAGAGTAAGATTTTTATCTATAATTTGTTAAAATGATATCTTCTGAAAGATGTGTGTGCAGCCCTCAACAGCTCACCAAAACTTAAGTGGCCCATAAACTGAAATAGTTGCCCATCCCTGGACTACACTGTTGGGCCACTCCATGTGATCTGCATGGTTGGTGCATGTTTTTGCTTGGAGATGTCTTGTGATGTGAGGACGTGTGTGTACGGGTGCATGCATGTATGTATATATGCGTACACAAATGTATTTTTGCACCAGTTCCTTCTTTACCTGGATATTTTACTTAGTGATGTTTTATGGTGCTGCTTTTGGCCAGCACCTGCTTAAGTAACTTCTTTGCAGATACCAGAATTAAAAAAAAACGAAAAACTATAAAAGCCATCAACTTCTGTGTTTGGACCCATGAAATCAGAATATGATATGCTTTCTTTTTTTTTTTTTTACAGGTTTGGGAATAAAATAAATGTGTGTAATTGTAATTGGCACTTTTCTTTTAGGCTACATTCCCATCTTATGTATGGAGACAGTTGAAGCATAGAAGGCACTATTGGGATGATGTCTAGGGCCCATGTGCCTCGACTTCCCATCTGTCCCATCTATTGCTAAAGGTCAGTTGGTGTAGAAAGTGTGCAAGTCTGATGTGATCAGGCAGGGAATCCTCTTTTTTGTGGTTAATATCTCTTCCTGTACAGAACAGCTGTCTGTGGTTGCTTCACTTGTTGATTTTTTTTTTTTTTTAATTATTTTCTGCAGGCAGGATAAATCTACATGACTTGCTGAAAGAAGAGAAAATGTTATGCTGGGGCTACTGGTCTTTTGGCCAGCCTGGGATAGGTAGCAATCTGCAAGTAATCATTCCAGAGCCCCAGGTATATGGATTCATTCATGACAGAAATGTCAAGGAGGTGGCTTGTGGAGGAAACCATTCTGTCTTCCTACTGGAGGATGGGGAAGTCTATACCTGTGGGATGAATACCAAAGGACAGCTGGGCCATGAACGAGAAGGAAACAAACCAGGTATGCTGACTTCTGTCTATTTCAGACCACGCACCGTGGTGAGATATAGGATGAGGGGCTTCATGACATAGAGTCCCGTTGTTTGTAACCCTATCAGATTAAGATGCTAAATATGATGGGATTGGCTCCTGAAAGCTGGAAGACTACAAAGGTGCAGAGGGCAGAGGAGGGAGTTTTGATGCATATGAGCAAAACACCAAAGTAGAGGTGGGCATGCAGGTGGTTTGTTGGTGAAGTTTCCTGCTTTGTACCCAAGTGGGTTTCTTGTCTTATAGCATTATAAAGAGCTGAGTGGCCACTGACACTCACAAAATTTGCCTCTTCAGATTTTGCTGTGTTCCCTAGAATTGAAGGATTCCTCCATGTATACTTGGAGGCTCCTCCCTTCTCTCACCAGAAAGTTTTCACTTGATGCTAGTGGAAGGAGGTCCCTTTTTAACAGGATGATGAGGATTTTTCTCCTCTCTTTCTTCTGAGGTCCTTAGTGTCTAACTAGGTCTACAGAGGTTGCCTCCTTCTCCCATCTCTAAAGCAAGCTAGTTTTCCCCTTGCCTTTCCAGGCTCAAATTTCCTTCCCCTTCTGTTTCAGCCAGCAGAGACTTTGTGTACAAACTGCAGGCTCTTCTCTGTGTTCACAAGGCTAAATTGACCCCACCTTATTTTATTTGGAGAGGTCTCAAGCTTCTTTTGTATAAGACTGAAAAACTGATATCTCCAAATAGTGACATTCCTCTTTGTCTTGAGCTGCTTTTTACTTCCTTCTTTGCAGCATGTTCCAAAGACTTGCGTTCTTTATTTGCAAGCTTACTGAAAGAACGGTGTCAAATGGTTAAAGTCCAAACACTAGTGATCCCCAGTCCAAATCAAGCATTGCAATTTAGCACCTACTCCCAGTTACAAACTTGGTGTTCTCAGAGCTACTGGAACAATGTCTTGTCATACAAGGACCCGATATTTTATACAGTGGATAAATCTTCCACATTTAAGGACTCCCCTCCTCCCCCCTAATCCTAAGTGATAGGCTGTTCTTCAAGGTTCACACTACTGGGATTAGGAGGAAACTTCTCCTGTGGGTCAGGCCATTCCTTGTGTACCAATTATGGGGGTTTTGCAGCTTTCTCTGAAGCACCTGACAACAGCCAGCATGAAAAAAGAACCGTGGATAAGAGGGCTATCAGACCTGATCTTTTGCTGTGACTTCCCTCCTGTCCTACAGTTTTATTTTTCCAACTGTGATATATAGAAAGTGGGATCTGCAAAAGTGTCTTATCTCTTAAAAGACAAATCTTACTTACTTTCAGAGGGGTTTTTTGCACTTGGGCCATTTATACTCTTGAAAATCCTATCCAGAATTGATGACTAAGACTTAAGTCTCCTATTGTTTGGCAAAATAAAGATGATCCAGGGTTTATAAGTTTAGATACATGCTGCTCAGCTTCATTTAATTTGCATTGCTGAGCACTCAGAGGCCACAGCTAAAATCAGGGTGCCCTTGTACAGATGTACAAGCTGCCAGCTGTTTCTATATAGCCTGTCTCTTTATAAGGAGATGGGGCAGACACAGCGAGAGAGGAAATGGGAGCCCAGGTCAGTGTCTGAGCTGGGAAGAGAACCCAGGTGTCCCGAATCCCACTATATCATGTGGCCTCCCATAAAGATTTTGTAGAGGTTGCAGACTGGGATTAAGTGGGTGCTCTTGGACTGATTTGCCCATTGATTTTTCCACACCCTTCTCATAGAAGGAAACATTTGAACAACTCTGTTAGTGAACTGGGATTCCATAAATAATGCTCCATCTTGTACTGAGTGGAGATATGGGTACGCTTTGTAGGGTAGCAAGCACCTGATGTGAAATAAAGGGACTGGGTAGTGAATCTGCCCTCTTTCTGGTCTGTATGAAAGCGAAAGGAGGGGTGGAGGTCTTATAGCAAATTGTATTTTGGCTTGAAAGGGCTGCATGAGGCCTAGGGCCAAAGCCCTATACCAGTTTTGGGTCTGATATATGCCAGAGCTTCCATCACCTTGGTACGGTGTAAGCTGAGAGAACAGGCCGTGCCACTTGCCCATACCCCTTTGTGCCAGGAGTTTTGCTTCTGGCTGATGCAGCGCCAGAAGAAAGCTGCATTTCATGAGGGTGCTGAAGCCACAGTGGCTTGGCAATGGACCCCGATTCAGGGCATTTCCCAAGCAGCCACTGCTCATAAGACTTGTACAGAGCCGCACCTGGAACATGGAAGTGCTTACTAAGGCCTGCAGCTTGGCTTTGCCAGCTCTGATCAGTATGATCAGGTAAGTATACAGAGGACCTGGGTTTTTGGAAGGCAGGTTTACAAACCTCCTAGTGAAGCTGGATGAGGCCCTGCAGTCTGTCTTCATCCTGGCTTCGGTGAGGCATCTTTTGCTGGTGTATTAAAAGCCTCCATTTTGTGTTGGATTTGTGCCATGCCGCACTTTAGTCCATGATGATTATTTCCCTGGTTGAGGTCTGCTGTTAGCAAGACACTGGGACTTTTGCAAACACTTGACAGTGATCTAATCTTAAATCAGTGGAAGCTTTACCAGTAACTTCAATGAAAGGAAAGTTAGACCAGCACCGAGCCTTTTTCAAAATCCTGTCCTGTTCCTTTTCTAATACAAACTCTTTGAGTAACTAATGCCTTTTTCTGTCCCACACCTGTGCAGTCCTGTAGTAGTAGGTTGCTTTTTAAAGCTCTCTTCCATTAATGGCTTTAATCAAACAGCATGTTTTTAATGAAGCATCAAACAACAGTATGGGGTCTTTGTGTTCAGGTAATTCCTCCCAGATAAGTTCCCCTGCTACCAGTGAAGAGCTGGTTTGGAGAAAGACTTCAGAAAAGTGTTCATTAGGAGGCTGGGTTTGTTTTTGCATCAGGCAGGTTCTGGGCTGCCATACCACAATCCTACAGGAACTTTGCTGAAATTCCAGTGTGAGAGGCTGGACTGTGATGCCTTCTCTTCAGCGTGGGAGGTGGGATCTGCTGGGGGGTATTCTGCCCTGTGAATGAGGAGTGGAATTTGTATAAGCTGCTTTTCTGCAGATGACTTCCTTGCTAATTCTAGTCTTCCTGTGTAATGGGCAGATAGTAACAGGTGTGGATGGAGGAAAAAAGCTATTAAAAAGGATCCTATTCATTGTAAAGATAAGATCTACTTTGTTTTTCCCTTTACCCTGTGGAGAAGGGAATTGGTTTAATGTCTCCAGTTTTAAGTGATTGCTTCCATTGTGTTATATCTAAAGCTAAAACAGTGTAGTTCTCCTTGCTTGGACATGCCTGTATAGCTCATGCATTGCATTGGGGCAGGGCTGATGACATGTCAAGGTGTTCTGAGTGGTGCCTCCTGTACTTGGAGCACCCTCGTCTGAGCAGCTGAGCATCATTCCTGGACATGTGCTCAGGTTGGGTTGTGGTGTGCAAACCATGTGATTTTGAGTATATGTGGCTTTATTCTCAGTAGTGTGGCCACCTCACTTGGGAAGCTGTATGTATACCACTAGAGTCCAACCTAATGTCAGCCCTTGGCTGTCCAGCTTGATTCATAGCTTTTGCAGCTAGCAAAAAGTACATGTTGTTTCAGTCACAGTTTCTTTTTCCCTAAGTATGTTAGGGGAGATGGAGAAGGTCCAGGTGTTCAAAGCAAGTGTTCATGCTGTAGGTATATTGTACTGGGTAGGAGTGCAAAGTGACTAATAGGGCTGATGGCTAGTAACTTGGGAAGCATTGGCATGTTGCTAAGTCTGCTAAAGATGTGGGAACTGGTGTCTTCCTTAGTGGCTGAGTATCTGCCACTCTGGGTTTCATTTGGATTTGTGGATCTTCTGTTGGTGTGAAAACTGGGTGCTTGTGGAATGGTAGGTTCCTATCCCAAGGAGATTGCATTATAATCTCTGATTTGCCACCAGTGAGAGGGTAAAGCTTGCACCTTCCCTTCAGTAATGAGCAGCAAAGTGACTGTACCCTCTTTACTGCTGTTGCCTGCCCGGCTGCACAGGCACCAAGATAATAGTTTCATTTTGCATTGTGTAGGCTTGTCTGCCCATGTCCACAGGGACTGGAAATGCAATTCAAGTTTAATCTATTTAAAAAAATATATAGGTATGAATATTCTGGTGATTTTTTTTTTTTTTTTTTTTTTTGAAAAAAATCCACAGGATGACTCCAATCTCCTGGGTTTCTCTGTCCCTATGATCTAAGAACATAGCTAAACTCACTTATTCTGAGCTCCAGTACAAGGTTAGCTTTGACCAGATATCTTGGCATTGCCTTTGAGTCATCTGTTAATCATAAACCTTATAACAGCTGTGAGTTTAGAGGCAAACCATGCATGGAAAGGCTGTGGAAATGCATATTTCTCTTTTACCTCCTCACCCACCAAGAAGAGATTATCTGTGCCAGTGCTGATCTGTTTAAACTGGGGGAAGCAGGATGACAGGAGGGGCTGTACTCACTGGAATCAGCTTTGGAAAGGAACAAGGCACAGATGGAAAAGAATGGCTGAGGGGACAATGAGTCTAGTGACTGTGCTGACTTGCTGACTAGGTAGGTGTGGGCACATGTTAACATTGTGACAGGCTCCTCCTGCTTTCCTCCAGTTCACTGAAAGGAAATGAAGAGGCCTGTCAGTCAGTCCCCCTTCCATGGTGTGCCCAGTCCCCCTTCCATGGAGCTTGAGTAAATGGGCTTTGTGGAGAGGATGTAAATGGGGATGATGGAGGAGCCATGCCCTCTGCCTCGGCACAGAGTGGAAGCACTGCTTATAGCTGGAGCAGTGCCCTGCTTTACCCCTATAACCCTGTGTAGGGGGTAGATCTGCTGTTCTTTCCCTTGCACAACACAATATAGAATTCAGTGCAAGTACAAAGCATTCTTGCCCCAACTCTGAATCCTGTGCCCTCTGTGCAACAGAAATAGTGGTTCTACATTGGGCAGCACTGAGCTGCTTCTCGCAATCTAGCAAAAATCTTACAGCATTTGTCTAAAACTAAGCATGTGAGCAGTTCTGCTGAAATCAGTAGATCTGCTCATGGGCTTAATGTTAAATGAATGCTCAGTGCCTTTACAGAATGGGCTTTTGGGAGTCTCTGGTAGTGTGCGAGGGGCAGGCACTAGGGGCATTTATACACATGCTCTGGGAGTGGTGGGGAGGAGGGTGCTTTAATTAGAGGAGATCTGAGATGCTTTAATTTGTTGGTCCTGCTCTAATTAAAGCACCTGGAGAGTCACGTATATCAGCCCCTGTGCTGAAAAATGGCAGCAGGGGCACTTTAGCTACAGCTTGTTGAATGAGCTGTAGTTAAAGCACCCTGTTGCCATTTTTCAGTGCGGGGATGCTGATACATGTGGTGCTCGAGTACAGTAATTACCATGTTCCAGCAGACTTGATTAACTGAGTCTGCTCCAACATGTAATTACAGCGTATTGGCGCAGCCTTGCTACATGTGTATAGGCACCCTAGGACACCAGTTGTTAGGTCAGGGCTCTGGATGTGAGAGATGTTGGTATTGGTCTGGTTTTGTACTTGCATGGTCTGGAGCATATGTGCATCTTTCTTTGAGTGCAGTGTCTCCTGGAACTGCAGGAATTACAGCACAGCTAGTTTGTCCTTCCAAAAGTTTGCATAAAAATCAGGTTTCTCTCAAATGAAGAAACTTGTGTTCTGGAGGCCAAGTCAGTGGTTATCTGTTACTTCCTCTAATACTGGAACACTGTAAATGTGATGTGTTATTCAGGTCATCAGATTTACCCCTACCAAAGTCTTGCACTCTGCTGTTGATTGTGTGTGATATACTACAGGTTTTATTGTAAAAATTCTGTGTTGACTGTGTTCATGGTGCTATAATAATGTGGGACTCGGTTTACTTCATTAACCCTCTATGCACCAGCCAAGTGCCAGGGTTGGCTATGGGCAGGATGAGAAAAGATGGACCTTTAGCATCAACAGAGTCTTAAAACACCTTTGCTGATGTTTCAGCAAAGGTGAGAAGCCCAACACCAACCCTGGAGATCACCAGAGACGACAAAGATAAATATGACTATGATCAGGCTGAACAAGGAGGTTGTCAGCTCTTGGGCGGAGTCTGTATCTGGAGATTGAGTGAGCAGCTGTGGAGATATGGAGCTCAGGTCTCAAGTCTGAAAAAGGAGCAGCTGATTATCTTTGGGGGATGCTAGAAGCAGGCTGGAAACGGTCAGAGGTACTGCTTAGCCTCTTTGGAGTGGGGTGGGACAGAGAACCTCTTGCTGGGTGGCCTTTGCCCCATTAAATGCCTTGTCTGAAGACACTGTCGTCTTTGCTACTAGAAACTTTGGATTGTGCTGGTTTTCCCCCAACAGGAGATTAAATCCCTCTCCCAGAAGTGGAACTGGATGCTTGCTTCTTGAGTCAGCCATGAAGTACCACGGAAGGTGAGAAACCAGAAGGCCAAGGTTATACAGTGGGAAGGAGCCTGGGCTTTCTTCCTGCTCTAGAAGCCATGCATTGGATGGCTTTGGGGGACTCCAGTCTCAGAGCCCAGACAAGATGGCAGTGGTCCTAAGCAAGCGCCCTCTGGAGGGCATTCCATGATACACGAGACTAAAGAAAGAGATTTGTGATCAGTCTTAAAAGGCAAGTTATAGGATGAAAGGCTGAGTCATCTGGGACTTTTTGGCCTGAGGAAAAGAAGGCTGAGAGGAGACCAGGTAGCAACTGTTCACCAGGGCACCCAAGGGAAAAAAACAGGAGTAATGGCCACAAACTCCTGGAAGATTGATGCAGGCTCAACATTAGGAAAACTTCTTCACAGTCAGGGTGTCCATACTGTGGAATAAGCTCCTCCCAGAAGTGGTGCAATCACCTACTCTGGAAATCTTGAAAAGGAGACTAGACTCTCACCTTGCTCGGGTCACCTGACCTGCAGTTTCCTGCTTGGTGCAGCGGGCTGGATCCGATGATCTTCCGAGGTCCCTTCCAGCCTTACAATCTATGAAAAAGTCACAGATGAATATCAAAAATCATACTTAGTCTGACAGCAGTACTGAATTCTTGCTTTCAAATGGTATATAGCACTAACAGGGCTAATTCTACAGGGACGCAGAAATAAGATAGGCTGTGTGGATATTTTCACATACTTTGGCTTGAAAAAGCAAGGCTGTACCACACATCTGTTCAGCAAAAGTTACCCAAACTGGGCTAAGCTTCAGGAGGTTACTTGGGTTACCTCACCCAGTTAAGTCCATCAGGCTGCTGCTGCTGCCACCACCAGTTCTTGTTTCTTCTTTTAAGAGGAGCTACAAATTACCTCCTAGATTTGAGAGAATCACTCCACACAGCTAGTAACAGAGGTGCCTTTAACATAGTGTTGTGATGGAGGAGGAGAACTGTGAAAACAGAGAGTGCTTCTACTTTATGATCTTGTCCTGCATGACCTTCCTGAGTTAGGAGAATCCTAACTGACCAGCATGACTTGGGACCAGTGAACTCGGTGATTGCAAATAACCATGGAGTCAGACATATCTCTGGAGGAGTAACAAAGCTGTTAAGCTCCCTTTGTTTGCTTTCTTTCACACCATATGCCTTAGCCTAAAACATCTGTACTACAAGAATTCTTGGGATATGTAACAATGAGGAGAAAAGTATTTCCACTGTTGTTTCATTATCTCATGCAATGGTGTTCAGCTTGTCTGGCCCTGCAGGCTGGATCCAGAGTGCAAGACCATGTTGTATGGTGCATAGGGCTAGAATTTGGTGACAGCAGCATTAATTGTAGTGGTTCCCACAGCTGCGGCAGCTGCCACTCCTTCCATCACCAAATTTCTGGCCCCACAGGCAGCCCTGTGGGCTACATGATGCAGCTCTGAGCTCCAGATCCAGCCTGCAGGGCCAGATGAGTTGGACACCATTGCATGAGATAATGAAACAATGGTGGAAATACTTGCTCCCCATGGGTCTGGAATATTCGGCAGCCAGATGAGTGGTGATGGAGTTAATTGCTACAGCTCTAGAAGCCACTGCAATTAACACTGCCATTGCTTGCCACACCACTAAATTTCCAGACCCCTGGGAAGCCTTGCAGGCCATATCTTGGTTGTGCTTGATTTAATAATGTAAAATAGGATTCATATAAGCTCCCAACAAAATAATTTAAATAATGGCATTGTAAATTCTAACTTTCTTTATGAAAGCAATAAGATTGATTCTAACAGGTCATGGAAAAGCCTTAAGTCATCTGGCGCCTGCTTATTTTCTTTTTCTATTCTGTAAGAAGTTGAATGTCCCAATGACTGGCAGTTATTCTAATGACACTTGTGACCACAGATGGGTCTGCATTCAGCAGTACTGTGCTTCCTCTTAAGGTGTGAACATACCAGAACTGTCTCTTGGAATTAACCAGTACAATTACTGTAACTTTGTCCTTCTCTTCGCAAAAACCAAAAAGCCATTGGCAGTGGAAAGCTGAGAACTGTTCCTGTCAGATAATGTGGTATACCTGTAAAGGTAGTGCTGTCATGTACCAATTGACTTCTCTTCTTTTTTTAAAAAGGGTTGCCTGCTTTTACAAGCCTAAGAGATGGAAATCTGCAGATAATCATCTGTACTTTTCTCAGAATATGCTTTCAGGTTTGTGTCTGCAAAGGAAGTTGCAAATTTCTGGCCTTGTTGCTTCTGCTCTGAGGCTGGTGAGCATATTTTGTTGTGCTCTTGCATAGCTCTTTTACTGAACAGCCACTATTAAATGACTAAGTCACATAGGCTTGAGCTTCTTTTGTAAACGTCATGTAATTGTTGTAAGGATGGGAGTTTTCCTGAGCTTTGTATTATGGCTGTATCATTACATTAGCTTGGGTAGTTTTGTGACTCAATCCAATGGCAATGGGAGCTTACAGTACATTAGATGTCTTTAAGCAGCCTGTAGACATCTGCAAGACTTACTGAACTAAGACAAGAACCTCCTTATTACCTCCTACGTGATGCTAGAGATTAGACAGCTTTCATGCCTCATGCAACTGGGCACTGAAAAATCATTGCCTCAGTTGACATCATACGCTTTTTCAGCCTACCAAGTTCTTCCTTTAAGCATTCCTACTGAAAGAGCAAGTGTCAGTTGGAAGGCACATTTTCATGAATCCATATCCCTAAAGCAAACTGACCAAGCAAACCAGAATCAGAATAACTCAAACCCTGAAATTCTCATTACTCAAATTAATACTGTGCTTAAACGAAACCTGGCTGTCTCAAGGCTGGACATTACTGACATCTCAGATATTCAATAAATGTCCAAAAGGTTGTTTAAAAAACCCAAAAAAACCCAGCCCCTTTAGTAGTCGGATGTTCTTGCACAGTGCTTACAAAGCTGCTCAGAATTGCTTTGAAGGTAGGGGAAATTGCTCTAGGATAAATTTAAGCTATTTATAGCACACTTTTACATGTGGGATTTCTTGGCAGTGCACAGCAGCAACTCAGCTCCGTTCCTGTGCAAGTAGATGTTAAATTTCCCATTGAATTAAACAGAAACATGGTAAGGATACTAAATGCTTTGGAATAACCCATATGATATCTTTAAAGCACTTTTCTAATACAAGACTAAAGTGAGGGCTCCTGGACAAGTCAAACCTCCCTTTTGGGATGAAAATATAAAATCATCAGTGATGACTAGGGTAACCGTATATCTTGGTTTGGTGGGAACAGTCTCAGATTTCACAGGCTGGTCCCGGTCAGCCCATCAAAATTAAAATGGAGGGGGGGGGCATCCAGCAGAGGTGGAGCAGCACAAACTGTGAAATAAAAAGCCCTAGCAGACAGCAAAATTGCCCTAAAATAGGTTAGTTTGATTAGTGGAATGACCACTGAATGGTGGAAATGATTGTTAATGCCTGTGAAGTAAAGAACAGTGGGTCATTAGCAGACCATTGACTCCCTTGGCTGCCTGACTAGTCATATCAGAGCTTCTGACTGGTGGGGAGAAGTGTCCCAGATTTAATATTGTCCCATATGGTCACCCTACATGTAATATAACATTTAACCTAAATATATAGCCAGCCAGCAAGGCAGGTAAATCCCGGGATCCTGTGCCAAGACTTGTTGAGCCCTGAGTGAGCACGTTCAGGAGAACACTGAATGTAGTGCTCAGAAAGAAGAGGCTATAAGATTTCTGCACTGTTGTGTGTGGTACTGTGCAGGGAAGATGGTCCTCATTTCCTCAGTATGCTTCTAGTCTCTGTTTTAATTTTCCTATCTCGGATCAGAAGTCAACATAGCTCTAGGGCTATGTTAACCCCTTTGAAGTAGGAGGTAGGGAGGAGCCAGTGTGCATCCCTGCCTCTTAGGCCATCTCTAAATTCTGTTTATTAATAGTTATAAAATAAGTCTTTCTGGGACCACTGGATAGGGGAATCTTTAGCCCAACAGGCCTTTCCTCTCTCACCTGATGGCCTCTTGCTCAGGAGCTTTCCCTGTGCATGCAGCCCCCTGAAGAACTTTTTCTGTTTGACTTTCAGCCATGTGAGAAACGTCTTGCCCTTGGGATCATAGTGAGGTGTGCTTGCAGCCAGACAGAGAGAAGAATCAGATTCCTTGCTGGGAGTGGGCCATAGGGGGACATAAAAGGCCTTGTGGAACAACCTATATCCAAGGCAGAGCTTTGCCCTTAGGCTGAGTCGCTCCTGTCTCCATGGTTGCCGAGCGTATGCAGAGCAGCTCCCACGGGCTGTTCAGAGCTCTCAGCTATTTTGGGTATGTTGATGAGCCTATAGGACACCACTTTTTGCTCCTGGATTCCTATATTTAGCACCATTACAAGCAGCCCTATAAAATGGAGCAGGATCTCTGCAGATCACACTTTTAACAAGAGTGTTTTGCTCTGTTTGGGGTCCAAGTGCATTCAGATGAAGTAGCCCATGTTGCACATAATAAGGAAGCAGTCATCTGGCGTGCTGGACAAAGGAAGACGGCAGAACTGGAGTTGCTGTTGTCTGGCTGTTCATAGCCTTCTTTCACTCAAGTCTGTACTAGGCCTGTGCGAAGCAGCTAGTAGTCACTTCGGATTTGGATTCGGCCGATTTGGGGGACAGTGATTCGATTTAGTGATTCAAATCACTGTGCTGAATCTATTTGGCCGAATCTGGATCTCTAAAGCAAACAAGACCCATCCCCTGCCTGGTCTCCCAGCCCCGCCAATGGCTGCCCCACCTGGCCCCAGCATCCTGGCTCTTTTAAAAAAAAAAAAAAAAAAAAAAAAGCCTGGCATTTACCGGCTGCTGCCAGGCAGGTGCTGGGGGGGATCCCCACACTGCATGGGGGCTCTGTCACGATCCCTCATTCCTCGCCTGCTCTCCCAGTCCCACCATCCTGGCTCTTTTAAAGTCCCCAGTTATCGGGTGCTGCCGGAGAGGGGGGGTGGCAGGGAGCAATCTCCTCTGCCTCCCACTGCCCCATGCTGCTTGGGGGGGCTCTGCCACATGCCCCCATCCCCTGCCCGCTCTCCGAGCCCCCACCATGGCTGCCCCACCCGGCCCCTGCATCGGCTCTTTAAAGAAAAAAAAGCTCCGCGCTCTCTGGTACCTACCAGGTGTGTGTGTGGAGGTGGGGTGATCCCCGCTGCCCCACACTGCTAGGGGGCTCTGCCAGTGGGTGGGGGCTTTTTTAAAGAGCCTGGAGCTGGGGCTGTGAAGGACAGCCATGGGGGGCCTGGGGGAGCAGGCAGGGGATGGGGCTTGGCAGGAGTCCACCCCATAGTCCCCTCCTTTCCAGCTGCTGCACCAATAGTCTCCTGATTTTACCATGCCCTCAGCTCTCCTGATAAATATGAATTTTCATTTCTACCTAGGAGAACTTTTACAATCTTTGCTCTCTCATATGCCTGAAGAAAGGTACCTGTGCCTGAAAACTTGCAAATAAAGATTTTTTTTTTTGGCAAATATCTAGTTGGTGTAATAAAAGATATCACCTCTGCCATAAATTCTGATTCCTTTTGCCTAGACCAGTACAGCTACAACCTGGAGACCTGACATTGTTTTTGATGAATCATTGGATATCCTTTTGTTTTCCATTGTTTACATATGCAGGATTAATGCCTTCATCTGAGCCCCATCATAATTCTTTGTCTGTACTTTATGTGAATAAGTTCAGTGGCATTTAGTCAGTCAGGGAAAAGTTTGGCTGAGTTAGCAAGGCCTTGGCCTCTATTGATGGCAGTTGTTTGGGTTTAGTGCACTAATTTTCGGATGTCGCAACTGATTTATTCCAAAACTTAAGGGCAGTGCTTTTCAACCTTTGTTCATTTGCAGACCCTTAAACAGTTTTGAGTGGAGGTGCATTTGAATTATAAATGTGGGTATTCACATACTTTTGATTGATCAAAATCATCTTTCATGGACCCGCACAGATTAAAAACCACTGCTCTAGGGTTCTGCCTGCTCATCACTAATGATTTGGGGGGGGGGGAGAAAAACAGAAAAACAAGAAAGGAGAAAAACAGGGACTCGTGGAGCCTCTGCCATGTGCTTAGCACAACCACAGCTTCAGGCACCCCTGCTATTGCTTCTAGGTCAAAGAACTGGTTGGTGACACCTATTAATGTGTTCTAACAGTATGACTACACCCCACTCCTGCCTGTCCCATGTCCTGAGTGACTAATCCTGAGGGAAGCCAGAGCCCCTGGGAGGGAAGGGGAGGCCAGAGACATGGAGAGATGAAGGAAGATGATGTAAAAATGTGGAGCCTCTGGCATGAGGGAAGAGATCTGTGTTCTGGGGGGGGAAGAGTTAGTGGGAGTTCTTGGACTAGGAGAATTTGGGAGGGTGGTATAGAGGGACATTTTGGAGAGCAGGAATTCAGAGCCCTGGTATGTGTAATAAACTCAGCTAGGAAGACAGGACATGTGTGACACTCCCTATATACCCTCCAGTTGTTCATTTGTAAACAGAAGCAAATTCCTAGCTATGGTGATAATTTCAGCACCGTTTACCTGAATTGAGATGGATAGTAGAAATGGAGGGGCTGCTGGCTGTACTGACATAGCTAACAACCATAAATAACCTGTGGGGACCTGGCAAACCAAGGAGGAGTCCTCGGTGAGAGATGAAGATATTTCTTGGGAGGTGATTTCCTTCTGTGTACTTCTGATTTGCAGCCATCAGAACTGTTGTGTTACCTGTCCACAGTGGGGAATTTCATTTTTGAGTGCTTAACTTGAAATTATCTTCTTTTTAGCTTAGTGGATGTCAGTATAGCATGTCCTGAAGAGCATTTCAGAAATGGGGCTGTTATGGCCTGGTGGAGAAGCATCTTTGGGATGCAGTAGAAGCAGTTGGTGATAGTGGGAGCCAGCTGAGAGTTTGTATGTAATCTCCAGTCCTTGCTTTCTGGTTATAGTGTCTTGCAGTTGCATAGGATGCTGACAGATGTGGGGGAACTACCCCCCCAGCGCTTTACTGGAAGAGGAATCGTGTCAGTTTGACCCCACTGTCTGTATAGCTTGCGCGCTTCAGCGGGCTTTTTGGTGCGCTTATGTAATAGCTGATTGAATCAACTATTAGATAAAATGTGAAAAGTCCTCCTGAAGCACGTGAGCTATACAGACGGTGGGCGAGCTGGGTCAAACTGATGCGATTCCTCTTCTGGGCATGTGCTGCACTTGGTGCAGGGGCACATCAAGCTGAAAGTAAAGCCCTTGGGGGGGGGGATTCTATAAGCACCCATAGTTCTTACCAACTTTGCACCCACTGATCTCCATAGAAAGATTTTCATAGCTTTCAGTGGGCAGTGGATTAGGCATTATGAGAGCCAGGTTGGGCGGCGGGTGTTAAATCCACTTGTAAGACAATGTACCACATTATGGTAACTCCTCCTGCAATAAGAGGCAGTTACATTTCTTTCATGTACCAGTTAATGGACGTGTCTAGTCAATGAGTGGAAAACCAAGAACTAAAGGGCCGAGTTCAGGTTGACAGCCTTGTGCTTTGAGTTGCATCATTTTACGTTGCTGATTTAGCTGAATGACTTGTCTTTCTACCTGGAATTTGGCTTTATTAGGCAACACAACAGGAAGGGGGAACACAGATAAAGCCAACTCAGAGTTCCCTAGATGATGTGGCTGAAGTGCCTCCACCCTTAGGAGTTTCTCATACTACACCCTAGAAGAGTCTCATTTTTCCATTCACTCAAGGCAAGAAAAGTCAACTGCTTCTGAGTCATGTAACTCATTTCCAGCAGGAAATAACAGTGCATTTCAGTCTCCTGTACTCCTTCACAAATATTGTTGTCCAGTTGGTGGTTTTGGGGGGCTTTATTGACTAAGGATTTTGTTGCATGATGCTGCAATTACTTAGTTTCCCCATCTCCTGTGTTTTCTTTCTTGGCTATAAAAAGCTGTTGCTGACTTACCCTGCTGTTCCTGGAACAGAATACCGGGATCCTGTAACTGTCTGAATCATGCTGTTTTGACTCAAGCCTGTTCAGCTTTCTTAGTACGCTTTACTGCACAGACTGCTTTTTTTGGCTGAGTCACTTTGCAGGTTTACTGCCAACCTTAGGACAAAAAGAGAGCCATTTCAGGTGCCAAATAAGGAAAGGTGCTCCAAGGAAATGTAGGGAGGAGGGTGATGTGACCTTGGGCTTTTCTCACCAGGTGCTCTGAGATTGGGGCATTTATTTTTTAAATCCGTGTATATCGTAGAGACATTATGCCTGGCTGTGTCCTAGTCTTGTTTTGCTGAAGTCCTTGATGCTGTCTTTGATAACACTATGCCTCGCAATAGAGGCCAACACATGGGCCTGCACTTTGTCATTTCCTGACTTCTGAGCATAAAGTCTCATATTCTCCATTCACTTTTTGCAACTTTGAGGCATGTCTACATGTACATTAATGCGCTTTTTCTAATGAGCATTAAATTTAATACCTCCAGTGTTAGGTACTAAATAAATGGTCACTGGACTACCCTAATGCATAGAATCAGTGAGTCAGAAGGGACCTAGACAGATCGAGTCTGACCCCCTGCCAGGGGCAGGAATGAGCACTGGGGGTGGGAGGGGTCATAAGACCCCAGCCAGGCGCCTATCCAGTCTCCTCTTGAAGATTTCCAGGGAAGGTGAGAGCACCACCTCTCTGGGAAGTCTATTCCAGGCTCTGGCCACCCTTACAGTGAAGTAGTTCTTCCTAATATCTAACCTAAACCTATCCTCCCTCAGCTTGTGGCTATTGTTCCTGGTGACTCCAAGGGGGGCCCTGGTGAACAGACTTTCCCCGAGTCCCTGCTGCTGGCCCCTGATAAGGTTGTAGGCAGCCACAAGATCCCCCCTCAGTCTCCTCTTGTGGAGACTGAAGAGATTCAGGTCCGTCAGCCTCTTCTCATAGGGCTGGCCATGGAGGCCCCCAACCAACAAAAGCATAGTACCAAAAGCACGTTTTCTCAGTGACGTTTAATGTGCAGTAAGTAGCCTGTTTTACTGTGCATTAGCATAATTGCATGAGTTTTTATGTGATGCTGTAATGCGCAGTAAAGTAGGCTACTTCACATCAAAGTGCATGTATTGACGCCCTTTGATTTCCTTTAGGACTAAAGGTGTCTTATGTAAATACCAGTTATCAAGGTACCTTTCTCATCTGCTGCTTGAGAAGAGCTGCAGCTGTTCTGAACTGCTTATTATTTGCACCTCAGTAGGGCTGCTTATTGTCATGTTTGGGAGGATGTGTGGTGTCTGGGTCAGGAAGTCCCGACACTGAGGAAATCACCTGCACCTTATCTGTGCTGCAGTCTCAATCTACTGTTACCACCAGTGAAGACTCACGGATATGAGTTTTGCCTGTGACGATGCAGCCTGATGACCATTTCCTACTTTATGTACATAATATCTGTTGAATGTGGATATTGAGGTCCTTTGGGTTGGGGAATTCTGTGTGAATTCTGTTCTTTTGAGCACTCTGCGCACTGATGGTGCAGTACATACAGCTTATAAATGAAGGATTCTCTAAACCACTTAGTGATGATATTAAAAATGGCAAGAGCATACCAGTTAGCTATTTAAG
This sequence comes from Gavialis gangeticus, assembly GCF_001723915.1. Lineage (NCBI taxonomy): Eukaryota > Metazoa > Chordata > Crocodylia > Gavialidae > Gavialis > Gavialis gangeticus. Next base: position 99,618,230 of record NW_017729033.1, on the reverse strand, counting down.
TCACTGGTAACCAGTGGCCTATTTAATGATGTATTAGTTTTATCCTGGCCCCTGTCACTTCAGGATAATGATTTTTCACTTCTAACATTCTTGAGCCCTGGATTGGAAGGGGCCTCTTTGGCCATAGAGTCCAGCTCCTAATGTTCATAAGCAGTCATTTGTCTAAAACAGTGGTACCCAGCCTGCTTGCTCCATGGGCTTGGTAGGCGATGCCAGGTCTGTCTGTGGCAGGGGTGGGCAATTATTTCAGGCAGAGGGCTGCTTACCCAGTTTTGACAAGCTGTCGAGGGCTGCATGGGTAGCCCTGCCCCTTCACAGGTGCCCTGCCCCCTGGTCACTGTCTGGCGACCAGTGTCCTAATGTCCTGGGACCATTGTCTCGGGGGCCAGTGCCAGCACAGGATGGCAGGGGCCTGTGGAGCTGGACTGGGCTGCACCAGCAGGGAAAGGGGGGAGCTGGCCTGGCTCCACAGAGCTGCCAGCGGGGACCCTGCACTCCTGCTGCCCTGCTCTGGGCCCCACCAGTGCTGGCCCTGGGACACCAGTGCAGGCCCTATGTTCCCGCTGGCTCCTGTGCCTGCTCAAACCGAGTGTCCCCCCAGCCTCACGGTACAGGTGGGGGACAGTGTGCAGCCCTGACCAACTGCTCGCCGGCAGGGAAGGTGCTGAGTGCGGGGGAAAAAGCGGCTCCACCTTCGCACCGTGGCCAGCGCTCCCTGCTGCAGCTACTCGTAGCCTGTGCAGGGCTGTCCCGAGCAGGCACAGGCCGCTCCACGCCGGCTGTGAGTGGCTGCATTGCAGGGCGCCAGCCACGGGGCGGGTAGAGGGCCGCTTCCCTCCCCCCCCCGCGCTCAGCACCACCTTGTAACCCGCACCCGCTGCCAGCCCGGGCCACGAGCCGGCTTCAGGCTCGCCCGTCTGGGCTGTGCACAGCGGCCCCCCCGCTTGTTGCCCTGGGCAGTGTTTGCCACCGCCACCTCTGAGCTGTCCAGCGCGTGAGCTCCGGGCGAGCAGCAGCAGCAAACACTGCCTGGTGCGGGAAGCAGGGGACCTGCTTTCCTCCGCACCAAGCAGCTGCCCAGGGTGGTTGCCAGGGCGGGCTGCGAGCTGGTGCTGAACGCTGGGGGAAAAGCAGCACACCCCCCCACCCCACGTTGCAGCTGCTCACAGCCCACGTGGGGCTGCCTGTGAGCGGAGGCAGCAGGAAGCCTGGCCACAGGGCCGGGGAGGGGCCGCATTTCCCCGCGGTCCTCCCCTGCCCTCCCCCTTCCTGTTGCAGGAGCCTGCCGGGGCTTCCCCTAGGTCCTACTGCCTCTGGTTCCTGTCATTTTTGACAGGAACCAAGGACAGAGAAATATTAATTTTCTAAATTTTTAGGGGCCGTGCAGGCCAGATAGAATGGCCTCATGCTCCAGATGTGGCCTGCGGGCAATATTTTGCCCACTCCTGGTCTTCGGGCCGGATTCAGCTGATGGGCTTGATCTGGCACATGGGGCCAACACACTGGTGGCCTAATTTAGCTACAGGGGTGCTTAGCCCAACTCTATGTCCACCGTAGGGGGTGGTGTGAAGCAGCTTGGCCCTTATGTGGAGGCAGAGGCTGGTGGTTGTGGTGGCGGAGTGGCCCTAATTCAGACATGTTGGTTGTGTGGGGGAGCACTCCAGCCTGATCCAGATGTGCGGGGGTGGGCCAAGCCCTGATCCCACTACTGGGCAGTGGTCTGGGTGGGGGGGCTGGATCTGGGTGTTCAGAGCTTGACTGGAGGCCATGGCTCTGCGGACTGGATTTGGCCCACAGATGGGGGTTGAGCACCCTTGGTTTAAAAGGTTCAGCAAGAATGGTGTACTATCTTTTGCACACCACAGCTGTGAAAAGCACTACAGTGTACACAGGTAAAGAGCAGAAGAGACAAGGGCACTGCCAGTATCTGGCTCCTGCTGTGACAGGAAATTAGATTAACATATGCTCAGATGATCCTGGGGAAAAGACTGCATTCTGCATAACAGGGAGGCAATAAAAATCAGTGACTCTTGCCAGTCTGGTACACAAAAGATTTTTTACACATAAGCTCCCAGAGTTAGGAGAAGATATTAGCCCTGTTCCATGGAGGGAAAACTAAGGTATGGAGACTGAAGGTGGGGCTTAGCAGCTTTCAGCAGCAGCCTGGCTCCATTCCCCTTGAAATCAGCAATTAAACTTCCACTGCCAAGCTTGCAGAAAGAAGACTAGAACCAGGTTACCAGAGCTGAGTTATAGCTGCTAGAGAAGGGAGAAGTCGAACTGCGTTCAAGACAGTAGGCCTGTTTCTCCACTGCAGTAACCCTTCTGCGCTGCTCCACTGATGTCAGGCTAGTGGACATGATCTGCAGGGAATTTCACTTGCATAGAGAGCATGGATGCATAGATAGCACTGTGTTGGAATGGCCCCTTGGGACCAGGAATAAATGAAAGCAGTCCCAGGAGCTCACAAACTCAGTGAGGCCTGATCACTGTTTACCTTAGGCTTGAGGGTTCACCAAGAGCAGCTTGATTATTGGGCCCACACATATTGCCTGAGCCAGGTGAGCCTAAGAGAAGTCAGTCTCAACTTGGCCATTTTCCTCTGAGGAGAAAACAGGTGAATAGGGGACCCAATTATTAAAGTATCTGCATCAACTGAAGAGATGAATTTTGACATTTTAGCTGGTGTTACCAGCTAATGCACCCAGCTCTGAGCACAGGTGCTGGTTTGGGGAACAACTGCAGTTCTCTGCAGTGATGAGAGTACAGAGTGAATGGTGGTGCCCTTTGGGTTTTGTGTTAGATGAAGCTTTGTGTAATTGCATTGATATTAATACACTTTCACATTTTAAGGGTTTTAAGCTCTTACTTTGTGAGGACTTGTGTCAGTTTGGTTGCAAGTCTGAAACAAGTTCTGTAAAAAAGATGACAGTGGGAATAAAACCCACCATTTTTAACCTCTTTCCTTTGCCATCCAGTAACGCTTATTTTTGATGTCCAAAATGCCAGTGCCATTGCTTTCTGGGAATTAATGCCATCAGCATGTGGGAATTGAATACAATCATGAAATATGTTAGGTTGTTTGTTCTTCTCCCTCTGCCAGTGATGAAAGGTGGGTTGTACTACTGAACAGAGATGCACAGTGAGGTCTTTAGCTTGGTGCATAGCATGTACTTTATCTGTTTAATAGTTTGGGACCAGGTCAAATTGTGGTTAATCCATATTTTCGAAAGTAAAACCTGACTGCAATCCATCCCTGGAAGGAAAGGTGCATGTATGTGCAAAGCATGGCCTATTAAAACTCTTAGCTTAAAGTCGGTCATGGATTTGCAGGGTGTTCTACCTTTTGGACAATTTTGTAGGCTGTTTGTTGGCTTAGCTTTTTCGCAAAGGTGAGCTCAATAATGTACAGCTCTTGAGAGAGGGTTTTCTTGCCTCAGCATCCTTGTTTCACTTCCTGGTTCTGCACTGAGTCTGTGTAGCTTGGACTGTACCCCTCTGGGGAGCAGTGCTCTTGATAGGCATTGACCGTGACACAGGGCAGCTTTTCAAACCAAGTCAGCAGTTGTTAGCCAGCAAGAATGCAGCCTGGGTGGTGGGAGGGAGGGAATATAAACCTAGATCAGAATTTGTGGAAGCTGTTCCAACGCTTTTTTTTTTTTTTTTTCCTCCCAAACCTGGATGCAGTTTCCCTCTGTCTGTGTTCTTGCATATGCCAGGAAGTCCTTAAGCCAGTCTTTAAGACAGTTCTGAATCCTGTCTCCTGACACTTCTTTTTCGTTTGTCTTCAGTTGCAGCCATGCTGTGCTCACAAACCTTGCTTCTTCTCACTCTCAGTCACTAATGCTTTATCATTAAGTCTTTCATTGTCTCTCCAGGTTACATGCACGTCTTGATGGTTGATTCACATCGTGACTAGACCTGTAAACTAATTGTACACCTCTTTTACTCCTACCTCCTCCTCCACCCCTTCCCCACCCCA
>NW_017729033.1:99605079-99609248 GCF_001723915.1 Gavialis gangeticus | reverse complement strand
GACTTGGGAAGAAATTAACTTTTATAACCAGGGGGAGCGATACAAAGTAGTGGGCATATTGACTCCCATTTTTTCCTAAATATATTACAAAATTTCCCACCTTTGCCATATGTTGTGCTTGTGTTCCCATTGGAAACATTAAGGGTGTGCCAGAAGAATGGATCCAATGCAGATAGGTCCTATCCAATCCAGAAAATGGATTTGGGAGATAATGGAAACTGGTGGGTTTGTGTCCACTATGTTTAAAAGAACTCAATTGCCTTGTAAATAGCAAATGGGGTTAGTGTTGTATTTCATTAAGGCTATGTGGAATGTAAGCTGCAGTAGGGTGGTAATGAAGTGGGTTTTTTGTGACTGAAGGAGTGCCCTTGCTTAGCTGTTCTTTGTTCTGTTTTCTTCTGGAGAACTTTCTAGCCAGAGCTGGTAGTGAAGCCTTTAAGACCCTAATGTGTTAACTCTTCTGGTTGAACATAAAGGTGTCGTCAACAGTTTCTGCACTAACATACTCATGTCTGAGGTTAGAAATAGACTTTGCCAAATGAAGCAGATCATCTTCACTAGGTGAAACACGTCACCTGTCTTGTCCCTCCTTTTGATGCTTCAGGACAAAGAGTGATGTGTTCTTCTGGGGCTCAGTCCTGTGCATCCTGGGAATCCTTATGCAGGACTGGGCCCCTCAAACCCTGGGAATACCTGCCCAGCCAGCTTTACCCTTTTACAGAGGTGCACCCTCAGGAAATCTCAGGGGCACCTCTCTGCCCATGGGAAACTCCAGCTTTCCCTGCTTATGGAGATCCTGGGGGAACATTTTTGCAAGCAATAAACCCCAGTTATCCCTGCTTAATGAGACCCACCCCAAGATTATCAGGGGTGCATCTCTTTAAGATGGGAAAGCTGAGCAGCTGCTCCTGGGACTTAAGGGGCCCAGTCCTACACAAGACTTCCTGGGGTGTACAGGACCAGGCCCCTCAAGCTCCTGGCACACCTCCGCAGGGCTCCTGGAAATTGCAGTCAGCTCACCAGCCTGCCTGCGCTCTCCTACCACAAAGCAAACACATTAGCTGCTAAATAGCAACACAAATTAATAGCACTTTCTTCATGGCCACGTGTTTTGGGCATTTGTGGTGCAGCAAGGGGCATGGATGTGTGCTTGCTTGTCACCTTTGTGCCATCGTAAAAATGTTTATGGTGGCACAAAGGCCAAAAGGCGATATCTGTTTCCACCCCTAGTTGGCTGGCCACTGAAAGGAGGGGACCTGTAAATCACAGCTATCTCTAGATTTTGATATGTTGTCTCCCATCCCCTCCACCCTACTGCTCACTGACTTGTGACTGACCTGCTTCTGTTTTCCTTGGCATGGGGCCCACTTATATATTGCTTAGGCAGACTGGCACAGCATTGGCTACTGTGGACTTGTGCATTGACTTGTCCAAATGTGTAGGTCATGTATGTATGTAGATGTGTGAAACTAAAGTGACTGCTCCTGGAAACTAGGTCTTTAGCTAGACTTATTCATTGTTAGTGTTAGAACAACTAAAGATTTTTAAAAAGTATACAGTAGAAAGCACCAGGGTATTGCACCATGAGTATTTTAAATTAACACTATCAGTACTCTGCCTTTTAAATTAACTTAAAATGCCAAAAACTGGTTACTTGCAGTTTTTTTTCTCTTACTGCATAATCAAGGCATAGAGTGTAATATTTAAAGAATTAAATATAACCTTGCTTCTTTCTCCTGGGTGAGGCAAATTAATTGTTTTTTCTATTATGCTGCATTCTTGCTGGCTAATCAGTTCCCAGTTTGTTACAGAAGGAAGCATTTTTGTCCAGTCTGAAATCTGTATTTTGTTGTGCGAAACCAGGCCACTCTTATAACCATACTTGGGAAAATTTCACCGTGAGACAAGTGTCAGTTTATTGCAAAATCAGATTTTTTCATTTGGTTAACCAATCACTTAAAAACGGCGTGCAATGAAAATTGTGATATTTTAATGATAAGAAAGCTATTTCATATGCACACAGTGAGAAAATGAATTGTAGGCAGGCTGTCTGACTTCTGTCAGATTTCTTGATTTCCTACTGCTTTTAAAATGTATACATAAGAGATTGAAGTTAAAATCTCTAGTAACTTAATACCATTGGCACTGGGGATGGGCACTGTGTGATAGAGCAGTTCAACTGTGATGATCCAGGTACTGTCCCTGAAAATGAGTGGGGAAGATGGAGGAGGTTGGATGGGCATCTGGCCGGGGTCATCTGAACCCAGCACTCTTTCCTGCCTATGTAGGGAGTTGGATTCAATGATCTATTGAGGTCCCTTCTGATCCTAACATCTGTGAATCAATGAATAAGATGTGGTCAGTGGAACAACCTTTCAAGTAATCAAGTGAAGTAGGGAAGATCAAAGCTGCAATGAGAAATTTCAGAAAGATTTCTGTATATCCAACTTAATGATTCATCACAAGAAGACAGAGAAAAATGTCAGATGAGGACTCTGTTAATGCAAGAATAATATGTTTTGTGGCTCCCTTAAATGCTGAGCTGCAATCCTGTTCCTTTGTTATGTTTTCTGTAACGCCACCTGCCTGTTGTAGGCCAGACTTCTCAAGAGAGTTTACCAGCCATAATCTCTGCAGGTTTTCAGGAGAGCTTGAAAATGGAGTCATGGAGCTTAGCATGGAAGATGCTGGGCAATGAGCATGTTTGAAAATCTGTGCCTTTCTACTGCAGTGTGGGTGTGTTGGGTTTTTCAAAACCATGCTTGTCGCAAATGTACTAGTCCTAGCTTATTCAAGATCCGCTTTGTTAGAGCTTGTATACAGCTCTCTAGTGTCTGTATAGAAATGTGAGAGATGCACTGTTTCTTAATGACTTTTCCATCTTCCTCAGAGCAAATTGGAGCATTGGCAGATCAGCACATAGTGCGCATTGCCTGCGGAGAGTCTCACAGCGTGGCACTCAGTGAGCAGGGCCAGCTCTTTGCGTGGGGTGCTGGGAGCGATGGACAGCTGGGGCTTACTACCATTGAAGATTCAGTGGCAGTTCCAAGGTAAATTTTATAAGAACGAAAAGGCCAGGCTTTCACAGGGGGTGCTCGGAGGTAGCTATACTCATTATTGTTCTGTCTCGGCATGGAGTCACTAGGAGTCTTTCCATATCTGCAGTGGGCTTGTGAGAGAGTATTTTTGTCTGAATTAAAAAAAAAAGAGGGGGGGAATTTTTATTCCACTTTGCATTCTTCTCTTCAAGTAATTCCTTCGTTTTGGTCCAAAGGTGAGTTTTTGTTCAGTTGTGCTGCAGTCTGCCCTGTTACACTTCTCTGTAACAGACAGCATGAGCTTTTAGCTTTGGTTTCCCACGATAACAGACTAAAAAGGAATTGGCAAACTTTCTCTCATGAGAGAAATGTGCATTAGAACTTGGATTGAGGTGCAGGGGTATAAGAGAGGAGTTGGGGCAAAATGGAAATGCTGTTTGACACCTATATCTCTACCTTCTGCTTCTGAGAATACCCTTCTGAGATGTGCAATCCCTTTTCCAGGGATGAAAAATAATTAATGTGATGGTCTAATTAAGACCTTTTACTTAAAATGTTGTGCAGAGTTGCCCATTTGCTCATTTTGCTTGTCTGAGTTTGACACATCACTGTGCACTGATGCAGGGATAGGCACTGTTTTCTGGGGGGAAGAGAATGTGGGGGTCCAGAATGACCCATCTCAGGTTGGAGTTGGTGGGTATTAGGACCAGGCCACTTCCACCTCTTTGCCTTACTGGTCAGATGCAAAGCTATGCTTTGAAAGTTGAAAGACATATTCCCTGCCCCACAACCTACAGAGCTTTCCTCCCACTGGAGCCCCGGGTGGCTGATAAGTCCCAGTGCATGGAGAGCCTCCCCTCCACTGAAGCCATGGTTTCACAGGCTGGATCTAAAGGCTCTGTGGGTTGCCAACTCCTCCACTGAGGTGTTAGTAAACTATTCAAGTGCCTGTTATCAGCAGTTCCAAAATGATACCTTTTATTAGACCAACTGGGAAACTGCAAGAAAAATGTCCTTTTCTGCAAGCTTTTGGGATCAAAATTCCCTTCACCTCTTTCTGCCCGAAAGCTTGCAGAAAAGGACATTTTTCATGCAATTTCCCAGTTGGTCTAATAAAAGGTATCATTTTGG
>NW_017729033.1:99599563-99600079 GCF_001723915.1 Gavialis gangeticus | reverse complement strand
CCTCTGTCTGTGTTCTTGCATATGCCAGGAAGTCCTTAAGCCAGTCTTTAAGACAGTTCTGAATCCTGTCTCCTGACACTTCTTTTTCGTTTGTCTTCAGTTGCAGCCATGCTGTGCTCACAAACCTTGCTTCTTCTCACTCTCAGTCACTAATGCTTTATCATTAAGTCTTTCATTGTCTCTCCAGGTTACATGCACGTCTTGATGGTTGATTCACATCGTGACTAGACCTGTAAACTAATTGTACACCTCTTTTACTCCTACCTCCTCCTCCACCCCTTCCCCACCCCAATACAGGACACTGGGAGTTTTACCGCTCCCCTATACCACACCTACCCACCCAAAGCAGGCCACTGTTACTGGTCAGTTAAAAAATATTTCTTCTTAACCTACTCAGCAGATCAGTAATGATCAGTGTGAGCAGGTACTTTCCATGGGCTGGATTCAACCCCCTCCAACCAGCCTGAATATGGGGCAGGGCAGCACTCTCGGAGTAGCGTAGGAGCCAGATTCAAA
>NW_017729033.1:99581268-99594563 GCF_001723915.1 Gavialis gangeticus | reverse complement strand
AGCTGTAGTTTATTGTATGTCGTCTTGTCTCAGACCAACATGGCTACCAAGTACACCCCTGTATCAGCAGTGATATTTAATGAATCTCAGGAATCTTTAGATGGTGCTGGTTGTTTGTTTGTTTTTTTTTGTTTTGTTTTTTTTAATTTAACTTCCCTGTTTGCCATTTCAGAGTACTGATAGTGTTAAACTGCATAATGAATTATAGCTTATAATCTAAAGAGTGACTAAAAGCATCCTTTCAATAGAGTTATCTGGTTCTTGTGGTTTTCAGGCTATACCAGCTTACTTCTGTGACAAAAATAAGCTCTCTTTGTTAATTATTCCTCATAACCCTCTGGAGGTAACATGGCGATAAGAGAGGAACGTTGGGTGCTTATCTGGTTTGGGTATTATTAAAATGGTTAATGAACTTCCAGTAACAGAATCCTGATGCATGAGCTGAGATTCTCTCTGCAGGAATAGCCTTTAAAAAGGAGATCTGATAGAGAAATGGTTGAACCAAATACTGAAAACCACTAATATATGTTGAATGATGTTTCAGAGCTATATTAGAATTTTAAGACTTGCACTGTATTCTTTATACAAGTTCCCAAAATAGTACTGATGCATGTTAGATGAACTCCACAACCCACTCACTGTTGCTAGCAAACCTCAGTGGCTTGCCAGAGGCCAGTAATACAGGCACTGTAATGAAGCTGTTCCAAGCAATTTTATAGATGCTACAGCCCTGCTAAACTGAATGATAACTTGGCTGGGTGAAAGCTACTTAGACTCTTTGGCATTACCCTCTTGGAACAGGTGTGTTTAGTGCCTAGTAACGTGTTGAACCATATGTTTTCAAGATCAAGGCTGCATGTCACTAGGGGAAACCAGTGTGTGTCGCATGTAAACATTTTGGTTAGAACAAGCACATGGGTAAAAACCACGGTGACAGAGCTGAGTGACTTTTTGTGGTTTTGGTGACCTGTTACAATAATTCTCCTTTTAGGTTAATAAAGAAATTGAACCAGCAGACGATACTGCAGGTCTCCTGTGGCAGTTGGCATTGCCTTGCTCTCTCTGCCGGTACTGTAACATTTAGTCTCCTTCATTTGTGATGTGTTAGTGCCTGTGCTCTGGGGTTTCTTGGTGTGAGGGATTGTCCATGCACATAACATCCCTTCCCCAAAGAGCTTGCCACAAATTAGTTATGTAATCAAAGTAGACTGTTATGAAAACAGCTGGTGTCCAGAGTTGGAGAGAGGCCGTCCAAGGATATGATCAGAAAGAGCTGACCAGGGAGGGAGTGGTGGATGTGATGTACAGTTAACCAGTCTCCTGTGTGATGGTTAACAAGCCTTTTTAAAGCCTTTTGGTTCAAGCTAGAAAAATATGTCAGTAGTCTGTGGCATGGGGAAAATTTTTCTTTCCTAGGCTCTACTCATGAGCAAGCAGAGCTAGTGCCTTTTTCTGTTTTGCCTGGTAAGTTATAGCAATACTTTTTGTGTGCTTCACCAAAATTACCGTAAAGTTGCAATCACATTTAAATTTATTTGCCTTAGTTCCACAATTCATGTTTTCTTTGTTCCGCTATTAGCTAAGTTTTACTTACTGATCTTAATTGGGCACTCTTATTTCAGATGGCCAGTTCTTCACCTGGGGGCAGAACAACTATGGCCAGCTGGGCCTGGGGAAAGAATGCCCCTCACAAGCCACGCCACAGCGTGTCAAATTTCTTGACGGGATTCCTTTGGCACAGGTTGCTGCTGGTGGGGCTCACAGCTTTGCCCTGTCTCTCTCAGGAGCTGTGTTTGGTTGGGGGAAGAACAGCTCAGGACAGCTGGGCTTAAGTGATGAACAAGGTATGAAAAAGTTTTTAGGTTATTTTTTGCTGAGCATGGCTTTTATTTTTGTAGTAATCATATACCTTGCGGTATATGATTTCTACCATGATGCACACCTTCTGTGAGAAAATAAAGAACTGCAGCTTCTTTGAAGAGACTTGCATACTTTTCATACCAGGTTCTTTTTGCAGCTATAAATGGGACTCAGCAAGGTCAAAAGGAGTATGCCAAAATGTTGGCAACCTGGATAAGTAGCCTGGTTTGTGTCCCCCTACTTCTCCCAGTTCAGGGACACTGGGCATCTGTGACCCGCATTGAAGTCAGTGGAAGAACTGAAGTCCATACATGAAGATTAGTCAGTGGGATCAGGGTTGCTAGTTCGCTAGCATGACTGCAGCCAACAGTCATTTATACAGAACTCAGTGACTTGTGGTACATGCATCCAGGACACTACATACTGCTAAATACTGCTTAGTTTATTGCTAATTTCCCTGACTGACCTGAAATAACTTCTTTGCAGAGCTTCTGTAGGAAAAACTTGCTGAGTTCTTGTTTCTGAACAGCCTTATAGCAAGATGCATGCTTTAGTGAATAAACTGCTTCCAAATATCCAATCTCAAATGTACTTCATGCTTCAGCCCTGTGCTGAAGCATGGCTGCTTTTGATAGTCTTAATCCTAACCTTATTTCTACCAGTTTAAACTCAAAAGCATTTGCCTGAGGTGTGCATTTGCAGGTTACCAGAGATTTCTTGGAGTTCTGTCCAAGTCTGCAGAATTGAAGGGCTATTCTTAGTTCCTCTATGTGTGTCATTTTGGACATAATGTTAACTACTAGAACCATCTGCCTGTTGTACCTGGGTCTCTATACCCTTGAGCAAGTTGCTCATGATTTGGAGCTGGAAAATAATTGTTAAGTACTTGAGGGTTTAGTCACCACTCCTCCCCCACAACCACTCCAAACACACCTTAAATACTGATTTGCCACAAGTCAGTTAAAGCTGTGGGTGCTTGTTGTGTCTGAAAATCAGGTCACTTTGAGTTTTTGGAGCATCTAATGACCGTATCAACTAAACTTCTCTCTTCCACTGTCTCTGATGCAGATCGAGAGACCCCTTGCCATGTGAAGCTCTTACGGTCTCAAAAGGTTGTCTATATCAGCTGTGGAGAAGAACATACTGCAGTTCTAACAAAGGTAAAAGGATCAATCTAGGAATTTCATACTGTTTTCTTGCCCACAGACTTATCTTACTTTGGCTTTCTGAGTGTTATAGCAGAAGAAACATGTGGCTTTTACTGCCCCTTTTCCTCCTGCCCCTACTGTAATTGTGTTGTTTAAATTTGAGATTAAGATCTTCATTTAATTTAATGACCAAATTATTCCCCGGTGCACACTTATTAAAAGGGTGACTGCAGATGACTGATCCATAACAATATGACATAAATGATGTTAACATGCTGGCAGATCCCCAAGAAAGACCTTTGAGAAGAAAATCTGTCTTCCTCCTTGGCTCTCGTCAAAGAGGTGGACTTAGGCATCCTGCTTTGACAGTTTAAAAGGGGACTGTTATATACCAGATTTGAAGTGAGCTCCACAGTTAAGGAGCTCTGAAAGAAAGAGTCATCAGTTTAGAAACTGTAGACCCCCTCTATGTATTGCATTTATACTGTGATTAATGAATTAATTTTGACATAAATGGCAAAGGTGCTGCACCTTTACTAAATTTAAAGTGCCATAGAATGTCAAACAAGCCATACAAATGTTCTGCATTATATGTAGAACATTGCAAGCTGTAAAACTGTTCTATGTTATATGACGAATGCTTTTTATGGCTGCTTTGTATGTGGCAGATCCATGGATGGAGCAGCTCTCTGGGAACCTGGCTTTCAACTTGTTAGTGCAGGGGGAGCCCAGGTCATGATCCCTGGCTCTCCCAGCACTGTCAGGTAGAAAGGATATGATTAGGACTTGATCTCTGATTCCCCAAATTGTGTCTCCTGGCATGTACAGGTGATATGGCAGGAAATACTATTGTTGGGATTGGGGACTAGATACCATGGCACCTTTAAATGAACACTTGCCAGGGGCCTTATAAAACAGGGCTTCATTTGAAGACCCCCCCAAGTTGAAGAACTAAGTGGTGTATAGGGGACAGTGTGGCCTTGTGAACAGACTATCAGAGTGGGGTTTGGGCATCCTGGGTTCCATTCCTGGCTTTTGCCATTAATCTGTTTGGTGACCTTGGACATGTTGCTACTTCAGTTTCCCCACTTGTAAAAGGAGGTGACAATGCTGCAGAATGTTTTGGGAGCTCTAAAAGAATTAAACAGTGGTGTTGTATATATGGAGAGGTGGTCTCTTAGATGTGGCTCCAGTTCAAAAAAAGTGCTGTTGAACAGATGCAGATGCAGAGGGTCACAGGAAGCAGTCTTGGGCATTCAGGCTATATGGCTATCTAAATGCAGCCGGGAATTATAGTAGATCTGATGGTGATAGAAAAAGTGGGTTGGATGTTGATGTGCCAACATACAAACCAAGATGCCAAAGATACATGATGTGCCAGGTCTATGACAGCAACTGAGTTGACCGTAAAACCAGAATACTCCACTGGGTGCTGTACGGCCAGGCGTACTGAAGGCCATTTTTTCTAGAATATCTATCATGGCCTCTGATTAGCTTGGGAGCAGTTGTGATACCAGGTGAAGAAAGGTGTTGCTGGGTATGGCTCACTAAATGGAGCATGTGCTGTTTGATTTGCTAACAGAGTGGAGGGGTGTTCACGTTCGGTGCAGGTTCCTGTGGGCAGCTCGGCCATGATTCCATGAATGATGAGGTTAATCCCCGAAGAGTGCTGGAACTGATGGGCAGTGAAGTGTCCCAGATTGCTTGTGGCAGGTGAGTGCTTTGTAGAGGGTAGCACAAGGAAGGGCTTTGGTACATATTTAGTGGTAGAAATTAATGATTTAGAGCTCTCTCAGTCTGGTAGTTCAGACTTAACAAAGTTACATCCTTTTGTACATGTGAAATACTAATGCTATCGCTGTCAGTTTTACTGTGGTCTGTTGCTGTGTATGCTCCTCCTACATCATACCAATCCAGATAGATTCTAACAGCCAGACTATTCTGCCTCTTGAACATTTATGTGGACTTAACTACTTAAGTGCAATTCTATTCCACCCTGTTTAAGTCTGTGAACATCCATTAATGCCTTGCTTTTGTAACACACTGTCCTCTCGCCCTTAAAACTGAGTCTTAAAAAAAAGCAGCGCAAGAGACCCACCTACATTTTTGTATTAACAGTTTTTCAGGGACTCAAGGTGGGTAGCTACCCAAATCCACTTGCACACTTGACTGGGTGGGATAGAATACAGACCTAAGTTACTTACCTCAATAATTTACAGTCTTTCAGGAGGCGGGCTGTAAATTATGAAATGCTAAATTATGTTAGCCTAGTGAAGACAGAATTTAGTAACATGATTGGGTTTGCATCAACAAACTGACTGCATTTTTATAAGATGAAGCAGGGCAGGGTGTCATCACCCCTAGCTCTGCGTGACCCTCTGGTGGTGCCTCATTTGCCCTAGTATTCAGCATTCCCTATGCTGATGTAGGGGAATGCAGGCAGACATGCCTGTGGATGAATGCTTGTGCATGGTCAGAGCTCACCTGGTTCAAATAAGCAGTGATGTCAGTGACTTGCAGTAGCTGAGCTTCTGGCTCATTGTTTCTCTGGGTAGTTTTTTAGTCTGATTTTTCTCACATTTAAACATGGCCCAAACCTCATAATGGTCTGCATTACAGACACCACACTCTTGCCTTTGTGCCTTCTTCTGGAATGATCTATGCATTCGGCTGTGGAACAAGAGGCCAGCTGGGAACTGGACACACTTGCAATGTTAAATGCCCATCTCCAGTCAAAGGTCATTGGGCAGCTCACAATGGGCAGCTCTCAGGGAAGCCTGGTAAGTGTTCTGCGTAGTAATGGATGTGGCACGTAAGAGATTAGCCCAGCGTGAAGTGCTCTAAAGGTGTTTTGCTTTTGGTCTTTGACTTAGTCACACTTCTCCAAAAAAGAAAAGAAAAAAAGAGGAGTCTCAGAAATGAGCTGGTGGTTTCTCATATGGTTAACCATCTCTCTCTTGCTCCTCTGCATAGCTCAGCTGCACATTAGGCTCTGCCATTGGTCTACTCTGAAACATTCACAAATCATTCTCTTACTTACTACTGGGACTTCTTAAAATTTCCCCAGTTCTGCTATAAATTGAGAATTATCACTTGCTCCAGTGGGGTTGCAGGTACTCAGTACCTCACAAGCTAAGGGCCTCTAAATAATGCATGTGTTTGTGGCTGAAACAGGCCCACAGAATGGTAGAGCAGGTGTGCACTGCCCAAGCAAAAGCCCAGGAGCAATTCTGAGAAGCAAGTTCCTCCCACTCGGTGTGTACTACAGCTTGGGAATTGGGCAGCATAATGGGTTTAGTGGAGTTGCGAGCACCTGAGTGGCAGAGCCGCAACCTAAGCTCCCTGATTTCTGGGCTTAAGTATGTGCTGAGTGGACAGGACATGCCTCTAGGTAGCACAATGAGGATTACTGTGGGCATGCTATGGGGAGGTTCCTCTGCTGTGGTTCCCCTCCTGACATGAAATGGTTTTTGTTTTATAAATAGCATAATGATCTAATGACCTAAACTCAACTGGCACCTCACCCCGGTCTTTGAGTTGTCTCAAGTCTTTGAGGTGTCTCTGTGTGACACTCACAACTTGTTGAGTTTGGCTGCTATTTATTCTGAAACCCAGAATTTTCTTTACTTTATCCATGCCTGCACCCTTTCTTAATGGGGACCCCTAAACATGTATTTATCAATTTTAATTAACAAAAACTGTCTCTTCACCAGATGCCTGTAAATATCATATTGTTAAACATATCTTCTCTGGAGGAGACCAGACATTTGTACTTTGCTCCAAGTATGAGGTAAAAATAACTATTTTCTCTCCAGTGATTGGGGGGGGGAAGGACGGGGAAGGAATTCATCTGATATTGACTCAAAGTGATGGGATTGGCTTTCTAATTACAGTTTAGCTAATCAGGCAGACAAGCCCTATTGAATTAAGAGACTTGGGGAATCTAATGCCAGGTGCACCCATGATGTGCAGCCTTGCAGTGAGAGGACTCTCTGGGTCATACAGAAGTTGCAGAAAATTCCTCAAGCTGCTTCCTCCCCTTTATGAAGGGTACAGGTGTGGATGGTTGAAAAGAGGCTCATAATTGCAGAGCAGGTCAGGAGTACTGCTTCCCTTTTGAGGTTGCCCCCTGATTAACTTCACTTGGCAGTTGCTTTCCAGGCCAGGGGTACTTAACTTTTTCTATACCATAACTACATATTACAACAGAAAAGAGCTGCAAGGCTTTACATCACCGTCTGCATACTCCTGCAGTATAACAAGCCTCTTGTTGACTTAAGTAAGCCATAGATTTTGCCCTTCACCTGTAGGCTTTGGAAGAAGAATATTTTAAGTCATGTTTCTGGCTGTATGATCCAGACTGTTGTGCATTCTGCATGTGAAAATCTGAAATACTCCTCTGTATTACTGGTAATGTTCTGTAATGACCAGGCACAGGAAATGACAAGTCTCTGCACAACGTTACACCCTTCTTAAGTGGAGATCATTTTTGCTATGTATCCAGAAACAGCTGGGAGAGGTTCAGCTCCCATCTGCACTATGGATCCCATCAAATCTGGGGGACCCAGCTGTATCACAGTCCTTAATTTTTTTTTTTCCTTCTGTGTAGAGACAACCAAAATAGCACCGTTTGAATTCCACATGTGGAATAGCAGTGAAGAAGATATTGGTCTTCACTTGATAAATGAAGGAAAGAAAAAACTGTTTGTGGTCTTTATGGATTACAAACAAGGGCTGTTTTTCAGTTGGAGGGCAGGAATTTCTGGTGCTCACTGACCTGAGTAAACAGCAGGCAGGGCCAGCTGGTGCCCTGTTGCCACATGTGTACGGTGAAGTATTGTGAACCCTGAATTCAGGGAAGCACAATGGTGACAATATTTCCCCCTCCACCTTTGGCTTTCTTGTTGCCTTAGAGAGAGATGTTATAAAGTTTCAAACACATTTCAGGCTGGATAAGTAACAAAAAATAGCAGTTTTATAAAAACTAAACCTCCTTCCAACCCTACCTCCTCTTATGGTATTCACAGAGGTTTTGCAAAATCATTTGGTACATTTTTAAGAGACTAGGTTGTCATTTCTTTTTTTTCTTCCTGCTTCCCCTTCCAGTTTTTTGTGGAGTGTCTTTCATTTGAAGATTCTCTTGGGTTGATCAATGATGATGACAGCCCTTCAGTTAAATCTGGTGAAAAACCACCCCTAAGAAACTGCTTGGGATAAATACAGAAAACAGAGAAGGGTTGTGGACAGGAGAGAACTGAATTGTATGTCTTATACTTAAACACTGAGATATGTATCTTTTCCCAGAATTCGTTGCCAGCTGATGATTTCCGGACCATAAATGAAAGCCATTATACCTGTTTAATAAATGATGAAACTATAGATGTTTGGAGACAAAACCTTTTAGAAAAAAACAGCTCTAATTCTGTCAAGTAGGTGTTACTGTACAGGTCAAAACTTTGTTTTGAACACTTTATGTTTGGTTGTGCTTATTTGTGCTTTAGGACTCGCCATTTTTGCACCCAATCTTAATTCACATTAGGAATGTCACATCAGGCCTCCCTAAAAAAAACTAGTAAAACTTTCTCAGGTTAAACTGACCTGGGGGGACACCGGACTTTAAAAGAAGCTGTTCTTTAACCCTCGGTTGCGTGGTTGCAGTTTAAAAAAATGGAAAGAAGACATTTTAAACAGCCTAATTACAATCTCTTCCATTTTCTTTCACATGAGTGAAAGGCATACTAGGCAAAAATAAGGAACTGACAACTGAATTTTGACACAAGCTTGTCTGCTAGCCTGGAGCATGAATACACGAACATAATAACTGCCATTTACTTGGTCAGGTCCATCACGTCACAATATCTCTAGCCAGGAGGTCCCCTGGGGACTGCAGGGCTACTTTCCTATCCCTGGTCCAATCCTGTCTCTGGGGAGAGTTTCATTAGGTAGTGTCCACTGGCTCCTTGGATTCATCTGAGGTCCATCAGGTATTATCCAATGTGATCTGCTCAGTGTCTCCCCTTGGCACACTACTTATAAACCTTTGACCTCTACTTCTGTCCCTGTTACGTTTTTAGTTGTCCCAAGCAATTAGTTGTTGCTTTTCTAGTGGCCTACCTTTTTAAGGGAGGCTTATAGTGTTTCTTAGCGGGCAGTGGCCCATGATCCCTGTAAAGTAGCAAGTAGGCCTGTGTTGCACAGTGGCAGAGAGTAGATGCTGAAATGGAGAATGAGCTGGGTATGGCCAGGGTTTTTTCCACTGTTCCTCTCTCATTTTCAGCCTCCAGCATTTAAACTCTAGGAAGCTCTAATTCAGAGGCTGTGTCCTTGACTCCTGTGCTCAATAGCTACTGATGCCCCTTTCCTCCAAGAATGTGTGTCCAATCTCTTTTTGAATCTGGCTGAACTGTCAGCTTCTACCATCTGGTGGCAATGAGTTCCACACTTTAATTACACACTGTGAAAAATAACTTCATTCTGTTTGTTTTAAACTTACTTACCTGCTAGTTTCATTTTGTGATCTGTAGTTCTTTTATTTATGTCCAGCAGTCTCTTTAATGCATGGTTTATATATGAGGGGATGGATTAGAGGCAAATGGGCATATTAGAAATGGGATATACAAAAATACATCATGCTCTCTATTCACACAAGCATCCCTCTTTTCTTTTGTCTGTCTGCTGCAAACAGTAATGTTGTGCAGATCCTGTCCTCTGCTGCGTGCTGGAATGG
This sequence comes from Gavialis gangeticus, assembly GCF_001723915.1. Classification (NCBI taxonomy): domain Eukaryota; kingdom Metazoa; phylum Chordata; order Crocodylia; family Gavialidae; genus Gavialis; species Gavialis gangeticus. The sequence goes on along the minus strand of NW_017729033.1, from coordinate 99,584,828 downwards.
AAGCTTCCTGGAGAAGAAGTAAGTGGCCAAAGTGTATCTTTCCTGTGACAATTATCCTGTAAAGATGAAGCAGGAATCACCTGCTCCATTTGCTGTTGCATTAGGCCTTAATTCATTGGGGCTTGTCTGCCGTAATTTTCTGCCTGATCACAATGGTGACTAGAGAGATGCTCCACAGGTTAAGGATTTCTTGGAAGGAAAGGCCTCTGACTTGAGAAGTGACTTTGTAAGTGTGGTATTTGGTGTCATTAAGAGGTCACAGTGAAACTCCTAGGATTTCAATATCCAAAATGGCATATTAAATATTGCTCACCCATCTTAGAAGTTTGAGAGGACAAAAGTCTCAGAGTTACAGAGGTGCAGGGTGCAGTCCAGAGGAGAGGCAGATCAGCATGGTGCCCAGCCCACCCTGTCTCCTGCCTCCAGCTGCTGCTCAGGAGGAGCTGGGCTGGGCATATGCAGGTGGGGTGGTACCTGCTGCAGTCTGCGTGCCTTGTTCCCACACAGCAGCAACAGTGCCTGCCAGCCTGGCACACCGTGCTGCTCTGCCTCTGCTAGATTGTGCCCTGCAGTCCTGCCTGCCTACCTCTGCAGGCAGCAGCATCACTGACTTGGGGCAGGTAGGGCAGTGTCCTGGATTTCCTTAAAAATAATAAGGTCACCTTACTTGTAGTGAAATGGGGTTAATATGGGTAGGTCCTTTTAAGTACAAGGAAGTAGTTCCACTTTGGGGACATCACTCCTGGAAAGTCCTGGGCTCCTGCTTATGAAAGCTGTGAATTCAGGGAAAAGGTGGCCAAGATAGTAAAGGATGAAAGCATAAGATCCATGATGGGAGACTAAAGGAATTTAATGTACGAACCTAATGAAAAGATCAGGGTGTGTTGGAAGGATGAGGTTGATGACTACTGTGTGTATAAACTGTTAGGAGGTAAAAGCAAAAATGAAGAGGAAGAATCTTATTGATGACCTGATGAGTAATGGCCTGCAACCAGGTGAAGGTACACGTTCCATCGTGCAAATCTTTCGAAGAGCAGGTCAAACTAGATGGAAAAACTGACTGGCCATTTGTTCCTCCTCTTTCTTTTACTGACACAATGACTTCCATATTGTAGGTAGCCAGCATGCAGTTATGTCAGGAGTATGGAGGTGTGGAAAGCAGATTTAATTTAAAATATAAACAATTTGCTACAAATTAATGATGTTTAGTAACAGAAGCTTGTGGGAGGGTGGAGGTGAAAGCTGTGGCTGATGTACCCTAATACAATACCCTTCCAAAACTGGAGGACCAGAGCTAATAATGAATTACATTGACCAGTGATTTAACATTTGTGAAAACTGCTGTAATCTGTGACCAAAATGATAGCTAAATACTGGAATTTGGTTGTCTTTGTAACCCTTATAATGTGAGGTGTGACTATACTTAAAATGCCTAACTTCAGACGAACAGCATAAACATTTGAATCCATTTGAGAAATATACCCTAGTGCATTGTTCCTGATGTCTTAGCTCAGAGGGCAGCTTAGGATCGCTGTAACACTGCAAAGCATAGACCTAAAAGAAGGTAGTTTTTTCTGAGGCCCTTTGCCCAGACTTCTACACAGTCATCGTGGATCCTGTATGCACATGCAGCACGTGCCCTGGACCAGCCCAGGCGCTGTGTGCAGCCTGAGATAAACAAGCTCCATGTGCAGTGTAAAGGACCAGAGCCAGCACATTCTGCATATAGAGACAAGGGCCTGTCTGAAATGTACAGGCAGCACTGTGGGCTGCATCTTTGGCATCTCTGATTGAATATGTAAGGTTATGGATGACTGGCTATCATTTTTCTCTGGGGAAATTCTTGGTACTTGTGTTTGGGATTTATAGAATTGTGGGAGTTTTTTTATTTTTAGCAGCAAGGTTTTACAGCTGTTCTGTCTGGAAGAGACATTGCTGGAAGCGTGTGCTACAAACCATTAATCTTGTTCTAGATGCTGAGTTAGAGTGCTTTTTAGCTGTATTGCAGGAAGTTCCAGTGCCTACACAAGCCTTTTAGAATATTCATCCTCTGTATACTTGGCTTCTGTATATCTTTAGCTTGGGTAATACGAAGTAAAAATAAAGCTTTTTACATACAAAAATGCCTAGCAGGAAAAGCGGATTTGCGGTGCCATCTACTTCCAACTGAAAACCATAGGCAAACTCGTCTTAACTGTGCTGGGAGTTTGATTTGGACCTTGATTAGAAAATATAGGGCTAAGAAATTCAGATGAATCTAACAAAGGTTGGCTGTACGAGTTGAGGGTCTAGCTCTCAGGCTATTTTGAAAAATCCAAGCTTATTTCCTTTGAAATATGTCATGTGATCTCTTTATGAATGACCAGTATCTTTGTGTATAAGCCTATACCACCCTACCACCCTTTTAAAAAGGCCTCTGTTGAAATGTGTATAGAAATGAGGAACACGGGGTCTCTTGCTACTCATAGTTGGAGTTGTACAACTGTAATTACCAGTCCTAGAATCAAAAGTGAGTGGGCAGACCCTTTGGCGTATGTGAAGTCCCCCTGAATTCAGTAGGATGGGACAGGATTGACCCAGGATAATCCCCATTCTCTATTTGGGATCCCTGAACTGTTCCCTTTTGATATATTTTCTATTTTGCATTAATGTATTTGGCTAGGCATTCCATGGTAGTTTTTAGTTTTGATGTTTCTCTATCTGCAGATAAATTCTTGACTGGTGCTCTAAGCCCAGGCATCTACAAAGGGTAATCTCATATCTTTACTCAACTCACATCTTTCTCTGGTGGGGGCTTGTTTTGTTGGGTTTTTTTAGAATTGATGAGCACTTTAAGACCAGTCCTAAAATCCCAGGGATAGACCTGAATTCCACGCGAGTGCTGTTTGAGAAGCTAATGAACTCTCAGCATTCTCTTCTACTAGACCAGGTATTCATGTCAAGATGGCGTCTAAATATTCTTGAATGGCAACTTCACAGTGCTGGGAAAGAGAAAAGGGTGTGTATGTATGTGCATGTGCTAAACACGGCTTCTCTCTGTAGAACATACTGTTGCTTACTTACGGCTTTTCTCTGGAGGGATTAATTAAAAACTATGGGGCTGATTCTCAGCTGTTGTAAATTGGGCTAGCCCTAAAAAGCCCAGCAGAGCTACACTGTCTTTCACCTGGTGAGAATCTAGCTCTACAATTGCTTTTTAAAAAATGTTTGCCACATGGTGAAATTAAGTGTGAATGTGATATGTGCACAAACCAGAAATGCTTGCTAAACCTCTCATTCTGTAAATTTATCTGTTTGAACTTTTTAGCAAAGATATAACAAAGAACTCATGAAACGAGGACTTCACAGAATGTGAACTAGTAAACTGAATTGTCCTGTACAGTGAAAATACCCAACTATTGTTGTGTTGCAGGGTTTTTGTTTTTTGAACTTCAGTATTTGCTTACCTGTTGCTTAACAAGATTTGATCTCTCACGTCAGTCTCTCTTATTAGATCCCCACTGTTTTTTACTGTTGTGTGCACTCTTCAGTCAAAAAAAAAAAAAAAAAAAAAAATTTTT
>NW_017729033.1:99579594-99581188 GCF_001723915.1 Gavialis gangeticus | reverse complement strand
AAAAAAAAAAAAAAAAAAAAAAAGTCTGTTGCAACCCATAATAGCTTATACCAGCTGAGAATCTCAGATGGTTTTAAAGGGCTACTGAACATACACTGGTGGTGAGAAATACTTTTGTCTTACGATCATTTTATAGGACTTTCAAAAGTTGCAGAGCAACAAGGCTTCTTACCTAATGAGATCTGTTCTTCTGTTAATGGGAGATGAAATTATATTTGCATACTGAGTAGTTGAGAGGACTTCAGCTGTTAGAAGTAGGTGCATTGTCAAATAACTGCAAAGTGGGACTCACTTGTCTCCCATTTACACCATTAATTCTACCAAGGGGAGTGCAGTTATTCCTGATTTACGTAAGTTCTGAGCAAATGGCAAATTAGGCCCCAGATACTTGGAAGTAAAAGTAGTAGCAATTGTGCTATATTGCAGCCTCAGATAGGTAGCTTTGTTCTCAAAAGCCTAGGCTTGTAGGATATAATCCTTTTTATAGTTCCATAAAATGCTTTTGTGGTGCTTTTCAGAGCTGTTAGGGACACAAGAGTTTCAGCAATTCTGCTAATCAAGCGGTGACTCCTCTGTTGGAATTTTCATTAACCTGTTTTCTGGGATTTTATAAAATTCTGTGCTAGAACACAATTTCCTTTTTTTTTTTTTTTTTTTTTTTTCAGACCTAAAAAATTAATAGTAGAGGAGCATTCATTAGTAGAACAAAAATAGCTTTTAGACTTGAGAGCCTTTTCATCCTAATGCCTGATGTGTTTGAAACACGTCTGCTCCTTGAAGCTATCTGAACAAGCTACTGCTTTTTTGTCATCTCTCACCTCAGTCTCAACCTTTTTTTAGTCCTGTGTTCCCTAGGAACAGAGACCACTAAGTATACTGACCTGAATAGAAGTTTGTAAATAATACAATTCATAATATCCTTGTCTCTGAACAGTAGAACCTGTTTAGTTTGGATTCTAATCCACTGGCAAGTGTAGGCAGTGTAGGTAGTATTAGGGCTGTGCGAAGCACCTTTATTTTGTTTCAACATCTGTTTTTCTGTTTCAAAGCGACAGTGTTTCGTTCCGTTGCTTTGTTTCATTTCGAAGCACTGTTCCATTTTGTTTCGTCAAAACTGTTTTGCTGTTTCAACAGTTCGCCCATAGGCTATAATGGGGAATCATGAAATTGCCTAAAACTTTGTCACTTCTTGCCTGATTCAGATGAAAATTGCAGTGGTGGTAGCCCCTTCTGAGAGCATGAAGCCTGCCAAGATTCAAGGAGATAGGTGCAGACATTTCTGGGAAAATGCACCTCAAACTGTTCAAAGGAAAACTCCTTATGTTTGCCAGCAGTGACAGCCTCCACTCTTCCAGCGCGCAGATCTGGGGGCTTGCATCCCTAGGAGGGCTGCTGGGCAGTGCTGGACTCCTTCTGGGGGTGCGGGCCCTTGGATCTGCGTGCTGGATGACAAGAGGCTGATTTGCCACCTGGGACCGGCGCTGGGCTCAGCCCACACCCAGCACTGGGGAAGATTCATTCAAAATGGGGTTAGAGGGGCAAGCAGAAGTGCTCTGGTTCAAGATACAAGGGGGCCATGGGGAGAGGGATCTAA
>NW_017729033.1:99574561-99579583 GCF_001723915.1 Gavialis gangeticus | reverse complement strand
ACAAGGTCCCTTCCGACCCGACTTCTATGATTCTATGAATCTATGCTGCCAGGGCTGCGCTCTGCCTCCTGCTGCCAGGCTGAGCTTCATGGGGCTGAGGAGTCACTCGGAGCACAGCCCAGTGGGGGGAGGCAGGGAGAGCCAGGGCTGTGCTATGCCTGTATTTAAAACTGACCAACAATTTCTGCTGCAAGACTTTCTTCAGGTGCTCAAGTTACAGCAGGTTTACAGTTGTTTTGGCTGAAATTTTCCATGCTAAGTATCTGCCTCAGGCTAAATTATTTTTGAGAGCTTCAGTTTAACTCTATCTTGGGACAGATTTGGGAAAAATACTTTGTTTTACCTTATTTAAAAAAAATTCATCCTGTAGGTTCATTAAGAAGCACTAAACCCTTTTATGCTTTTGGAACAGGGGCTTGACATTTGTCAGGGATATTAATCTGGTATTAAGAATGAGCCTTTTACTGTCTCTGTGGAAAATCTTCCTATGTTTTGCCAAGTTATAAGCTTAGGAAAAATCTCAGTTTCTGCGCATCCATAGAGACCTGAATAGTGCAGCTAAATTCTCTGAAGAGTCCATTTCTATAGAGCATGCTCAATTCCACACAGTTCCTACATGTCATCCAGATTTGTTTATATGCCATTGCCACAGAATGACTGAGTTGCCTTCTCCTGTCTTGTTTTCTCTAGATCTTGAAGAGCTTTGAAAGCTTTTTGATTCCTCAGCTGTCAAGCTCACCACCAGATGTTGAGGCAATGAGAATCTATTTGATTCTACCTGAATTCCCGCCATTTCAAGACTCAAAGTATTATATAACATTAACGCTTCCTCTAGCAATGGCCATTCTGCGTCTGGATACAAACCCGAGCAAAGTTTTAGGTAAGGAGCCAACACAGTGGGTGCAACTTGCGTATCTTGCTGTCTGCACCCGCCTGGGTCACTGGTGCAGAGACCATTAAGGACACGTAGACTTGGGATTCTTCACAAGTTCTCCACATTGATCTAATTGCTCTCTGGTTGTGTTACCTGTGCCTTTGCCAGTAGCAGAGTAAGGCTGACAGTGTGGCTAGTAAGTTTCCAGTAATATATTTGGTTCTCAAAGCAGACTTCCTTCCTTCGGAGTGGTTTTAGTGCCTGCTGTGCCTCCTCTATGTATCAGAAGTCTAAAGTACTTGTGAATGCATAGAACTGTAAAGAGCTCTTATGCTGTTTCCTGCCAGCATTTATTTCTATAATGAAACTTCTGGGGAGTGAGTCCCGTGCTCGTGGTAGTTAGTATTAGTTACAAATAACATTTTGTTTTCTCTCGTGCTTCTGTGCCCACGTTCTGATTTGGAGACAGGTTGGTTCTAGGGCAGGAGCTGGCAACATTTTTTCAGTCAAGAGGGCAGTAGTGGCATTGACACAGGTCCCCAGCCCTGGTGCATCTCCTCACTGCTTGGCCCCAGCACAGCCAAAGCCCTATGGCTCCTGAGGCCAGATCTGGTCCACGGGAGGCATGTTGCTGACCCCTCTTCTAGGGGATGCTACTCTAGTGCTCCTAGTTGAAGCTGATAAGTTAATATTCAGCAGAGGGAAGGCTAAGTTTATTTCCCTTGGCAAGAGGAGAGATTCCCTTCCAAAAGGAGCAGAAGAGGCAGAGTCTTGTAGAAGAATGGTGCAGTATAGAAAGTGCAGGAGAGAGGAAGGCGTGAGCATTTCTTAGCCTGTCACAAAGGCATGATGAATTCTCAGGATACAGTGCCCTGTAAATAATTGATGCAAACTCAACCACCGGCTGCAAGCATGGATGGAGGAGGGAACATTTTAATGCACTTTACTTAAGGGTAAGGGCAAGGTAGGAGCAATGGAACCTCCAGGTGTCTCCATGTTCAACGCTTTGCTTAGGGCTGATTTCTTCTTTTCCTCCTGCCTTGCCTTCTACTGCCTGGAAGTCAGTGGTGAGGGAAGTAGAGAGAGGGTTTCTGGGAAGATAAATAAACCATTTTAGTTGTATCTAAATACCTAGTGGAGGAAATAGAAATAAGGGTGCGATCATTATTCAACATAGTGAATGTTCTTCATTGTAATAATCTAGGGTGGTGATAGATAGAAACCATTTAATCAAGTGCCGCATTAAAAAGAGTCTCATGCCATGATGGCTTGTGTAAGGTGCAGTGCAGTCGAGTTGGGCTTCAACACTCCTTTAGCACAGTGGTCCTCAACCTTGTTAGTTCAAGGCACCTGCTGGAAAATGCCAGCTGTTAGTTTTCATTCCATTTTAGATTGTGGAACAATAACAGAGCAATTTTTCTTTTGCCAAGGACTCAGAAAGATCACAACAGGTCAAAATGTTTTTGGCACTATTAATTCCTATTTCAGATCTCTGGGTTTACTTGTGAGTCACTTTTGGACACCTAATAGCGCTACTGTTGTGTGGCACCTCATTAAATGCTTGAAAGGATTTCAAGGCACCCCAGGGTGCTGCAGTATCCTGGTTGAGAATCACTGCTTTAGCATGCTGAGCTAATGGGGAATGCTTCCCCATCTCATCTGGTTTAAAAGGTATGGGGTTTTCCCTGGCACTGGCCTTTTATAGAAGTAGTTCCCATTTCTTTTAAATAACCATGCACAGACAGCTCCAGACAACACTAAGTATTACCTCTGTCTCTGCAGTAAGGGGGCTGTCTTACCATTGCCCTGTGTACTTCCAGTTTACCACATGTACTCCACTTTGCAAAAATGTTAGTAGAACTGAGACTCAGATCGCTGCATTGGTTTGTGTGGGAGTAGGTGTCATTGTTTACATGTGGAGATGATGCATAGCAGTTGCAGGAGCAGTGTTTTAGAGCCATACTTTTCTGAAAACCCAGTTCTCACAGGTGTGGTACTTGTGATGTCGCATGGGAGAGAGAGATGTTTTGAGAAAAACATAAAATTTTCTCTGTATAATATAGTACAACCTCCAGAAGGAGGTTGCCTCAGGTCCTTACTGGTCCATTGGTCTATGCCTGTTCTTCAGACTATGACTAGTAAACTGGAATAGAAATGGTGTCTGAGTGGTTTTAGGGGAAAAGAAATGAACTTTCCCCCTGTTTTTCCACTAAAGGAATCCCTGCTGAATGTCACCAAAAGTTGCATGCATTTTGGTGCTGTTTGTGCTTACTGTTTGCATGTGATGTGTTGTAGATCTCCTTTAGAGAAAGTCTGAGTGGCCTGCATTTAAAACAGGGTGACGAGATCATATCTAGTGTCCCAGTGCTTTTCTTTATATTCCCTAACTAAAAAATGCTCACTACCAATGAGTGCTCTAACAATTTTACAGATATTTTAACATGTATTTTTTGTGTATTTCTAGATAATTGGTGGTCTCAGGTGTGCCCAAGATATTTCTTGAGGTTAGTGGACCTCTATAAAGGTGCAGTCGTTTACCTCCTCAGTGGACGAAAGACATTACTGATCCCCGTCCTTTTCAGTAGCTACATTACAGCTGCTCTCAGACTGCTGGAGAAGCTGCACAAGGTAAGAGGAAAGCTTGTATGATGTTGGAACACAGGAATGTCCTAGTCTAGTTGTTCTCCCATCTTTTCTGCACCAAGCTGTACCTCCACCCTTACCAATATCAGAAAGGCAGCATGGTCACTTTGCCTTTTTACAACCTCAGGTATGAAAGACTATGTGGTACTCATCCACCATTTATAATTGCAACCAAGGCAAGAGAGTGGATGGTCAGACTTGCACTGAACTGGAGACCAACTCATTAAACTCGCTTAACTTTGTCCCAAAAAATGGCATAACAACCATGCTTCTGTAGAGCATCCTACCAGGGACACTGCACAACATTATACTCCAAAAGACAATTCCAGTCTCTCTTTCCTTATCCTTTTCATTACTGTTCTTAAGAAAGAGTCAATATGAAAGATCAAATTTTCATGTACATAAAAACACAAACTACAGATTCTTGATTGCATTTTTAAATCTGTCCCTGTATATTGTAATTAATGGTGTACATAAATTGGAGGTGAACTAAAATTTAAAACGCCTAGTGGGGTTTGTTCAGTTACTTTAGCTCAGTCCTGTAAGTTGCTGTACATGAAGCATAGATGAGTATTTTGGTATGGAGTCTCGGGGGGGGATGGGATGGGATGGGGTGGGACCCGGGGGGAACGGGGGTGACACACATGGACACAAGCCTGTGTTTAGAAGGTGCAGATGAGCTGAAATTTTTAATTTCCTTTCTTAATTAGGTAAATCAGAAAGTCAGACATGTGGAATATGACAAGTTTTATATCCCAGAGATTTCTAGCTTGGTGGACATTCAGGAAGACTATCTCATGTGGTTCTTGCATCAAGCAGGAATGGTAAGAGGGCTCAATATGGTAGTCATGAAACTGCTGTCCCTGGTTAGTGCTAGTGATCTAAATGTTCAGATTCCTAATCATAATAAATGTGACAAACATGGGAGCATGTGTGGACAAGTTCTCTTTGATTTCCATACTTGCTGGCTTGATGATAACTTAAAATAATGCTCTCAGAAGAGAAAAACTGCTAAAATATAACTAATGCCCCAAACCATCTCTGTGAGCCACTTAATATCTCTGGGATATGGTATTATGCCTTCTACTTCATTCAGTCACTTTGTCTTGGTCCTTTTAATTTCGTCAGAACCTCAGGAACCAAACTGTATATTCCATTGACACAATTTCTGCATCAAGACAGGTGATATGAACACTGGTCAGTGGTCTGACAGTGCTGGTGTCTAAGTTTAGGCTATTGGGCCCATTGGTTAATGGCTGAACTGGAACTTTTGAGAGATTTATGTTCTATTCCATGCTGTTCTAGTAACCTGTTAGGGCGCGTCCAGGCGAGCCCGCACTTGCCTGTTGCCACATCTCAAAGCTGTTTGAGACATGGTAAGAGGCACGCTGGGAAAAAAAAATGTTCCCCATGCTGCATATTTGCAGCATGGGCTCAAAATTTGATATAGGCTGCAGATCCGGGAGGAGCTGCGCAGGGTTATTTTGCTCCAAGTGGCACAACCT
>NW_017729033.1:99555290-99569561 GCF_001723915.1 Gavialis gangeticus | reverse complement strand
TTGCCACATCTCAAAGCTGTTTGAGACATGGTAAGAGGCACGCTGGGAAAAAAAAATGTTCCCCATGCTGCATATTTGCAGCATGGGCTCAAAATTTGATATAGGCTGCAGATCCGGGAGGAGCTGCGCAGGGTTATTTTGCTCCAAGTGGCACAACCTGCCCCACACCAAAGTGCATGTCCAGGCATGTGCACTGAGGCAAAAATCCCCAGCTCAGATTTGTGCCACTCCTATTTTGAGTTGCTGCAAGCACATGTGCCTGCATGTGTGGATGCACCCCTACTGGGCAAGAGCCTTCGTGTCTTTGTACCACTCTTTTCCTGTTTGCAAAAGTGGAGATAATTTTACATACCTTTTCTGTAAAGATCCTTGGGATCTATGGCTGGGTATTAGTGTGTAGGAGCCACATAATTTAGCAGCATAATAAGATAATGAGGCAACATCTTGAATGTATGAGAAGAATAATGGCAGGGGAGGTTGCGTTTATTAAAGTGACTGCAGTCAAAACTTGTTTTGATTTCAATGGACTTTCTGAATCTTCCAGTGCACTGTGTAGATTGTGACACTCCCTTTAACAATGCTGCAGATTTGATTTGGCCAAGGTTATGAGGTAGAATTGCATCAGTAACTGTAATAATAAAAGCAAATCAATTTACAGAAATATCTATTAAAGAAATCAATGTTTTTGAATGGTCTGACCTTAAATACACCATTTAGGCAACATTTAAACAGTATCCAGTTGTTTGAGATTCTAATCCTTCTTACTGGAGCTGGATATTGAGAAGCCAATGATGGGTTTTCATCGATTTCTTGGAGGTAAAATCCCCTATTATGCAGCAGGCTGGCAGAAGATCTGTATGCAATTTATGCCTTATTTTAAGAGTTTTAAGTGGAGTTTTATGGGCATTTAGATCTTGATTAGACCTTTAAATTAATTAAAATTCAGTCTGCATCTCTTCAAGAGAAAATACTGGTTTTTTAACCCTTGAGGAGATGATGTTTTTCTTTTGTCTCTTATGAACTAAAGAAAACAAGACATGGGACTAAAATAATGAATCCTTTTTTCCTTTTCTGTCCACAGAAAGTAAGGCCATCTATCATGCAGGTAATTATTTTTAATCACCCTTCCCTTTACCAAGTGCTTGTAAAAGTTGCAAATATCAACAGAGACCTTCCTTCCTTCCTTCCAGGATCCTGTGACACTCTGTTCTTACCCTTTCATCTTTGATGCTCAAGCCAAGACCAAAATGCTACAGACAGATGCAGAACTACAAATGCAGGTGATCAGCTGGTCCTTCTTTCCTTGGGCTTTGTCCATGTGGGTCGACCCCTGATGTCCTGAGGGCCCCCGGGGCGTCCCCACTGGCAGAACTGTATATATGTACATACTTCTTTTGTCCTTTGTGTTTTGATTTTTGTCTAGAGTGTCTGGGCAGGCCTTGCAGGCCATGAGCCCAGGCCTTGTTCTTGAGGCCCAGACCTTTGGGCCAACCTGTATATGGTCTTTACTGCCCCCCATTTGTCATCCTTCCCGAAATAAACGTATCTTAAAAGTCAAAAGTCTTTCCTTCTTTCTTTCTTTCCTCCCTCCTTTCTTTCCTTTTGCCTTCCCACCTGCATTTCCTTATCTATTGGTGACATTTGCCCATAGTTAATAAACTATGTTCAGTATTGAATTACTTATGTTAGGGGTTCTTAAACTTTTTGATACCATGACAAGGGGGTTGCAAACTTCTCTTCCCTCCCTTGAAGCAATGGCATGGGGGGCAGGGCCGCTGCTGTCATTGAGCACTTGGTGCTGCCGCCATGCGCTGCGCACCACTTCCCCATGCCCAAGTCCAGCCAGCCGACCGCTGGGACCCTCCTGCCCCCTGCTCGTCGACCATCCAGACTTGGGTGTGGGGAAGTGGTGTGCAGTGCATGGCGGTGCTGTGGAGTGTTCGATGGCAGTGGCAGCCCCGCCTGCAGCACCACCACTTCTAGGAAGGGAAGAGAATTTGCAACCCCCTTTTAAGTTGCAGGGGGTTCAAAACCCACAGTTTGAGAACACCTGGCTTATGTAGTTATGTATTGGAGGGCCTCTTGCTATTGGATTCAGCTGAGGCAACACTTGGGTCCCTTATAGTGAAACCATTTTCTATTTAAATAGAATGAGTTTATGCTGAAAAATTTGTGATAATCAGAATGGTCATTATCACTTTGCAATGCATTGAGATAATATAGGATTTCTGAGGTTTGTCTTTATTAAATGTGTTGTGTATTTATTTCTGCCTGGAACTCCTGACAGATTCTCCAAAGCATAATAGCTTCTGTCACTGGAGATACTAAGTATTGTATAGCCGATACTTGGCCTAAGTCAACATTAGAATCATTCTCTAAATTGCATGTGTGCAGCACAGGCAATAAATAGAGCAGTAAACTCTACTAGAGTGTAGTCAGGTAGAACTGATCTAACTTTTTTCCTGTAGGTGGTAGTAATGCCACAGTTTTTAGCACATTGCAAAGAGCTTTGGCCTGGTGTTGATGTGTGTAAAAACTGCACATGCCTGTATGTAACTTCCATTGAGGAGCAGAGAGGCAGTTGTAATTATTTGCTGATTAAATGTAGCTTACATTGCTGGTGTCCAGAAGGCAGCATCACAGCTGGTAGGCAGCCTATGTGAGAAGTGTTAGTCTACTAGCTGGTTTGTAGATTCATTCAGAATGAAAACCCACCACAAGTGGCTGGCAATAACTGATTCCAGTCTCTGTGCAACATTAAACTCTTGAGCTTAACCAGGGATCACCTTGTCCCTGCAAGTCAGACACACTGTTCAGGTAGCATGGGAACAGCTCATGCTGTAACCTTCCTGTACAGTGAGTACTTGAATCTTCTTGAAGGCAGCTATTTGTGAGTTCTGTACTGCTGTGAGGAGTGTGTTTGCTGTGAATGCAGTGTTGTGGCATTAAACAGGGGAGTTTTTTTTGTGCTGAGAGACAGAAACTTTATAAAGGTTGTTACTGAGATGCTGTGGCAAACACAAGAAGAAAGGCAGGCCACAACCTCAGTGTGTGGTCACAACCCTGGGGGCTGGGGAAACAGCTGTTTCTACTACAGAGACAGACAGTAGAAGGGTTCTATTTTGTCGTGTTTTTTAACCCACAGCACCTCTCTCCTTTTCTTTGTACTGCCTCATAGGTGGCAATCAATGGTGCAAACTTGCAAAATGTCTTCATGCTTCTCACTCTGGAGCCTCTGCTGGCCAGAAGCCCTTTCCTAGTTCTTCATGTCCGCAGGAGCAACTTGGTTGGCGATGCTTTGAGGGAGCTGAGCATTCATTCAGATATTGATTTGAAAAAGCCTCTTAAAGTAAGAGCCTTCTGTTCTTGTTTGTTCTTTTTCCCCTTAATTATCTCTTTTCTTTAATCCTCTTGCAGAGGTCACCCCCCCACCTCACAGTAGTCAAATTCATGTATATTAACTGCACAGCTGTAACTAGTAATGAAGCTTTACCCAGTTGGTGTGGTGATTAGTCTCTCCAACCTGATCAGCTGACTTTATTGGGTGCTTGGCTTGATATGTGGTGGCTAAGGGCAGCCAGGTGTGGGGGCTGGTTTCTTCTAAGGAAGACAATTTAATTGATGTGGGTGAATAAGGAGACAAAAGCAAAAGTCCAAAATGAGAATTTTCCTTTTTCCCTCCCTTTTTTTTTATCTTGTGTTCCCTGGCCATTTTGCAGGAAGACCTACATTGAGCCACAGAGACCTGACAGGGCAGTTCTGTGCTTCAGGCAGCAGCTATTTTTGCATCCACTCCAAAGTCAGTACTCAAGGCTGCTGCCCTGGTCATCCTCCCCCTCCTCTTCACCCCCCAACTTCTAATTACACTACTCTTGGGTCATCTAAAATAGTTTGTTTTTTTTCTCTGAGAAGAAGCTACAGAATTCAACAGCTGCTGAAATCTGATCTGTGTAACACTCATCACTGGGAGAACTGTCCACTGCTTGGGACAAGGGAAGTTGTAAAGTTATCGAGAGAGCAACTGATTATTTATGAGTCTACTCCTGCCATCTGAAATGCAGAGTCATCTGTATATAAAGAATGTCATATCAGCGCCTTCTGATTCCCTTGCCTGCATGGAAACAGTCTCATTGCGAGTGCTGGTTTTGTGTGTCACAGTAATTACTTTGCATGACCTGTGATTAAATCTGATGCCTCTTATCTACAGGATGGTCCCATACCCTAATTAGTTGCCTCTTTGTCCCACAGGTGATCTTTGATGGCGAGGAGGCTGTTGATGCTGGAGGGGTTACAAAGGAATTTTTCCTTTTGTTGTTAAAAGAGCTCCTAAATCCCATCTATGGGATGTTCACTTACTATACAGAATCCAACCTGCTCTGGTTTTCAGATAAGGTGAGTTGCTGACCTGCCTGTACTGCACATGCTGGATTTAAGTAATGACGGTGTTGAAATTAAACCTGTTCCCATTTTCCTCCCTCAGTCCTATATGGGCCAGACCTTCATGTGTTGTAAATTAGCTTAGGTCTGTTAATTTCAATAGAGCCATGCTACCTAAACTTTAAGGATCTGGCCCTAACTGTCTGTTTAGTTCATAATCCAATAGTGTGTCTTGTTAGATGACAGTTTATAATAGTTATGTTAACAAGTCTCTCTTTACTATAAACACCAATAATCATAGGCTGTTTTCCAGTCGCCAAGATTTGGGTCATAATGACCTTGAAATTCTGTGCTTTCCCTTTCTGGTCACATAATTGCAGTCAGTCCTCTCATTCATGCATCAACATCCCATTCATGCATTGAACTTTTAATGTCTGATGTCAGGGAGCCCTGATGCAACAAAAAAAATAGCAGAGTTATTCTGACTTGCTTCCTCTGGCAAACAAACCTTTTGTACGGTGTGGACTGAGCATCTGTTTATCAGGTTGGATCACACAAGAGGAGATGGAGATGGATTAGTGTGAAATGAACCAAAGGGTAGCAGCACTGAAAATTGGATTGTCAGGTAGCTTAAGCTGAACTTGTAGACTTGATATGATTTTTGCTTTGTTTTGCTTCAGTCAAATATTTTAAAATTTAGACAATTGAATTTTACAAGCAAGGAAATAGCATGTTACATTATATAATTTGCAAGTAAGATTATCAGCAGTTGGTACTTAGATTAAGTTTGTGAAAATAACATCACATGGTGATAAGAATAAGTGTCACAAACATTGTGAGAATATCTTGTTTGCTGGTTTACAAAGTTTAACAAATTTGCAACTCTGTTGTAACTGATAAACATATCTCAGGAGTAAACACCCATGAAAAATGAGGTGAAATGTAGTAATAATTTATTTACTGTTTGCCTCAGGAACACTGATTATACACAGACATTTAAATAAAAATAGTTATTTGTGTGTTAAATTTAAACATTTTTCTTGCAGTATTTGGATGGGAAACTCAATTATCAACTGCACCAAATTCCTGGAAGAAGCCCTCTTCAGGAGCAGAGCTAGCAGCAGGGGTTTAACTGGCCATCCAACTCCAACAGTTAGGCCAGGGATTCTCAGTCAGTGTGTGCTGTGGGACCCTAGGGAGCCTTAAGATCCTGTCAGAGGTGCCCTGGAGTGGCAGGCAATGTTAGCACTGTTAGGTGTATAAACATGATTCACAAGATAAACCCAGAGATTTCAAATAGGAATTCATAGTATTAAAAACATTCTGACTTGATGTGGTCTTTCTGAGTTCTTGCAGCAGATGGATTGCTCTAGTATTTTCCTACACTCAAAAATGAATGAAAAGTAAGAGCTGCATTTTCCAAGGAGTGCCCAAACTGAATGAGGTGTGCCTTGAGTCTAAAAAAAGGTTGAGAACCATTGGGCTAGGCTGTGACAAGGATTGGAGTGTCTTTAGTAAAATGTAGGCCAGATCTGGCCTCTGGTCATACGATGCTGAGCCCTGATATAAGGGGGTGATGTTAAGAAAGGGTGGGTGATTTGGATTATAAATCCCTATCTTGCAGTATACGCCAGATGAACTCAGATTTCTCCCTGCAAGAGTTCACTGCAGAATTGGAGCCTAAACATGCTATTTTATATCTGTCCTTTTTAGCATACAGTTTATTAAAACCCTTTTGTCCGGAAAAGTGATATCATTAATCAATATTAAGAAAACTTCTTGTGATGATTTATGATCTGACTTACAATGTGTGAGGTGTTATCCAAGCAGTCAAAGAGGATGTACCCTGCTCTCACAAGCTCACAATCAAAGGGCACATTTCCAAAATGAGGTCTTCTACATAGGCAATTAAATGTAATGGGTAGGTTTTCTACAGTGCTGTGCCTCTCCATGGGAGCTGTTGGGGTTTGCACTCTTGAAAGCCTGTCCCGAAGGTGTGCTGCTGCACCTAAATATTTGACAGGGAAAATTCTTGTTTAATTAAGCAGGATAACCTTGCTTTTTTTTTTTTTTAACTGTTGTCCCCTTGTATATTTGAAGTGTTTTGTAGAACACAATTGGTTTCACCTGATTGGCATAATATGTGGACTTGCCATATACAACTTCACTGTGGTCGACCTCCATTTTCCGTTGGCTCTATACAAGAAGCTGTTGAACGTGACACCTTGCTTAGAAGATTTAAAAGAGTTGTCCCCTACAGAAGGAAGGTACAAAGCTGAAGGAACAGCTGGGCTGTGTTTCAGTAGTTATTAACCAATTTCTTGTGGGAATTGGGCAGGGAGGCTGCTCATCTGAGAACAGTGAGCATTAGACTGGTTAGTGCTTGTTACATAAATGATTTGCTAAATGTCTTTTCAACCAAGTAGTTAATGTAGGAGCCCTGGTCTAGGGAAGTGCTTAAGCATGTGCTTAATGCTAAGTGAGGAGGACCACTGAAATTAGGAAGACACTCACATGCTGAATTTTTTTTTTTCCTTTTGGGACCAGAGGCCAGTAGAATCCTGGGGGAGGAAGGACCAGGCTTCTTGTCCTCAAGCTATGATGATAGCCACACAGCCATGGGGGAAGGGGAAGGCTGTTGGCTGCAACTCTGGGAGGCCTAGGTCCCATTCCCAGTGCTGCCACTGACCTACTCTGACCTTGGGCAAGTCTAGCCACTGTGCCTCTGCTTCCCCTCTCACAGTGATTTATGCATTAAGTCTCTAAACTTCATCTTAGTGATCCCCCTCACCTGCTGGGCACCTGGCACCACAATCAATGCAACTACAAAGATATCATGTTTTAAAGACAGTTAAATATGGAGAAGGAATAGTTTCCCTTGAGCACAAGAAATTGAAGATTTAGTACTTCATGGCTGCTGACCCCCGTCTCTCCCCACCCCCCTACTCCCCCAGCTCTGACAGGTTGTGAGAGCAAAGTCATATTAAGTCATTCTGATCCTGCTATATGATTTTAGCCTACAGCAAAAATTGAGGCAAGACATCATGAAGATGCAGGATTCCTATAACAAAGTTCTGGGGGACATCAACAGGATATTTAAAAATAATGGACATATAAGTGAGTCTCCCTCTCTGCCTCACTTAGATCTCCCTTTCTGCAGTTCTTGTGCATTTCTTGTGACTTTTTTTCTTTTAGTGCTAGAAATCAAATGGTTTTCTAAGCACTGGACCATTGGAGAAGATCCTTATACTAATAAGACATAGACTATGTTGAAAATGTATAGTGTGGCATTTATGTTACTGCTAACAAAGCACTTCTCTGTATAGGAGTGCACGTTGTCTTCATTTTTTATACAATGTATTGTTTATCTTGGAATTCTGTTACCTGGAGTTAGGATATTATTTACTTTAGCTAATTTGGGCAGGGGGGTGAACCTGATGATCTTACGAGGTCCCTTCCAGCCTTAATGTCTATGAAATCATTTCCACCCGTTTTTTAAACATTAAGCACAGACTTTGCACAGACTCTTGAATGATTGATTTCCCCACCCCTCTTCCTCCCATCTTTTTTGTAGGAGTCTTCAGCAAGTTTTAGATTATCCTGGAGAAGATGTAGAAGAAATGTTCTGCTTGAATTTTACAGTAAGGCAAATCAAATACATCAGTGGTGTGATTTGTGGTGTGTGTAGAGGTAGAGATCATATAAACATTGATGGATGTTGTGGGTTTTTTCCCCCAGATATATCCATAAAATTTATGTTGTTTGTTTTGGAAATGCTAAAATTAGTCTGTGGAGGTTTGCTGTCCTTGTCTGTGTGGTCACTGAAACTAAGTAGATTAAAGCAAGTAAAGTTTTAAACTCCTACTTCAGCAAATAGCTGACATCTCACTGGAAGTCAGTGAGATATTGGCTTCCAAGTTCCTTATTGGAAAGGACGTCACTAAGGCACATGGTTTAATAGATATTTTTTCATGAAACACTGAGATGCCAAAGGATTTTCTTTCAGGTAATTTCTCTAAAGGGATGCAAATCCAAGAGAATTAAAAATGGCAGAAGAAAAACATTTAATCTTAGTATAAATTAAATCATGTCTATCTATCTTTTTCTCAGGTAAAATATGTATAGAGCATCACAAACTAATACAGTAACACAAGTTTTCTAGGCAACTGTTTTCTCTGTCTGCTCCCCCAGTCAGAACTCAGAGTTCAAAAGGCACCTTTCTTGCCTCCCAAAGCTAACACCCTCACAGGTCTCAAGCTGGGTCATGCTGACCTGGAGCATGATGGTCTGGGTTAGCTGTAACTTTATAGGCAGGTGATTGCTGTTTTTGCAAAGGAATATCTGAACTGGTCCATCTTAAACATTTCTGTTGAGTGGAATGAAGGGATAAAAGCTTTATGAGGGTGTCTGATTAGAATCAACCCAAGGAAACAGCTACAGTAACAGCATGCTGTGCTGGGGGTTGTAAAGAAACCTCTCCTACCTCACTGAGTTATGAGAAGGCTATACTTCTTCTAGCTTGATAAAGGAGAACTCTTAAAGTTGGCTTGTGTGTCTTAGCTCTGGAGACGAATGGTACTGGGTCTGAGTCAGCCATGTGCAGGTCTCTTTACGATTAAATGCTGAAGTCATGAGGCCCCAGCATTAATACCATCTCTAAAAGGCACCTTTAATATAACCTTGTAATTTCCCTACAAGGTCTCTTTGCGCTGTTTCAGGCAAAAGACCATTTTTACTGCTATGCTTAAATCTAAAGGTTGTTTTATAATAATGTCCATAGGGACTTTCTGGGGACAAGTCTTGATTTATTTGTTGGCCAGATAAAAAGCTGGGCCGTAATATTTTATTTGCAAGACACGTACAATGTTAGCTATCCAGAGTGTACCTGTGTGTTAATGGCATTCAGGCCCTATCACAGATGGAGGCAAAAACTGAAAATAACCTTTAGTAAATGGTCTTTTGTTTACTGTGAGAGTAAATTAAATGTGTATCCTGTATTTCAGTTATTAAAAGAGGACCGCTTTGCTTGCCAAGGTGTGTAGCATTGGTTAAGTGAAACTTTTAGCATCCATCTCTCAATTTTTGAGAGAGAGTTGACTTAAAAGAGTAGTCTCTTCCAAGTTTGCATTTGGGCGTGATAGCAAATCATGATCTAGTGAACCCAGACTATGAAAAGAGATAGAACATGGGACAGTACCACAGTGTGTATCTTTTTTTGGAGCTCACTATGTCCATTTTTACAGCCTCTCTTCCCAGGTTCTTCATGTACTAACGTCCAGCTGTAAAGGAGCCCTGCACCCATTCTTCTCGCTTGTGTAGTGAGATGCAGAATGGTGAAATGAACTTTTTGGTTTTTACCTAGATTTGCAGGGAAAGCTACGGCGTGACAGAGCAGAAGAAATTAATACCTGAAGGAGACAAAATTACAGTGCAGAGGGACAATCGGTAAGTTGTCTTGTACTCTGCACACTAGGCAATTGAAATGTACTTTGGGTGAAGCCCTGGACAGTAGACACAGGTTTGGCTATTTAGATGCACTCGGGTCTCCCTTTATGCAAGCGTTGCGTTCCAAAAAAACCTCACATAAAGTGAATTAGCGTAAAGCGAATCCATTATTACATGTAATTAATAGGGATACGTACCAGCCTTACTCTACTGCTCCGTGAAACCATGATAAATTCAAACACTAATCACACAATGCAATAACTGCTGCGTGGAGAGGCTGCAAGCTCTGCACTGCAAGCAGTGGCACACTTAGGGGGGCATCACCATGGCAGTGCTGGGCGAGCTGGAGAAGCACCTGGAGGAATGAAACAGGGTGGCAGGGAACACCAGCTGCTTGCTGCTCTTGGCTCCACCCTGCTTCTCTTCCCTGGGTGCCTCTCCAGCCCAGCAGGCACAACCTGGCACAGCTGGGTACAGTGGGGCTGTGCAGATAGGCTACAAGGACCACGCTGCAAACAGTGGCTTATGTAGTGGATGCATCGCCAAGGCAGCGTGGGGCAAGCACCTTCTCTGCACAGCCCCACTGTTCCCTGCTTCCGAGCCTTTGCATCCCGGCAGGCATGACCTGGAGCAGCAGGGCCATGCAGGGATCTTTGTGCCACTGCAAGCTCCATGCTGCCCTGGCAGTGCACCTCCTCCACGCCGAGCTGCAGTGAGGGCAGTGGTGCACGGTTGCGCCCCTCAAAGCAGCACTGGAGCTTGCAGACTGTACCTGCCCTGCGTACAGATCTGGGGGGCGCAGGTCTCGTCTCTGCTGCTGCTTGGAAGTGTGCGTGGCAGTGGGGAGCTGGCCCTCCTACTTCCCCAATGAGCTACCTGAGGCTCCCTCCTGCTCCCTGCTGGGGCCTTACAGCTGCATGCTGCGGCCCTGGGCCCCAAACACTCCCTGGCTGGACAGCAGCCCCAGCCCTGCCCAGCTTTCTGGAATTGTGACAGCCTGCAGGGAGCTCATTGCTGGCCGACTTCACATAAGATCAGATTTTTCTTGCACTAAGCAAATTTCTGGTATAAATAATGTTGTCACACATAAGTGAATTTGCACAAAACGAATTCACATAAAGAGAGACCTTAGTGTAAAAACAGATGGTGAATGGATAGATTTTGGAGGTTGTCATGGGTGAATTGAAGAACTCAGAAGCTGTCGGAACCCAATGCTTTTTGTTTAGGCATGTAAGTAAGTGACTAGATTTTCAAGAAATCGGCTTGCTACAGCATGTTGTCACAGTCCCTTTCCTTCACATACATGCATATTCGTATATTGTCTGTCCACCACTTAGGTCCCTAACACAGTCATGTTACATGGTGGATTGGGATTTCAGGGTGATTCTTGCACCTGAAGCCTAGCCTCTGAGATGGTTAAGGACAGTCTCTGCCCTGCACAATAGAAGTGTTGAAAGAAGTTGAGACTAGCAAACTGGTATAAGCTATTTGGTGTTGTGAGGAAGGAACCAACTTCTCCATACGTGCATGAGTGCGCACACATGTGTCTGACAGAGTATGTAGCAGAGATGGGCCTTAGTTCCAGACTGTAGCCCCCAGGTACCACTATAACCCAAATACTGATACACATGATAGAAGCCGGACTCGAGGGGATCGCCTTCAGACCTCAGGTTGGGGAGGACCGGGTTAGAGAGCTTGTGGAGGGGCTGGACGCGTTCAAGTCAGCGGGTCCGGATGCTGTCCACCCCAGGGTGTTGAGGGAGCTGGCTGGGGTTATTGCAGGGCCCCTGGCACGGCTCTATGAGCGATCGTGGTGCTTGGGCCAGGTGCCAGATGATTGGAAGGTAGCAAATGTGGTCCCCATCTTCAAGAAGGGGAAGAGGGAGGACCCGGGCAACTATAGGCCCGTCAGTCTTACCTCAATCCTGGGGAAACTCTTTGAGAAGATCATCAAGGAGCACATTTGTGATGGGCCGGCATCAGAAATGATGCTCAGGGGCAATCAGCATGGATTTATTAGGGGGAGATCATGTCAGACCAACCTGATTGCCTTCTACGATCAGGTCACAAAGGCCATGGATGCAGGTGTCGCGGTGGATGTAGTCTTTCTGGACTTCAGCAAGGCCTTTGACACCGTCTCTCACCCCATCCTAGTTAAAAAACTAGGTGACTGTGGCATCGATGCCTACACAGTCAGATGGATTGCAGATTGGCTGAGGGGTCGCACTCAGAGGGTGGTGGTGGATGGGTCATATTCGACCTGGGGGGAGGTGGGTAGCGGAGTCCCCCAGGGCTCGGTCCTGGGGCCTGCGCTGTTCAATTTCTTCATCAGCGATCTGGATGATGGGGTGGAAAGTAACCTGTTTAAATTCGCTGATGACACCAAAATTTGGGGGGAGGTGAGCACGCTAGCAGGGAGTGAGAGATTGCAGAGGGATCTGGATAGGTTACAGGGGTGGGCTAACAGGAACAGGATGCGTTTTAACACGGACAAGTGCAGGGTGCTGCACTTGGGCAGTAGGAACCAGCAGCACACTTACACAATGGGGAACTCCTTACTCGAGAGCACGGAGGCAGAAAGGGATCTTGGAGTCATTATTGACTCCAAGATGAACATGGGCCGACAATGCGAGGTCATGGTTGGCAGGGCTAACCGGACCTTGTCGTGCATCCACAGGTGCATCTCGAGTAGAGCCAAGGAGGTGATCCTCCCCCTCTACGCGACGCTGGTCAGGCCACAGCTGGAGTATTGTGTCCAGTTCTGTGCGCCCCATTTCAAGAGGGATGTGGACAACATGGAGAGGGTCCAGAGGAGGGCCACCCGCATGATCCGGGGACAACAGGGCAGACCCTACAGTGAGAGACTGCGGGACCTGAACCTATTCAGCCTCCACAAGAGAAGGCTGAGGGGGGACCTGGTGACCGTCTATAGACTCACTAGGGGGGACCAGAAGGGTTTGGGGGAGACGCTGTTTCCCCTAGCGCCCGCTGGCATAACAAGGAGTAATGGGCACAAGTTGATGGAGAGGAGGTATAGATTGGACATCCGCAAAAACTACTTCACAGTTAGGGCGGCTAGGAGCTGGAACCAACTTCCAAGGGAAGTGGTGCTGGCCCCTACCCTGGGGGTCTTTAAGAAGAGGCTGGATGCCTACCTGGCTGGACTCATTTGAGTCCCGTTTTTTTGTTTTGGGGTTTTGTTGTTCTCCCGCCCTGGCAGGGGGTCGGGCTAGAAGATCTACTAGGTCCCTTCCGACCCTAAATCTATGAAACTATGACACTATCTTCTCGCTTGAATGAACTCCTTGTATGAATGCCTGCCCAGCTACCTTTTCTCCCCCCTCTTTTGTTCAGCTGTTAAACTGTTTTCCTCTTAATCCTATAATTGGATTTTTACAAATGGTCTCTCTTATTGGAAGCAGACTTATAATTCTTTCTGTGCTGGCAAAGCAACATAATCCAGTGACAGGTCAGTTCAGGGCTGGTATTGGGACTGCTGGAAGCAGTGTAGGCATGCTGGAGGATGAAGTCCTCCTCAGTTAATCTGATTATTAGGAAGGGTTCTGATTGTTTCTGAAAAGGGTGGGGGCGGAATCTGTGAACCTGCGGTTACTGTAATAAATGAGCTGTTCTTGACAATGTTGCAGTAAGAATAATAACAGATCTCTTTGGCTACATCATGACCACAAAAATGTACATATTTAAGTCAAGGTAGCTCTTTTGATGTAAAATCCTGTGGGTTTATCTTCATGTAGCTCTGTAAGTACATAGCTTGCCACTGTGCAGACATGGATCCTGTGACTAAGGTTATATTAGTGTAAAGTAAATACCAGGCTTTAGATAAAGTACAGATGTTTGTAGCCCAGTGCAGATGTTTGGGGGAATGCATCGGGTCATTTCTGCAAATGTGTTAATTGACTCCAGAAAAGTCTAGAGGAGGCATGCACCAAGAGGAAAGTCTAGCTTTGCTCAACCAGTTTAGTCCATTTCAAAATGGAATTGCTTTGTCTTGACTAGAGATTTGAATGCAATCTAATCTCTTAACAACCTTGTCTAGACTAGGATTAACTCCTTTAGTGCTTAGTGACTTCCTCCCATCTTCAAAAAAGGAAGGAAGGAGGACCCAGGTAACTATAGGCCCGTGAGTCTTACCTCGGTCCTGGGGAAGCTTTTTGAGAGAATTATCCTGGCGCATGTCCAGGAGGGGCCAGCAAGGGAGACTATACTCAGGGGCAACCAACATGGGTTCATTAGGGGCAGGTCTTGTCAGACCAACCTGGTGACCTTTTATGACCAGGTCACCAAATCCTTAGATGCAGGTGTCACAGTGGACATAGTCTTTCTAGACTTTAGGAAGGCCTTCAGCATGGTTTCTCTTCCCATTCTCATAAAAAAACTAGGAGATTGTGGTGTTGATGCCTACACAGTCAGATGGGTCACTAACTGGCT
>NW_017729033.1:99544487-99550290 GCF_001723915.1 Gavialis gangeticus | reverse complement strand
CCTACAGGCTGGGGAAGTCCCTTTTCGTCAGTGCAGAGGCAGAAAAGGATCTTGGAATCATTATTGATTCCAAAATGAACAAGAGCCGGCAGTGCGGGGACACGGTCAGAAAGGCCAACCGCACCTTGTCATGCATCCACAGATGCATCTTGAGCAGGTCCAAGGAGGTGATCCTCGCCCTCTGTGCGGCACTGGTCAGGCCACAGCTGGAGTACTGCGTCCAGTTCTGGACACCGCACTTCAAGAGGGATGTGGACAACATGGAGAGGGTCCAGAGGAGGGCCACTTGCATGATCAGGGGTCAGCAGGGCAGTCCCTACGAGGAGAGGTTAAAGGACCTGAACCTGTTCAGCCTCCACAAGAGAAGGCTGAGGGGGGACCTAGTGGCAGTTTACAAACTAGACCAGCAGGCACTGGGTAAGTCCCTGTTCCCCCGACCACTACCAGGAGTGACTAGAAACAGTGGACACAGGCTAGCGGAGGTTAGATTCAGGCTAGACATCAGGAGGCGCTACTTCACAGTCAGGGCGGCTAGGATCTGGAACCAACTTCCAAGCGAGTTGGTGCTGGCTCCTACCCTGGGGGTCTTTAAAAGAAGGCTAGATGAACACCTGGCCGGGGTCATTTGACCCAGTACCCTTTCCTGCCACAGCAGGGGGTCAGATTTGATGATCTGCTCAGGTCCCTTTTGACCCTACTAACTATGAAACTATGACTTCTTCCCCACATTGTGTTGGAGGCGATGGGACTGATCTGCTGTCCTTCCTTGCCCCAGTGATCTGTAGAGCATATATCCTCAGGGACTTCTCTTTTTACTGGAAATTGCTTTACCTGGAAACTAGAATGGGGTGCAAGTTTGATAAAACCAAAAAAGTGAACTGAGAAGCATCTTGAGCTTTCCCTTCTCTGGAGTTGCCAGGTTAGATTTGATAACAAATCATGTGAAATTTGCAAGAGCCATGTATGAAATTTGCATACACAGCTTTCTCTGAAGCAGTAACAGCAGAAAGGATGTTGGGCAGCTGATTCGTGGTTAGTTTTTTTTTGATGTTATCAGGAAGGATTTCCTTCATGGGTCAGTCAGCTCTCAAGTGAGCAAGCATAGTGACACGTACTGGAAAATAAAATTCCTTTTAATCCTACCTCTCTTTCTTATTTCAGATTCTTGTTTCTGCTTGTCTGTTTTCCTTTCTTTCATTTTTCTCATGTCTCTGGTTACTTACATGTCACAAGAATCCCACTCCCTCTGCTTGGAGGTGAGTGTTTTTTCAAACAAAACTTTTAAACAAAACATTTTGTCTTCCTCATTTAGGGAGACAGATATGTGACTGCTGGATTTCCTGACCTGCTTAGCAAGCTTGCAGCTTGTAGCATGAGCTGTTATCAAATGCTATGTAGACACCAATGGCATAGTTGTCTACCTGCACTCCAAACAGCAGCCTGTAGGGGAAGTTTTTAGTCATAAATTTGTGCTGTCTAGTGCACTGAAGTGTGCTGTAAGCCCTATTTAAGGGGAAGTGTTTTGTTGTGTGTCCCATTCTCGTGTCAGTATTATAAGAAAAGGAAGGATAGGCATAGAATAAATGAATTTACCCTCTTACTAAAGATGGCTCCAGCCAAGGACTACCAGACATTGTCTTTATTGAAGACTATGGCTCTTGATCATCCCCAAAGCAAAATAGGATGGTTCTTCTATGCCTGAGGAAAGCCTGCTCATTGTCCTTGTCAGCACTCCTGGGGCTACTTTTACAATGATTTAACTGTAACTGGTAGAAAAACTGACAGTTGAAGACATGTGTCCCCCAACTGTGGATGCAGTAATAATGGCACTTGTGTTCATCTCAGCATAGCTTGGGATAAGCGTTTCTTTAATACTGTAAACTGGCTTGACTAAAGGGCTTTACGTAGATTTTTAACTAGACATTTTCCCCCTTATTTCTGTTAAGAGGAAAGAGTGAAATTATAGAAGGTTTAGATCAAAACTTAGAAAATGGGACCTCGTGTTCATGTCCATACTCAGGCTTCTGAAACGTGCTGAGCACCTAGCAGTTCCCAGGGGCTCACTGGAATGAGGAGGTAAAATGGATGCCAAAATGTGGACATATTAGGTTATTTTTTAAAAATGTTGGCATTGCTCTCAACCTGCTTAGTTTGATTCCTAGACCTGATTAGTTTTAGAAAGCAGCAGATCAGAAAAGTGGAGAGGAAATGCTGGGCTGAATACCTCCCTGTACCTCTGTCATAACCTGATGGCTGAAAAGAACTGCAGAGTGTTTTCCTGACTGTACAGTTGTTCAATCTGGGCTCGAAGTTGGATGTGTTCCTAAGGAGACCTAATCCTGATGTTTTCTTTAATGTAACATTGTCTATTAAATGGACTAAAATGCATACAGCAGAAAAAAGGCGTCTGTGCCTTAGCAGCTCCCAAAGGCTCAGTTGCCCTGCCTCATACTCAGCCCTCAATGCTCTGGGCAGCTGGATGCCTGCCTTTATGCATGTTTGTATTAATAATGCACAGCATGTGCTGAGAGACTCTGTTGCCACTACCAACAAGTTAAACAGATATAGGATGATGCTTGCATATTAGCACTTGCCATTTAAGTCTTTACACTGGCTACTGCAGTGGCATATCACAGGGAGAAGCTATAAGAAAATGAAGCTTGGAGGACCTGGTATGTCCTGGAAATGTTTATTCTTGGCCTCCTGATCAGTTCGGCCATTTTATAATATTTTTTTAAATACACGAGAGACTCTTTTTCTTTTTCCCCTCCTTTTTGAGTGTATTTCCAACCCACAGCATGAATGGTCACTTCTTAGTAAAACTGGCAACCAAGTTTCTCTGCAACATGAATTAACAGTATTTCTCTTTCCCACCTTCTCTCAACATGCCAGGCAAGAATTTGTTGATGCCTATGTGAATTATATCTTCAATCTCTCAGTCCATGAATGGTATACAGCCTTCTCTACTGGCTTTCTGAAAGTGTGTGGTGGGAAAGTGCTTGAACTCTTTCAGCCCACAGAGCTGAGGGCCATGATAGTTGGGAACAGCAATTACAACTGGGAGGAACTGGAAGAGGTAAACTTACAGAGGACTTTCTTTACTTTCCTTCATGGGTACAGGAACTGTTAAGGGTGGTGCAGAGGTTAGGACACTAACCTGGGATTTGGGAGACTGATGATAAAGTCCCTGCTCTTGCATAGATTTGCAGTGTGAGCTTGGGTAAGTCACTAAAGTTTTCTCTGCCTCTGTCTACCTGTGTGGTGAAGATTTCCTGGTGTTCAGATATTATGGGAATGGGGGCCATTAAAGTACCTAAGACATCTTATTTTACAAGTAGGTACAGTTTTGGCCATGGTCTTAATACTGGGTCTCTGATGGAAGGAGATGAGCTAAATTACTCCCTTCCACTTCCATTCTTGGGTACTTTTTTCTTAGGCACTCAAAAGCTGTTAGACTGCTAAGCTATCTTTCTACTGGCTTGAGGCAGAATGAGGGAGGATTTACTCTTTTTTATTAGGCCTGAAGTTTGAGATTTAGGGGAAGGTATAAACATGAACAGTCTTGGTAAAATTCATCTCAGCACAAAGGAAGAGCAGCACAAGGCCTAGAACTTAAGTGGTCCATAAATCTTGTGATGCCCCCTCATGTGGTTAAAGTGTATTCTGTTAGGGCATGCATATAATGTACTAACATTTGGAACAGAGAAACAAACTACAGACCAAGTAATACAGGCTTTATATTATAGACTGTAAATTCCCATTCATGGTTCCACTTCAACAACTATAATTTTTTCTCAAATAAATAGCTGGAAATATATTGTCTACTTTCTTCCTACTTAGGACTCTAAGGGAAGCTAGTTCTGGGTTGACATTTCTTTTTAGTTTTTACTTTTTGTAAGTTAAATGTTGGTGGCTCTTCTTGACAGAGCACTATCTACAAAGGGGATTACTCTGCTACACACCCAACAGTGAAGATGTTCTGGGAAACCTTTCATGAATTTCCCTTGGAAAAGAAGAAGAAATTTCTGTGTAAGTATTTTCCAGTGGTATTTGCAGTCTCTTAGAACCACAGAACCAAATTTGAATCTCTGTTAAAATAATGTAATTCCAAAGTAACACCATTGACTCTTTTTCTTTTTTCTCTCTCCTTTTTGAATTTCCCAATCAAAGCTGAAAGGCGACTTATCAGTGATAAGTCTGTTTTCTCTTCTGTTTTCATTTTGGTGCTACATATCTCTTGTCATGGGAACACTGGGGCAGTGTCAGATAAACTGTACTAAGGGATGTATTTCTTGCCCTCAGGGGGGGAAAAAAAGACTCACAATTGATTTAAAATATATAGTGTCATTGAGCCAGTTTTTGCACTGCTTTGATTTGTGAATTTGTCATAGAATCATACAAAAGTAGAGCTGGAAGGGCTCTCAGGGAGGTCATCTGGTCTAACCCCCAGCTCAAGGCAAGATCATCTCTGATTAAACCACACTATACAAGTGTTTGTCTACCCTGTTCTTAAAACTACCTGAACAACCCCAGTGCCCCAGAACTCAAAGAACACCTCACTTGCCCAAAAGCAAGGAGATGAGGGCACTATCAATGTCCTTCCATTGCTATTTGTTCAAATCCACTTGAAAGATCCCAGGAAGAGGACCATGCCCCCTCCTGCAGAGGAAAGCAAAAACCGCACAGTCTGTGCCAGGAGTCAGCAACGTGTAAGCTGAATTTGACCTAAGGAATCATTGGATCCAGCCTGTGCATGTGGGGCTTTGGTGGCATTCAATGTCAGGGGGCTTTGGCTGGGTTCTAGCACCTGTCCACCTGCCTCTGACCTGGGGTGGGTCATTCTGGCCAGCTGCTGGAAAAGGTTGCTTACCCCTGGTCAGTGCCAGTTTGACTATGGGGTAAAATTCTTTCCTAACTCCAGATGTGGTGATCAGTCTGATCCTGAGTGGAGACGCAAGATCCACAAGCCAGGAACCCCAGGTTTTTTCAGGTGTAAACTAATAACAATGTTCTCTAGTGGAAAGTGCATTCTTACCATGTACCATGAAACTATTCATATTTTTTTTTGAGTTAGTGGCTTAAAAAATATTCTGTTTCCTGTACATTTTAAGTGGAACCTGTACTAGAGAGGAGTATCCCTACTGTGTGTTCTGAATTCTGAATCAGAATGTGTAAGACTCCAGTTTCCCTACACAGTGCTTGGTTCACGTTGCCTTTTGGGAGTGACAGGCCAGAATCCAGGTTATGTTGGTAGGAAGGTCCTTGCCATTTGCCTGTGGGAAGAAAGTATTTGATAATCTCACTGTAAAAAACATGATACACATAGTGAAACAAAGCATTCCTGAGTCATGCTAAGAACCACACCCTGAGCAGGTATAAACAGTTAGCAATTCACACTAGCTGAGGATCTAGCTCCTGTGCTGCTTTTCAGGAGCCAAAGAAACATGCACTTGAGGCTAACAGTTCCAGAGTGTAGGTCTAGATCTCTGCACACAGTTGTCATTGTGCAACATTCTGAATGAATACATGTGGGCTTTTTTGCTCAGGGTACGCAAGCTGTTGGCCTTTAGATCCAAAGGCTCTGGACTTTATTGCTTTTCATAATTTCATAGTTGGTAGGGTCAGAGGAGACCTGAGCAGATCATCTAGTCTGACCCCTTGCCATGGCAGGAAAGAGTACTGGGGTCAAATGACTCCAGCAAGGTGTTCATCTAGCCTCCTCTTAAAGACCCCCAGGGTAGGAGCCAGCACCACTTCTCTTGGAAGTTGGTTCCAGATCCTAGCCGCCCTGACAGTGAAGTAG
>NW_017729033.1:99525878-99544113 GCF_001723915.1 Gavialis gangeticus | reverse complement strand
CCTGCTCGAGATGCATCTGCGGATGCATGACAAGGTACAGTTGGCCTTTACTGCGTCTCTACACTGTCGGCCCATGTTCATTCTGGCATCAGTAATGACTCTAAGATCCTTTTCTGCCTCTGCCCTGACGAGAAGGGAGTTTCCCAGCTTGTAGGTAT
This sequence comes from Gavialis gangeticus, assembly GCF_001723915.1. Taxonomy (NCBI): domain Eukaryota; kingdom Metazoa; phylum Chordata; order Crocodylia; family Gavialidae; genus Gavialis; species Gavialis gangeticus. The sequence goes on along the minus strand of NW_017729033.1, from coordinate 99,543,955 downwards.
GCTGCTGGTTCTTCCTCCCCAGGTGCAGCACCTTGCACTTGCCAGTGTTGAAACCCATCCTGTTCTCATCTGCCCACCCCTGTAACCTGTCTAGGTCTGATTGCCGCTTATTCCTCCCTTCTAGCGTGCCCACTTCTCCCCACATCTTTGGTAACTTTCTCTTTCCTGTTACACTGAAAAACCACATAAAATAAATGGTCTGTTAGTGTAACTAGTAGGGTGGTGCAATATTTTGCCAGCTGTTTTGTTTTGAAGCTGTTTCAATGTATTTTGAGCTTGAAATAACGAAATTGAAACTAAATAAAAACATTCAAAGCAAAACAAGGGCACTTGAAACATTTTGAAAGTTTTTAAATGTTTTGAGTTTCGAAGCCGGGCTTACTTGGCTTCAGCACTGGTCCCAGCTGGCAGCAGCAGCCTCCTGTCACCCAGTACAGATCTGGAGGCCATGCCCCCCGGGAGGATTCTTGCACAGCCCCCAGCTGTCCCAGGGGTGCAGGCCTCTGGATCTGCGTGCCAGATGACAGCATGCTTTTGCTGCCGGCTGGAGCCAGTGGCAGCATCCATCTTCCCGTTGCCTGGCATGGGCTGCACCCAGCGCCGGTCCCAGCTGGTAGCAGTAGCCTCCTGTCATCTGACAGGCAGATTGGGGGCCTGCCCACATCCCCGGGAGGGCTGCGGGGTCTGTGCCAGACTCCTTCTGGGAGTGCAGGCCTCCAATCTGCCTGCCGGATCACAGGAGGATGGTTCTGCTGCCTGAGGCCAGTGGCAGCACCAATCTTCCTGGTGCTGGGTGCAGGCGGCAGCAGCAGCCTCCTGTGATCTGGCACGCAGACTGGGGGCTTGTACCCCTGGGAGGAGTCTAGCACAGCCCTGTAGCCTTCCTAGGGGTGTGGGTGGGCCCCCAGTCTGCGGGCTGGATGACAGGAGGCTGCCGCTGCTGGCAAGTAAACAGGAGTTTTGCTTGTCAACACCTTGAGGCACAGTTTCCCAGGAAGTTCTGCACCTGTCTTCTTGAAACTTGGCAGGCTTCATGCCCTCAGAAGGGGCTACCATCCCTGCAAGGTTCATTCAAATCAGGCAAGGAATGACACAGTTTTAGGCATTTTGATGATTCCCCATTATACCCTATGGGTGAAATGTCAAAACAGTGTTGAAACAGAGAAACAGTTTTGATGAAACAAAACAGAACAGTGCTTTCAAAATTAAATGAAACTTGAAACGAAACGCTGTCCCGTCGAAGCAGAACGATGCTGTTTCGCACAGCCGTAGTAACTAGTACTGTTCTAAATACTGGAGCATGGGGCTTTCAAGGATACTTTAGTGCAGTGTTTCTCAACCCGTGGGTCGTGACCCAAAAGTGGGTCACAATAATATATGAAAGGGTTACAAACAAACTTTAAAAACAGATCAACAAACTTTAAAACTGGATTCTCCTTTAAAGCAGGAAAAACCTGGGAAGCTGTGGTTTTCTCTTGCAGGCTGGCAGAGTCCCAGCTTGCAAGGGGCTGCATGGGGCCCCCCCATATCCCATACCCACCCCAGTGTCTGTCTCTCTGTCTGCTTAGAAATAATTGGTGGAAACCCTGATGTGGAGGCAGTTAAACTAGTATCGATGTACTGGTACCTGGATTAATGCTGGTTTAATTATTCTAAACTCATGTAGCTAAAATAGTACAAGAATAGTATGGGGCCAGGCTCCATTTTCCCAAACCTCAGCTCAGCTCTCCACCTCTAATCAAAACATCCAGGACTTTGCTTTCTGTTTCATTTACCCCTGCTGGTCATAGCAGATATCTAGGCCAGCTCCCTTGCTCTCCTTTTCTCCTTCTGCAAGCTGCCCAAGTGGACCGAGCTGTTGCTGGCAGTGAGGTGCTCCCCAGACCCTGGAGCCAAGGCCTTGGTGTTGGCAGAGGGGATCTGTGGAATGTCCCATGCTGTGTTCTTGGCTGTGCATCCAGACAACAGGGAAGATGATGCAGGAAATGCCAAGCCTGCAAACTTTGGAAAGCCCAGCTGTTCCTCTGGAGCCCTTCTTCCCTGGGAAACTGGGGTGGAATTTGGATTGCAAGCTGTCTGGCACAGGACCCTTCTTTCCCTATGTATCTGCTGTATTCAGCACGTTGGCCACTGGTGTCATAGAAATAGCTCATGGTTTGTCTTAGTGAAGCCTGCTGAGGGACTTTTCATATTGCTCTTAGCAAAAGTCTGTGCAGTGGAAGGACTAGAAGGGATCTGCAGCAGCAGTGATAAAAAGCTGTGAAAATTATACACTGAATCCTACCCTGGTACCTCACGGTGGAGACCTCTTGACTAATCTCAGCTTTCCCTTCAGTCCTGGGGTGAGGGGCCCTCATTTGGTTTCTGACCTTGTACCTCTGGTAAAGTGAGGAGTTTAAAGCACCCAATAAAGTATTGGCCTGCTTCTCTTGAAGTTGGTGGTAAATTTGACACTGATTTCAGCGGGTCCAGAAGTGGTGGGAGCTCCTGCTCATGCTGAGTGCTCGTGAACATTCTGCTCTGTACACATTGTACTGTATGCGCCTGCAGGTGCTGCCCAACTCTTCACACTCCCCATGAAACCTGGCCCTTGTGCAGGTTGTCTAGTAGAACAGAGCTGCTGCACATGGAAAACTTGCCCCCTTCTCTCTTGTTTCTGAAGGTGCTGGTGCCCATAAAACAATGAATGAATTCAGCAGAGCCCTGACCCCAACCCCCACAGAGCACTGGTGACTACCTCTTTGCCAGCACACTTCCTTCCTCTTCCCTCTCCTCCCCACCCCCACCCCCTCTATTTTCAATGCTGGCTGTACTGCAGCAATTCAGGGCAAGTATGTGTCAGAAAAATCCAGCTGTATCCAGTGCTTTGGTGTATGCTGAGAGCTGCACGTATCAGTGTCCCCAGCCGTGCTGCTGTGTGTATATGGGGACAGTCCAGCTGCCAGCATTTCGCAAGACCTAACATTCACATGAGCAAGGTTTGCTTTGTCTGTGGCTGCATCTTGGTGGACAATCCAGGTTGCTGAGTATTTAAGAGCTGGGTTTGAGTCTGGAGTGTTTGTTGTTCAAAGTCAGTCTGGCAGTTGTTTATGTCCACCCCTTGTTTGTTTGTTTGCATGTGTGTGTGACAGAGGCCAGGTTGCATATTTGTGGTGGTGATTTCCACAAGCCCATCCTGTCTTTTTTTGCAGTGGCTCTGAGCAGGAAGTCATTAGCCCATTGCACAGCCAGCCCTGGCTGCAGGGGGAACCTGAAATATTTGTCGTTCATTATTTCAGCTGAATTCTTTTAGTAAATCCAGCAGCACAGGGCCAAAGTATTTGCAGGCGTAGCTCCATCAGATCCTGAGCTCTGAGGGCTGCTGGTGCCTTAAGCATTAGCAGAATTGCATCCCCAGAGAAGTGGGTCCATAATCTAAAAGCAAGCGTGGTTATCTTCCCACAGATCTCCTGGACTTTGACACCACTTTAGGGTAAATCCCCTTACAATAGCTAACATAAAATTGCAGAGGGAGAGCTCTGAAGTTAAACACTATCAGTTAGAGGGAGGGGTTTGGGGTCTTCTCTGCTCTGCAAGGTGGATTTGGCCAAATGCCAAATACTGCATACATGCAGCATATTAAGTGCTTGCATGCAGGTTGCAGAGGGTGTTCCTCTCCCTGCACCTCCTGCTCCTCTCCCATTTGTTACCAAATTGCAGAAGGAACATTTGTCTCTATTACAGTAATAATTGGACCCTCCGACAGCATTTCCTTCATCAGTCTGAAAGTGAGCTGCGACATTTAGCGGCTGGGCAAGAGGAGTGGGAAACAGAGAGGTGAAGGACAACACTTTCAAGCCAAGCCCCCTAAACTGGCAACTTTATTGGGTGTGGTTGCTGATTTAAATGCCTGACTAGAGTAAAGGAAGTTTGGCTTCAATAGCCCATCTAATATGTTGACAAGTGTCTAGAACAGAATCCAGGTGTCCTGACTTTATAAAGATGTTTGTTGTAGTCCCTCAGTCCCAGTTTCCCTCCTAGATAAAGGTTGGAGGAACAGGGTATAGTCAGAGTGTTTGGGGCAGTAGGAACAAAACACCAGGGCCAGACTCTGAGCTATGCATCTCTGGAAGGCCCAACCCAGGAGAGGGTTGTGTGGTTTTCAGTCATCCTTATGCCCCCTAGAGTTGAGGCTGCTGCAAGACTGAGATGGCTCCTAATTAGAAACTCAAAGCCCTGGGATAACTTCAATTTACAACAGCTGTAGGTGGGCTGCTGCAGAAGTGGAAATAGCAGGAGCACAATAAGCTTTCCTTACTCCTCCAGCTGCCTGACAAGCGGCTTGCCACTTCCTCAACATGCTAGAACACCGTGGTTGGTGTAGGAAGGGTGATTTTTCCAGTAGGATTTGTCTGTCAGGGTCTGTCCCAATGAGGTCTCTCTTTCAAACTCTAGATTGACATAATGAACACCCTCCACCACATACCCATCCCACACCTGTTCCTCAGTACTTAGTGCTTTCTTTGGTGTGGGTCTAACCATCCTAACTTGTCTGCTTTCTCTGCTCTCAGTGTTCCTGACCGGCAGTGACCGCATTCCTATCTATGGCATGTCAAGCTTGCGCATGATCATCCAGTCCACGTCAAGTGGAGAGCAGTACCTGCCGGTGGCTCACACCTGCTATAACCTCCTTGATCTACCTAAGTACAGCAGTAAGGAGATCCTGAGCGCACGGCTCACAAAAGCCATTGATCACTATGAGGGGTTTAGCTTGGCCTGACCAGCACGAGAAAAATGCAGGCAACTGTCCACAGAGGAACACCAGTGGAGTTGGCTCTATTTTTGTGAAGTAATGGATCAAACTATTTAAAATAATTAGATACAGAGGCCATGGAGACCCAGCTGATCTGTGAATGTTTTGGGGGATTTTAGCAGGGAGAGGAAATTGCTTTGGCATTTCTAACCCACCCAGCAAAGTGAGTTCAACCTTGTTTTGTTTTCAGTTTTTGTTTTCCTAACGGCTTCTTGCAGTTTTCACCTCCCTCCCTCCTTCCCCCAACAGCCTTTTAAATCAGCATCACTGTTTTGATCTTTGTTGTTCCTTCAATGGTAGAACTGCTGGGTGAAATGGTGGTCTCTCTCTCTCTCCTTTCTTTTTTTTAAACTGTGATTCCTCAGCCCTTCTCCACCCCTTTAAATTGCAAGCTGGTTCTTGCTTGCTTAGAATTGATATATCCTGTCCCTTCTGCACTGCTTCCCTCTATCCAGGGCAGCTGAGTACTGGCTGGGTCCTTTTATGTAAAGCTCTGTCCCCAAAATCCCCCCGCACAATACACTTCTCATGGTACGTATTCATTATGTTTGCACCAGACTGTCAAGACTGTGGGTTATGTAGGGTGATTTTTCTTTGGTTTTGAATTTTGCTTCCAAATGGAGTCACCTCAAGCTTTTAAGGAGTTCTCTAGAGTGGGCTTGTGTATAGAGTTGAGGAAGAACAAATCTTAACTATAATAATGTTTCCTGTATTGCATCTCTCCTATACCATGTTCGTTTTTGGCAAGTCTGCAATAATAAACCAAGGTGAGGGCTGAACTTGGCCCTTTAGTTTTCCCATTGTTAGATGCTAGATAGCTGTTCTTCTGCCATCCTACCCTTTTGGAGGAGTTGCACAGGTATCAAAGAGTTCCAATCTCCAAAAGAAAAAAAAATCAAACCCAAGTGACAATGTAGCCCCCTCCTTCCCTTCTCCCCCCTTTATGGCTGTGTGTATTTGCAGTCAGGGTTTTTTGGGGTTTTTTGTCGTTGTCGCTGTTTGTTTTATTTTATATTTAACTATTTGACTGCAATACTTGACATTTTTTTTCTCCATTAAATTTGGGACTCTTAAGGACAATCTTTTATTGATCAGATTTTGAAATGTACATTAATAGTCCTGGGAGAAAGAAGAACTAAACATCTGTTTCCCAAAAGATTATGGCTCCTGCCTCTTCCCCCTCCTCCATAAAGAATTAAAATGGTGAGCAATCCCTCATTTTCCAAAATTTGGTGTAAACCTAATTTTAAACCTATGGTGGTTGCAGAACGGACTCATTTATAAATCATGCATTACTTATGCACCGTGTTCAATATGTAGTATTGAACTTTGCACCTCCTGAGAAAAAAGAAGTTGTAAGCTTTCAGGTTTTTTAAACGAGGTAAGGGGCTATGTTGGTAGCCTCGCAGCCTCTTTATAATACAGCATTAAAGACAAATATACAGATCTATGAAATGTTTATTTTCTATGTGTGTGTACATAGTTCAGTATTATGCAATAAATTTGATGTTTAATTCAGATTTAAGCAGTGCTCTATGTCAAAGACTGGGGATATGGGATAGGAGTAACCTCTGAGCTTCATTTCAGCATTGAAAGTGGGTAGTGTATGCTCTTCTAAATGTTCATTTCAGTGAAAGTACTGCAAGGGATGGTGCAGTTCTCTCCCGTCTGCTTTGCTCTGCTCATCACATCACTTTACCCAGCTCTTCTAAGCACTTCCCTCCTGCATCACGAAGATGTGTATTTTCAGGGCCTATTTCACCAACCAGGGCAAAATTAAATGTTGCCACCCCTTTCCCTACATTCACAGATAGGAGCCAAAACAGCCTGTTTAAAGCTGCTGGTCATCTGTAATCAGCAACCATCCTGTTTTTGTCCAGAGAAGAGACCAGCTTGGCATGTTTGCCAGCTTTCCTTCATGGCAGCTCAAAGTATGGAGCAGTGCACTGAAAGCTGGCAAAGAGCAGGACCCTAAGACACTGAGCACTGAACAAACACAGACTGAGAGACTGTCTTAATGGACAAGACGGAGAAAGGAGGTGTCTTCTAGTAGTATATCTAGTAGTAGGTGTTTACTATGATTATTTTTATTCCATATCTAAGCTATAGCTTGTCTACAATTAGCCTTGTGTAGCATCAAACCACAACATGTACACTAAGCAACCCTTGCCATCTCTAACCTAGGTTTTTTTTCAATCCATCTTTCATGACTTTTCTGGAATGGGTCACACCCAGTGCCATCCTGTAGCTTAATAGTTTCCTTTGCCTCTTTTCTTACCCAAAGCTTGATCAAGAGAATATAAGCAAGTGCTATATACCATATTGCCATTAAGCAGCTGAGGGCCTAATATAGTGTAGAGTAAGAAGGGCAGAGGAGTTTGGCTGAAGACCATGCGAGGCATTGATGCCAGAACTGAACTGCTTCTAACCTTTTTCACAATCCATGCTAATTAAAAAAGCAACTCTTTGAGAGACACAAATAACCCTCATTAATGCTCACAAAGCTCAGCTTCCTACCAGAGTGTGGTTTTTTTTGTATCATTAGTGTCATTAGTACTGGGAAAATGATAAGCTGCTCAAAAAAACTGAGAGAATAACTCTCTTCATTGTTTCTCTCCAGTACTGTGGGGATTGATGTGTTTTCTTTTTACCCGCTTTCCTGGACTGGGATGCTGGAGGAGAAAGGATTAATACGACCTGCTCCTAGTTTAAGTGACCTCTGGAGCAATGTGGCTAAGAATCTACTTTAAATTTACCTGAATCTCAGTTGCCTCCAAAGGAATAAACAGTTGTAGGTTAGGAGAAAAAAACATAACAAACCTCACTCTGTGTTTGTAGTAGGACATTATTGTGGGGGGGGAGGAAAGGGCGTGTTTTGGCACGTCAGTCCTCTGAATAGATTAGGGGTGGCAACATATGACCTGCAGAGCCACCAGATCTAGCCCACAGAGCCGGGGTTTTTGTGGCGTGTTTGTGGGCAGGGCTTTGCCCATGCAGGCGCCAGACAATGAGGAACTGCATCCACAGCACAGCCACGGGGTAGGGAAAAGCGGCTGCAGCTAGGTGAGAAAGCCAGCCTGTCTCTGACTTGAGCTGGATTGTTCTGTCCTATGGTGCTTAAATGTCAGCGACCACTGGACTAAATACCTGTGGCAAAAGAAAAAGCTAATGAAGAATCCAGGCCAGGTTCTTGAAAAATTGGTATTCTTCCTTCATCCCAGAAATCTTGAAAGGGTTTCTAAAGGCCATTCTTTGTACCAGTTAGAAGAGCAGCTCAAGATAGTGGAGAATACTTGCCATTTCAATCCAGTTTATATCATGGTACAAGCAAAAGCTGCCCTTATGTGAAAGCAAAAGGTGAGAAACAGAAGCACCTCTTAACAAGTTGTGGAACCAAGTTGCAGAGTGGCATCAGGACCAAGAATTGGAGGGGTGGGGGGCTGGGAATAAAAAAATGGGATATCTGGCACAGGAGGTTACAATACTAGTAACTGCCTACACAACAGGGGGTTGGTATAACTTCTGCCCTCTAGCTCCTAAAAGGAAATTGCTCTGGGTGTAGTTCTCACAGCTGCCTGCTGTAATACTACCTTCCCCTCTCATGTAGCTCTCAGAGTGCAACGGATCTAGAAGAAACCCCTGCTCTGAAACTGCCCCCAGTGCTCTGCAGATGTGATGATGGACCTCTTATGCAAACTTACAGCTCACAATACCCTTCTCTCAGGGGTGTTAACACTCCCAGACTTGCTCTTGGTGGCACCCCCAGAAGCCTAGAAGCTCTAGCTGCCAAGTTCATTTTGAAGTTACCTCACTACCAGTATTTCAATGTCTCGGGGCAGAGTTGGACCCTTCATACTGGAAACAGCAAAGGGTCCTGCAGGTATTTCAAGTAAACCTCCCTGCTGAGCTGGGACAGCTCCAGGTCTCCCATGTGTTACAGAGCCCTGGAAGTAGGTCTGTTACAATGGCTGGAAATAAGCAAGTGCCTAATCTTGGCAGAATGCAACTATCACATGAACTTTTCTGGATGCTCTTAAAGCCAGTGTGGCTAAATCCCAGGGGAGTTGTTTGTAATTTTCTGGCATTATTACACTAGGTCTCAAGATGGCTGGATTTCCCTGCTATTGGGAAACCGAAACACTGCAACAATGGAAAACCATGTAGGTTTCTCCTCACCCTCACTCCCTCGGTCAGGGTTCTCATCTGAACACACGGTCCTGAAACACAGGCTTGTCTTGATGTTTTGCTACTGCCTTTTTTTGGGGGGGGGAGGGGGCAAGTTTCCAGAAATGCTTGCTGAGCAATCAAGCTGAACGTAGCCAATACTTTAAAGAACAACAGTGGCAAGAAAATGGATTGTAGTTGTTTGGCTCACAGGCTACTTATAACAAAGCCATGGGGCACCTAATGCACAAAGCAAGGAGTGGGGCCATGGGAGTGGGTTGGTACAGGTGGCAGGAGGGGCAATGCCCAGCTTCTGGCTGAAATTTGTTGTTCAGGACCTATAGCTGTAGTCAGATTTTCAAAAGTTCATAGCTCACAAGTGCAGCAGTTAGTGCGAGACTCAGATTGCATTAAAAGAGCATCCTAATCCAACTCATTTGGCATGGGTACCATACAGCTCTAGGTCTTCTCTCCTGGTTTACCCAAGGGCCAGAACCATACATTGCTTCATCTCTTTAGTGCTGCAGCCTACAACCTTCTGTCTATCAGAACCAGCATCCCAGCAGCAGAGTCCTCTATAAACACACGCTTCCCATCCTCGCCACAGAATTTCAGTCGTGGTGAGAGCCTTTCATTAGTGTAACCCTTTCTACTGGGACTAGCTGCCAGGCTTGCCTGGTCCTTGGGTAATTGTTGTGACAGCCAGCTGCTAAACAACAAGGTTTGGTGTTGAACTATGTGACAGGACTGGCTGGCTGCTCCCCAGCGCAGTTAACAAAAACCTATACAAGCCAGGAGGCAAATATGGTTACTCTAAGGGGCCGTCTTGAGCATTGGCTTACCCATCTCCTGGCAATGGGACCATTGCCTGAGTAAAAAGACCTGAGCCAGGGCACAGAAAATGCACTGAATTAATAGAGCAACTCTTCCCCTCTGATAAGCAGTTTTTGGGGCAGGGGTATAAAGACAGGCATGGCAAACCCTGGACAGTGGGGTGTGGGGAAAATATTAAGCTGATCCCCAGAGAGTGGCAGTGGCAGCATTACCTGCCACACCTTGGGCTCCTCATGCTGTAGCTACTGCCACTGTGGCATAGGTGGGGCCATGGGCTGCAGCAGGGGTGGCTGGGGGGGAGGGGCACAGATGCCATGTATACTGGTTGTATGCTGCCCAGAGGGTGCCCCCACCAAACTGGCACTCAGGGCTCAGTTCCCCCCCTTGAGATATGCTACTGCTTGTCCCCCAGCCTGAGCCTGTGCCCTCACCTGCGCCACAGCAGCACCAGCTGCAGTGTGGGGAGCTCAAGCTGTGGCAGGTAACATTGCTGATGTTTTTCAGTGGTTGGCATGCTTTGCCATGTCACCCCCACCCAGGTGTGGAAGCCTGCAAGATCCGGCTGAGGCAGAGGGGTAGTGGGGGCACACGGGGAGAGGGGCACACAAGAACTGGGGGACATGGGACTTCCCCGAGCTGCCACTATGGGGCAGGGAAGGTCCTGTTCCCTGCTCCCTCCCCCACTGCCCCTATGGGGGCTCCCCGGGGTGGCCCTGCCTGGGGCTTTCCTGGAGCCCAAGGCAAGGGGAGCTTTCAGTGACTGCCCACCCCCTGACACCCACCTGCCCACCCACAACCACACCCAAACAGGGTCTGTTCAGGAATAGGGAGCTGCCGTGGAGGAGACTCAGGTTTCAGCAGCAGGCGGTGCTTCCCAGCGTTGCCCCCCCACACACACACACAGAGCCTAACTTCACCAAGCTTTATTCAAGAAAAAGGATCAAGAAAGGAACAGAGCTGGTCATGTGCCCTTGGCAGCAAGTCAGCAGTACTTTAATGCTTCAAGATTAAAAGAAACTAGGGGATAATTAGAGAATCTCAGCTGTTTTGTACAACTGCAACAGCCCCCCCTGCAACGGACACAGGGATGGCATTTTGTGTGCAGTTAATAAAGCAATGGGGACCACATTTAAGCTGCAGCTGTGACACTTGGGAGCACATGCTGGAGGCCTTTAAAAATGGATTTCAGTTTGCACTGCTTCCAAAAACAATGAAGGCTTTGCAGAGCCTAGCCGTAGGCCAGGATTTAGGGTGTAGCGTAACAACCCCAAAAAGCAGTGCTTCAGGCAGGTCATGCCCTCTAAGCACAGTGTGCAATGACCTGTTACTGCTGCAGGCCAGCATCCTCTTTATGTGCTGGGGCTGGCAGGATATTTTCCAGGCTTGCATCTGCCCACCCACCTGTTTTGCAAATGGGTTTCTCCAGAGCTTGGCTCTCTGATCAGGCCAGAGAAATGCTCTGATGTGGGCATTTGGTTTGATCACCCACCTGACAGACTGAAAAGCCTCCAGCCACAGAACTATTCCTGCATCCAGGCCAGAAACTAGAGCATATCATTTAAATGGCATCTCATATAGGAGGCACTCTCCCAGTCTCCGGCTCCCTGGCCCAGCTGCCCCAGGATCTCTGTTTTGGACACTTCAGCTCCTTTTATAATGTTAGATACCTCAGCATGGAAGTCTTTGAGCATGCACCCTGCCCCACTCCCACACCTGGCTGCATGCATTCCCCCCCAACTTTTCCCAGCCTGCTTCTCCTCTTCCACCACAGGTAAGTGGGAGCAGTAGCTCTTTTTCACAGAATCACAGAGCACCTATACATGAATGACCACTGCTTCAATGTGTGCTAATTAGCATGTATCAGGGTAGACTCAATTAATCAAGTCTGCCAGTGTGCTAATTAGCATGCTCCAGCATCCCCACTTTTCAAAATGGCTGAACCTGCTGTGGACCAACAGACAGTGCTTTCTTGTTGAGTAATCCAGTTCCTACTTGGTTAATCAGAAGTCCCAGGATTATCTTGCTTCTGTGTACATGGCTGTGTTGGCTAGTGGTCTTCATGGAGCATAAAAGTCATTGCGGCTGACAGTGACAAGTGTTCATGAAAATGGACGTTGGAAACAACAGAAAACAATGTCAAGCACTTTTAAAGTTTCAGAAATCAACTGTTTTGCTCCTAACTGATGCATTGGGACATCCTGGTCATGAACGTTCATTCAGCAAACCCCTTAGTGTGCTTACTTCTGAATACTGGATAGGAATGGGCAAAACTTTGCAGTGCATCCTTCTTCACGTCAGCTTTCAAACAGAGAATGCATCAAGTGAGATGGACTTCTCTGTCCCAGTTCAACCAATAATGTTGATTGCTTCTGCTGTGTGACTAGGAGATGGCAGAGCAGTTGCTGAAGCAACCTCAAAATTTGAGGGGGAGACTTGTGGAACCTGCCAAAGGAAGCATAGTGGTTGGACAGACCTACCACAAGCTTGAGGTGGGAAGAGAGTGTTGCATGGTGGAGACAACCTCGTGTGAGAGTAGTCTACAGGTTGGCAGGTGCTGAATTATGGTAGGGTGTGGACAGTGTGGCAATACATCTAAACAGACAGGGCCCTGGACCAACTCAGTTGAGTAGGGTGAGACTAGGGTTCCCCTTCGAACCTGAGTGACAAGACAGGTAATTTGAGGTGGTTTGAACGGCTGAAGCATGTGCTAACTGAGACCACGGGGACTTGTAGATGGAAAGAGCTATTGAGAGTGAGGGGATTCATAAAAATTGGAATAATGATTGCATAGGAAGAAGAGCTGGGTAAAGCCCTAAAGAGACACTGCAACTATACAATCTTGTATGGCAAAGTATTTTGATAAGATTTCCTCAAAGCTTAACTTCACAAGTAAAATGCCTAAGGAAGCTGAAATGTGCATTGAACAAACTGTACATCAATTAGGGGCCTTAAAGGATGTCCTCATAAACTGGTGTTCCTATAAGAGAGCTGCAAGTGTCTTGACTTCTGTTAAGGAATTGAATGATGAGCTAGAAAGTGAAGATAGTGTCACGGGAAAAAACACTGGCAAATGGCCAACCACTCGGCTGCAGACTTAGGCCTCCTATTGGGCTCTGTCTCTCAAGCCCCTTGAAGCTTGAATTTCCTGGCTGTGCTATGGAACATAAAATAAGACAGGAGGAGAATCTCAACAGCCAGAGAAGGCTGGAGCCTGTTGGACCCTTTCCCATTTTTACCATTAAACAATCATTGGTGGAAAGAAATGAAATTGTGTAGCATAGAACCTAAAACACATACTGAAGGGAACTTCAAAGCACTGGGTAATGTAGGGTGATTTGCCCCTCTTCCTTCCCTGTTTTTACCCCTAAGAATTTGTTGTCCTGCCTGCACAAAGGTCCAATACCCAGGGGAATATTGGAGAGCACATACCTCAAAAAGCTTGCAGAGTGGTGGTTGGACCTGATATAGTGGGTTTGCTGGGTTGGATCCTGATCGCTGCATTAAAAAAGCCTATTGGTTACAAGCAAAATAAAATAAAATCCACCTTGGCAAACATCTCAGAACCTAAAATTTCCCACTCCAAGAAGCAAGCACAAATAACTGGGGTATAAGGACTGTTACTCTCTTGTGCTTCTCTCTTTAATCAACATTACTCAGATGATGAAACCCAAATTACTCAGACCCCGGACAAAACTGCTTGTCATGTTCAGTTTTGGCTTATGCCTGGATACCTCAAGATCCTTTCAAGGGTGTTGCAGGTTGCTATATTATGTTAGCACTGTAAATTGTGCAGGGTAGATTGTGGCAACCTTCTTGTGGTCTACCCCATCAGTACCTCTTTAAGGAAAGCCAATGGTGCACTTTTGTCACTGCCCCTGCATTCAGATTGCTACCTGCCGAATAGCTCAGGGGACTGCTAGTGGGGTTCCCACACCAAGCATGGTGCCCTTTTTAGGGTGAGTCGTTACAGTCTTGGACCCATACCATTAGTAAGCAATGAATCTCCATCTACCTTCCTACAATTCAACATTGAAGGAAACAGCATACTAAGCTCTCTCTTATTACTCAGAATGCTGCTGAAGACAATGTAGTTCTCATTCTCCTTCAGGAAAAGCACTATGAATAAACTTGACAGACTAGATCTGCAAGGATTTAGTCTGGCTGCCTTCACACTCAGCAAGACCTAAGGCCTTGTAACCTTCATCAGAAGAGACACTGAGTAGTCTTCCTCACCAGACAATAATGCTGAGTGACTCCCTACCAAGATCAGTGACACTTCAATTGGCAATGTCTATAAGCCTTCAGGAACTCCACTATCTTCTGCCCAGCTGCCAACAATCCAACACCCATGCATTGTATCTGGTGATTTCAACTCACAGCTCACACACTGGGGCTATAAGAACATAAATCTTGATGGGTAGTTCTTGGTTAACTGGGCTTCAACAAACAACTTGTATGTTATTTGACTCTAAAGAACCTGACAGCTTTGAATCAAGAAGATGGCAGACAACTACCAACCCTGAACTGGCTCTCTCAAGTGTAAATGTCAGCTGTCAGCCTACCAGATGAGTGCCGGAGAAGTTCCCACGGTCACAACATTGGTCGTACACCTATGCTTTGTAGCACCAATGAACAGCAAACCATCACTGTGAAGTCAGGTGGAAAAAATGCAAAACTGATACAAATTCTGTTGCTGGATCACTGCCAAGCCCATGGAATACAGATGTGAATACATCTTAATCTGTGTTTTATGACATTATTCTTAGATGTGTCAAGAATAGTATTCCCAGAGGATATAGGAAAAATTATTTCCTTGGCTGGGATGATGAATGCCGACAGCTGTATGAAAGTTTCATCTCAGTCAATCCAGAGCAAGCCGGCAACGATGCCACAGAGCTCATCAACCATCTAGACAAAGTCAGAAAAGCCCAATGGGAAGAAATAATGGAGTCAATTTCTCACACTTCAGCCAGAAGGCTTGGCAGAAGGCAAACCAGCTCACAGGAAAGAAATAGAAGTATAAGCAAATGTTAAATCAAAACTGAAGCTATTGCAGCTCAACTTGTGCATAATGGCCATTATGGCAAACCTGACAAGGAATTCACTAGACAGATAAAGAAGATAAACAGCTCTGGAAGACTCATGGTCCCAATGCTCAGCTGTCTGGAGACTTCAGTACTGAGGAAATGAAGGCAGTCCTTAAGCTTGTAAAGACCAAAAATCACCCTGGCCTGATGCCACACATGCAGAGTTTCTTTATAACTCTGGGGAGATGATGATCATCTCTCACAATTGGAGAAAGGCGACGGTCATTGCAGGCTAAAAGCCTAACAAGCCCAAGGATGATGCAAAGAGCTATAGACCTATCTCCCTCCTGTGCATTCCATTCAAGTCATTGGAACACCTCACTTATGAGTCTACCCCATAATTTATCCACAGATTCCTAAGGAAGAGGCTGGTTTTAGATGTGGAAGTTCAACAGTGGAGCAGGTAACTCTCCTTACTCAAGTCATTGACAAGAGTTTTGAGGCTGGGGAGAAGGTTGATGCTGTCCTGGTGGACCTCACTACTGCATATGATGCTGTCTGGCTCCATGGCCTCTACTACAAACTCCTCCAAATAGCTGACAAAATGATAATCAGCTTTATTATGCTCATGCTTCAGAACCACAGTTTCACTCTGAAGACCATCAATGGACAGGAAACCACCCTAGAAGTCTTAAGAATGGCACCCTGAAAGGCTTGGTACTTTCTTCATTGCTTTTCAATGTGTATATTGCTGGTCTGCTTGATACCCAGCCCCAGAAGTATGGCTATGCTGATGTCCTGGATCTCAACAAATCAAGCAAGCAATGGGAAGCCACTGAATCCACTTTGACATCAGACATGAACACCCTTGCTGACTGCTTCAATCACCAGCATCTACAGCTCAGCCTTGCTAAAACAGTGGCAACAGCCTTCCACCTAAATAACAACCAAGCAAAGAAAGAAATAAAAGTCAGTATTGACAATTGAACATTCTTACACTGTTACTTATTTAGGAGTCAAGCTGGACCAGACTCTTACCTACCACCGGCATCTGGAAGGGGTTCAGGGAAATGTTAACAGCAGAGGAGCTGTTAACATTTTGTCACCTTGTTTCAAACACTTTGCACCTCCGCTTTGCCACTTCTATATGCTCCTGCTAAGTACCGTGCACCAGTATAGGACTGGAGCACACTAAGTGGATTCCAGCCTGAACAGTGTCACGAGGACCACTGCATTATGCCAACCCTGGTTGACTGCTTACCAGTCCTCTCTGGCATTTCCCCGCTCTGACATCTGAAGACAAGCTGCTACCCTGGCCCTAGGCTTCAAAGGCCAAGATCCAAACCTTCCTTTGCACTGCAGCCTAGTGAATTCCCCGCAGGTTGTGGAGGACCCCTGCTGTTCTCACAGCTTGCAGTCTTCCTTTCACCCTCCACCACTGCAGCCCACGCCCCTGAGTCAGTCAGCCTGACTCCAGTCCCACTCGCTCTTCTCTCTCTTGCAGGTACTAGCGGATCATTTCTCCACAGGACCTTCTCTTGGCTGGAGGACCTGTCAGGTGAGTCTCCTTTCTTCCTCAACTCCTTGCTTTGCTGTGGTTACCTTCATCTAGTCTTATCAGCGATCTGTTCCAGCGATGGGTTTGCTGCTCCTGGCGTCCCCATTGAATCTCTTCACACCGTGCCCCAGGGGACAAAATAAACCCCCCTGCCGTGGACTTAAATAGCTGCTGGCTCCTAATCAGTCAACATTCACCCTGGGTGCGATCCCCTTCCCAACTGTGTCTACTAAGTAATTCACTTTGCCCTGTCCCTGATCCAACTCTCCCCTGCACTCACAACTTTATAGCATCAAAGGAACAGGGCTGTCCTTGCCCTGTTACAGGCCTCTCCAGTGATGCTGGCTGCAGCTGTGGTGCTCAAGCTCAGACGGCTGACCACATCATCTATGAATACCCTTATGGCCCTCCTTCAGGCACCCAAGGTCTTCTTGACTTTGGCCATTCTACCTGTTGCTGGCTTTCTGGCTCTCATGCTTCTAACATAAGAGAGTAGTGACATGCTTCATCATTATCAGCACTGTGAAGTTTGCAAAGATGATTCATAAAGAGAAACATAGGGAGCACCTCCTGACGAGCATGCATGTGAAGGGATGCGCATTTCCTGTGGGACAAATAGCAGCGGCACATATTTTTATACTGCTATTTGTCCCCAGGCATGCCCCTGTGCTCTTGCATGCGGTGAAGCGAGATGAGTGTGGTAGGGGAGGCTGGGGCCTGCACCTGTGCTGGCCCCTGGGGTCCTGGGAGCCTCCTGGGGCAGCAGCAGCACTGAGCTGGCCACTTGGAGCCTAGCTGGCACCCAGAGCATGGCTCTGGCCATCCAGGCTCCCCTTCTAGTGGCACATGCTGCTGCCACATGCACCATGCCACTTTTTTTTACTGGTGGGATTTTTGACACTGGGATTGCCTGCTGCACTGCAAATTTACATCATAGCAAACACGTGTACATGTTCCACGTGCCATTTGTGGTGCCTCAAACCCAGATATTTCTCATAGGAATCTTTAGTGTTAAAAACATTTTGACTTGCTTTGGTCTTTCTGAGCTCTTTACAACAGAATTGCTCCACTATTTTTCTGTAATGAAACAATTGAGTGACAATTAAGAGATGACATTTTCCAAAGTAATGTCTTGAGTCTATCATGAGGTGCCTTAACTATAAAAAGGAGAATCACTTCACGAAGCTGTACAGCCAACGTGCTAAACAAGACCTCTGTTCCTGGCTCCTTGTGCTGCAACCTTCTAGTTGCAGAATGGCACAACTCAAAGAGCAGTGAAGAAGCTGCCACCTACAGAATAAGCTGTTGTCTATTGGTTAGAACAGCCCATAGGGAGGTAGATACCATGGGTTCTGGTCCACAGCCCAAGGCCTCCCTCTACATTTTAAAGGTGACCTCTGCCCCAGCACATTATGTAGCCTGGTACCTGAGGTTGTCACCAAGAAAGTGAATGTCCAGGTCATAATGTATTTAAGGCATCAAAATTCCACAGCATCATTGACCCTAGAGTATAATCATAGTTTCATAGTTTCATAGATTTAGGGTCAGAAGGGACCTAGTAGATTTTCTAGCCCGACCCCCCGCCAGGGCGGGAGAACAACAAAACCCCAAAACAAGAAACGGGACTCAAATGAGTCCAGCCAGGTAGGCATCCAGCCTCTTCTTAAAGACCCCCAGGGTAGGGGCCAGCACCACTTCCCTT
>NW_017729033.1:99521603-99525389 GCF_001723915.1 Gavialis gangeticus | reverse complement strand
TTCCTACCTTCTCTATCACGCCTGTACAGCCTATAGCCCCTAATGTTAACTGCCCAGTCATGGGACGAGTCCCACCACGTCTCTGTTAGCCCTATGACATCTGGGTTTGAATCCTTACTTTATGGCACAATTGGTTGGAACTAGTCTTTGAGCCATAGCATCTTGATACAAAATTGCTCTCAACATCTGAAATTATAAATTCCTCTGCAGTGTGGTGAAAAGTGGCATGATACATTTCAAAGGAGTTAGAATTTATGGACTTTCTATCCCTGGTGATTTTTAAGTGCAGGCTAAACAGACACTTGGCTGGCACTGTTTAGTTAAGGATGATCCTGTTTTGGGCAGAGGGCTGGGCTAGATGACTTCATGAGGTGTACATCACAAGTGAAATGTTTCAGGAAAGTGAAGGGGATACCAAACAAATGATGCATCGACTAAAAGCTTTAAAGAATTCCCTTGTAAACTGTGGTTCTGATAAGGGACTTGTACATATCCTAACTGATGCCTTGGAGGTGGCAAACAAGCTAGTTTCCCAAAAGAAAAAAATATGAATCACAAGCACATTTGCTTACAAAGACCAGAGCTGAATCGTTAACTAATCAGGAAAAGTATGAAAGTCAACTTTTACTGTCATCTTTTGGATGATGCCACTTGAAAGAAGCTTTTTGCAATTTGAGGAGAACAATTGTTCATGCACGTCTGAAACTCCAAAAACATCCTGCAAAGATTACAACAGCAATGCATTTTTTTAAATAATGCACTAGAAGCTGGACAGGCTAATTCTCTTCCATAAAAGCCTTGGATCTTTATCTGGCAACTGAAAGCTTGAAGTTGATTGTAATCTGGAACCAGCAGAAACCAGTTCTGTAAAAAAAGCAAGCTTTTTGTCTTTGTTTCTAAGGCCCCAGACAGATGTTACACTTAAGACGTGATTAACTGGTTAATTGCATCTTAAGTTGTGACCTGGACGCACATCCATTCAATTAATGGCATGATAATGAGGAATAAGCCAGAAAGTTAGTACACAAAATATATGTAATAACTTGGTGGCCAGTTCCTATCATGCGTTCAATTGAACTTGTAGCCAGTCCCCCACAATTAAAAGCCAAATTGGGGAGACTACTGATCTCAAAGATGCCACCCACAAGTCTGAATGTATTAAAACAAGAAAAATGAAATTTGCTAAAGGGACTAGGTGCTAGTTCCAGGTCTCTTGTTGGTGAGGGTAGGGAACAGCTCTCAAAGCTTGGTTGTATGTTTATTTCCAAGTCCTTCACTTTGTTTTCAAGTTGTATTACCATCAATATACAAAAGATTAATTTCCCTCTCTCAGAATTTTATTAGGGAGAGAGTGGTCAAAAATATTCCTGTTTACCTTAAAGTGTAGCTTAAAGTTGGCACAGCCTGAAGGACAAACACTTGCAGAATCTATATAGCATTAATTTCTGGTCTGGGTGACAAACAACAGTTGCTAGTGCTTTGTGCTAATAGGACTATTTACCACCAGCAGCAGCAGCAGCTCAGCACTTAACACAGTAGAGTTCTCAACTCCAGAATCTATCCCTAAAGCTACATTTCTGCTCTTCCCCTACTTATGAGCAGGAGCAAATAACAACTTCTGCCAGGTAGATTCCTAATTAGGGCTCTCTACAGTGCCACATACCTTTTATTATCAAGGAAGGTAAATGATCACAACATCCTGTAGTTGGGCAACAGTTGTTACTTGAGATTTGCAGTCAAAATAGTTTTATTTTCTTTGATACAAAATACATCCATGTTCAAAAAAATGTACAGACAGCATTTCTAAGTCAGGTTACATCAAAAAGACACCATAGATCTGTATTAATTTTGCTTACATAAGGTATGTAAACAGAACTGGTCCCATAGTAGCTAAAGTCTACAAATCTGCAAAAAGTGATTTCCCCAGTCAGGAATCTGGCTACTAGCTTCTGAACTCCAACCAAAATCAAATATATGGTATGTATTTATGTATGTGTACATACACAGAGTCCTTTGTGTATATATTGTTCCATGTATAAAAAGATGGTTCACCAACACGTGAAAGTCCAGAGAGAGGCACGCTGTGATGATAGAAGCTCTAGCAAGTGACAAACACCCTGCATCGTATACATAATATACAGGTTGGATAGTCTGACACTTCATGAATAGCTTGAATAATGCAGATCATCTCTATCTACAAGGCCAAGAACATTCACAAGTCTTCCATGAGTCTTGCCAGGGAAAACAAGCTGCAAAGTAGTGCAAGGCTACAAGCTATGTAATTTGTACAGAGCTCAACCTCATGTCCAAAGACAAAGGGGGCATTATTCTTTGCAAGTTATGGTGTCCAAGGCCAGAATGCAGCCTTGCCTGTTCCTCCTCATTTTTCTGATGCCTTTTTGTAAACATGTAGAAACAGGATACAAGAGACAAGATCATCCCACTTGGAGGTTGTTCTGAGGACACTGTTATATTTGGAGGGCAAGTCCCTCCTGCCCTGGAAGGACAGGAATGTTTGCCCTCCAAATAAAACAGTCTGCAATATTTGGCAAAATGATTGGATACATTATAGAATATGGTGCATATTCCTTGTAACCAATATCTCCTGCAGGTCAACTTCTGTCTTCCAAAAGTATTGAGAACAAAGATGCATTCATTTTTTAGTTGGACAACTCGGTCATTTCAGCCCACTTGACTGTTAGTCCCATTCTTTTTGAAGGAGGAAAAGCAAATAAATTCACAGAATCTTGTAGCTTTGGATGGTTTTACTGCATTTTCCCCCAAAAGAATACATTTAATGAGACATCATCAAGTTAAAATGCATGTGTGAAATCCCAGAAGTCACACCAACAAACTTTCATGGGGTGAGAATTTCACCCCAGGAATTTAAACAATACAGTCAACTGCTGTATTTACTAAGAATGCAATGGGTTAGTGAAACTCACTGAAATTATAAGAGTCATTGGCCTGTCCCTAGCTCATGCTGGTTTTGAGTGCATTTATTTTCACTCACCTGGTCAACAGAAAACAGCTTTTCCGAGGTTGCAGTGCCTGGTTTGCACACACGACCTAGGAATGTTCATGTTGACAGGACAAATGGGTTTAAATGCACTTTTCATAGATTTCGTAGGCATTAGGGCTGGAAGGAACCTTGGAAGATCATCGAGTCCAGCCCCCTGCTAGATAAACGTCCAAATTTCTCTTGAAGGCGTTCAAAGTAGGTGCTTGAACCACCTCCACCGGTGGTCTATTCCAGGCCATGGGGGCTTGAACAGTAAAGTTCTTCCTTATGTCCAGCATGAAATGGTCATGGAGGAGTTTGTGACTGTTTGACCCTCCAAATTGGCCAAATATTAGGTTGTGAAGGACCATTTATTTTAAACCTGGTTGTATTGCTTTAAAATTATGGATGTAGAACTGCACAGAGGGATTGAAGATGGAATTTTCAAGCGACTAAGGTGGTTAGCTGATCTCAAATAGGAGTTGGGAACCTAACTCAGCCTATTTTGAAACTAGACATTTAGGACTTAAAAAACCATGGATGCCTATAGACATACTTGTTTGTATCCCAGTTAGAATGTGTTGAAGCAGATTCAGTTAATTAGCGCCATCTCACCATCACGTGCATTAAGCCCCCCATGCGTTTCAAAATGGCTGTGGTGGTGCTTTATCTAAATCTTGTTGAATGAGCTTAAGTTAGTGCCCTGTAACCATTTTGAAACACAGGGTGGTTCGGGAGGTGGGGGTGATTAATACAGGTGATGATGAACCATTTTAATTAGAGTG
>NW_017729033.1:99515297-99516603 GCF_001723915.1 Gavialis gangeticus | reverse complement strand
CCATTTTAATTAGAGTGGCTGTCCTCCCTTTCTTCCCCTTCTCTACTTCTGAGCACATGTATAGGCAGCCCATGGCTCTACCCACCGCCTCCTGCCTCACCAAAAATAAGACTTATGAATTGTCTAAACCTCTTACAGAAATGCATCTCATCTCTCTCCACTACGTTAATGGGAGAGATGTAGAATGTTGTTGCATTTAAACATTTATAAACCCCTTCCTTATTTAGCTAGAACCACTTAGAACCTGATAAGAAAAATCAAAAACTTCCCAGAAAAACAAACAAACAGCCAAAACTAATTACCCAGATATTCGAGTGAGATTCACTTTGATGTGACATTGTTCTGGCAAGTTGTGCAGTTAAATAACTTTTTTGTAATATTGGAGGAGCTACAGTATCAAAAGTGCTGGAAACAAACATCAAAAAGCACATGCTTCCGTCAGCCAGGGCCTGCTCCTGATAGTCAATAGCGAGGCGGCTACAGCACTAGGTCCCAGCACAGCACAAGTATTTGGATAATCCCATGGTTCCCTGAGAAGGGAAATCAAAAGGTCGTTTTCAGAGTTATGGTGGTGGAATTTTCCTGTGCTGTGAGGATTTGGACTGAAAGTCGCCAGCCTGCAGCAAGCAGGCTTGCTTATAAAGCTGCACTCAGTGGGGCGGAAGTTGCCAGCTCCACCACATGCCTCCATCGCAAGCACATGGAACGTTGCTGGAACAAGTGATCTCTTGGAAACCGAAAGGCGCTTTAAGTGCACTCACTATAGCAGGGCTCTTTTTCCTTTCTTGCATAGACTGACTAGGGCTGTGTGAAGCTTCAGTAGCCGATTCGATTTGGAGATTTGACCTGATTTGGGGACCGAATTTCCAAATCAAATTGGGAGACCAATTAAAAGCTCTGAATTGATTTGATACATCCAAATCAATTTGGAAAAGATTCAGCCATAAACTAAACAGGCAGCTGACACAGCTACTTCCAGCTGATAAGTCTGTCAGGGTTGGGGAAGTGGGAGGGAGGGATTGGGGCTGGAACAAGATGCCCCACCAGGGCAGGGGGGCACAGGATGTGGATGTGGCAGTGCTGGAAGCGGGGGCTCCGCCCTGCTGCCACTTGCCCAGCTGGGGTGCAGGGGGGGGTGCACAGGACACGGGTGCAGCTCGCTCTGGGTAGAAGAGAACAAGTGGCAGTAGGGCATAGCTCCCATTCCCAGTGCTACTGTGCCTGCATCCTGCACCCCACCCAAAAGCTGGCTGGGCAGCACCTCCACCCCTACATCCTCCCTCACCAGCACCTGCCCCCCCCCCCC
>NW_017729033.1:99494306-99515058 GCF_001723915.1 Gavialis gangeticus | reverse complement strand
CCCCCCCCCCCACCAGCTGGGCAAGCTGTGGCAGCACCTGCAACCCCCGTGCTGGCTGGCAAGCGGTGGCAGGACAGAGTCCCTGCTTCCAGCTCTGCTGCCACTTGCCCAGCTGGTGTGGCGGGGGCGGCACGAGATGCAGGCATGGCAACCACATGCACTAATTCTCAAGCATATCCGGTGACAGCAAACATGGCACTGGGTCTTCCCCCCTGACACTTGAACTCAACGTTTTTCTTCTCTAAAATGAACAAGGGTGAAGAAACACCCCCGCTTCCCCCAACCTCTGGGAAGAAAAGCCCATTTTCCTATCCCAAATCAATGAGAAATCCAAAATTTGACTTGGATACTCCTCATCAGGTACACTGTGACCCTGACAACCTGAAGAGGTCAATAGTACAGCTTTGCATCCCATATGAAATGTACTAGCCATTCTCTTGTGTGACAAAAGCCACTCAACATGCATGCAGCACATGAACCACTGCACTAACAGTTTCTGCAATTTAACAGACAGCATAATGAAAACAAGGTCATGCCAACACTGCAAATATAATCACTCCTGACCTGTAACTGGCCTTTTCTATTGTAACCTATGCACTGGCTCTAAAGTTGAAGCTGGCACTAACAAGGATTTATCCACACTACCATTGAACAGCAAACAGGCTTCTACTTCTGCTTTGCTTGAAGTATTATTTGAATCACCATTTTGCAAACATTCTCTTAACAGAGGCTTTGCTGAGATACAGGGTTTTCTTGTCCCAGAACCAAGGGGTCTCTCATGACTTGACAGCATTTATTATATAGTGTTTTTTTTTTTATTTTTGTACATTCAGGTAATAATCATTCTATTAGGATGTCAGTTAAGAGATAAGATGCTTTAATTGTACCACATTTAATATAAACATCTATTATTTAACTGTTTACTCTGGAGTAAACAGAATCAAAACAAATGCTACCTGTGAAAATTACAAGCTTTGCCATCTTTAACTCTTGTAATTTTGTTAGGTTTATACTCAGTTCATCACTACCATCATCATCATCACCATTATTTTATTTTTTTTTAAATAAACCTCAACCATTTATCATGTAAGCATTTACACAAACATGCATGCCTGAAAAAATAAAACGATGCATGTCCATATCATTCCAGTCCATGAGTAGTCAATTATCCAACAGGCTATAGGGCCATCATAGAGCAGACCATAACTTCCATCACCATGGAAATATATTTTGTCTTGTACTAACAGCTTACTCATTTATTTAAAGTAGATATTTGTACAGAACATTGCACCTATTAAAACCCCCTTGGTTGTATTCTAACATGTTCTCACATAAATAGGTATTTCATTCTAGTTACAGGCTCTAGAACCTACAAGTACAATGACAACAGAAAACTGAAACAAAAACCAAGTGTAAGAAGGATTTTGTAGCTGTGTGAAATGCTCCAAAGCAGTGAAGCTCAGTGGTAACTGAGTGGCTACTTTGCGAATTGCAGTAAATGCTACTAAATTCTCTTCAGTGAGTTTTCAGAAGATGGAAAGTCATTATGACATTTTGGTGTTTGTATCTGGGGCCCTGATCCCATAACAGCTAATATACTGGGAACACAGTCCCACAGATTTTAAGCACAGGGCAGCACAGCTATGCAGCTATATATGGCGTTTTCAGGATTGAGACCTTGAAGTGTCTATGTGGGTTAGGATTTTCTTACCTGTTAGTTTGCTTCCCAGCTAGATACATGTTTTTAAGCACAACTGATGGCTCTGTTTCCCCCCACATGTCTTTGTTGTTTAAAAGAACAGTTTAACATAAGAGACAGCTAGGCAAGCATTTGAATAGTACAATTTTAGTTATAGAGGTTTTATTACTCTTAGCTTTCAAACTTTAAAAATATAAACTTTCTAAAGTGCATCAAACTCACAATGTATAGAAGCTATCTGAGATCAGAGCAATGTGTCATGTAAACAGAAGTGGCAAAGCACTCAGGAAATGCTACAGTCACATCAGATTAGAAGGAAATTATTCGGTCCCCTACGCACTGTCCCATTGAGATTTGTCAGGGGCAACAAAATGGTTAGATTATCAGGACACCATGGAAACAGTGTTAAAAACCCAAACCTAAATACATTTCTTGTTGTCCTACAATTTGTGCAGCAAACCCAGCTGAGAGTGAAAGGCTCCATATGGACCATAAGGACTGCCACCATCATTCCGGAGTAAGATGGTAAGAACCTGATTCAGTAAAGCTCTTAAGCACTTGCTCAAGTTAACTTCTACCCAGCAAAACATTAACCACCAGCTTAGCTTTAAGCATGTGCTTACTTCAGTTGGATTTAGGCACAAGCTTACATGCTTCACTGAATTGAGGCTTAATAGTACTGAAGTCAAACAGCAATATTGACTTCTCAATAACTCACCTTTGTTTCTCAGCCAAACCATTGTACAACTAACAATGATGGTTAAGTCCCATCCTCCCATATTCCCAGTGAATTTACACAGAACAAGGTGGGAGCATGAAGGCAAAACTACGGGTTTGCTAGAAAGCAGTTTTCCCAGTCCCATTCTGGACACTATTGGGGAGTTGGCCAATTGGGCCTGTATTTTCAAAACCAGACCCTACATTTTGAAGCTCAACTGACAGTGCTGGTTTTGATTTGCATTTTGGAAAGAGAACTAGCTAAAGATGCTGGTTTTCTGAGATACAGGAGTGCTCCCTACCCCCAAGTCAATGGAGGCTGTGTGTTCAACACTTTGGAAAACTAGCCCCTAGATTGGGCACTCAAATACTAGAGACCACATTTGAAAATACAGACTTCAGTCTCTTCAACTTCTGCTGGTTTTTTGGTGGATGGGAAAGCTCTGTAACCTAAATTAAATGAGTTTTGTGACTGGTAAAACCCCAGAACCAAGCTAAAACAAACAAACAAACAAACAAACAAACAAACAAACAAAACAACCAACCCACCTTGCTTGCACAACCTCTCACAAATGGGTGTCAGCTTTGGACCCATCTTGAACATACTACTTCTCAGGGGCATTATGTATTGCCTAATGGAGGTGTAGACTATTGGTGGGAGGGGATGGCAGAGAGATTTCTTTTTTTAAAAGGTTATGGGATACAGAAGAGGCCTTATAACTGTTCTGTATCCATTGTGGCAAGAACCAGCGTAACAGTGACTGGGGGAGTGGGTAAGATTGGCTTAAGGAACACAAACTGAGAAGTAGTATAGGGCCAGATTGTCCTTAAAACATGTGCAGGGTGGGGAAAGTGCAAGGAGATTTCCACCCTTTGGTGCAACTTACTTGAGGGCTAGCCACAACTGCAATGGGTCCACTCAACTTCCATTGCTTTATTCCATTACATTAGCTATTGGATGGGTTTGGGATATGCCAGCATGCTCCACCAACATAGCAAGGGATGGAGTCAGAATTCTTGCCCCAGTTCCTTTAGCAGTGCTGCCCTGCACACTCTGGACTTCATGTTCAAGTCCTTAAGAATAAAGTAGGGAAACTGTAGAGCACAAAGGCTTGTTACAATAGAAAGGGGAGCCCTAAACCATACTCCTTTCCCTCCCTCGTTTAGCAAGTGTCTCTAACAAACCAGAGTGAAAACTTTAAGTGTTGACTTGAAAATGGCAAGTGCTGCATCTTGACCTCAGCCATAAGGCACTTCGATTTTCTCTTCTGGCAGCATTCTCCGCTCTGTACCCATCAATCAGTGCTGCAATTCATTTGGTCTTGCCATCTAGATGCATAAAGGGACAATGTTTAAGATAGAGTATACATACGACAAATGTATGGACCGTCTAGTTCACTATTTAATGTCAGCATGATAAAAGAAGCTGGGTGACAAGTTAATATATGCAGATTGTCAATCTGATTATTAAAACTTCTGAACCAGGAGATCCATGGTGATAAAACAGATCATTCATTTGATCATGTCACCAAAACTACTACAATGCAATTGGATTCAAACTGTTGCCATGAGAAGCTCCCTTTTGACCTCATTGCCCACTCACAATCTTGATGTCAAAGTGCTAACTTCCAATTTGAAGTTCAAGTAAGCACACTGCTGAATTCCTTTGCTATGCAAATTAGTTGCAACTATTATCTAGCCCAACAGAAAACGTGGGTAAGAAAACCCAGAGAAATAAACAGTCCTGGGAAAGGCCACAGCAAAGGCCAAATGCAGCAGGCAGGGTGCAGTGACAGTTCTTCACCACTGAAATGGTGCAAGTCAAAAGGCTAAA
Organism: Gavialis gangeticus; assembly: GCF_001723915.1. Classification (NCBI taxonomy): domain Eukaryota; kingdom Metazoa; phylum Chordata; order Crocodylia; family Gavialidae; genus Gavialis; species Gavialis gangeticus. Next base: position 99,510,808 of record NW_017729033.1, on the reverse strand, counting down.
ATTCCAAAACTAAGGGTAGCTTGAGAGCCTGAACAAATATTACCGCAGCTACAAAAGAACAGTCTCCATGCTTCCCAACTTCTTAGATCAAACTTGTTTGGTAAACTAGTGGACGTCACTTGGCATTTTGCCGCTAATTCAGACTAGTTTGCCTCTTGCTATGGTACTTTGGAAAAAATAATTCATCTGACTGATATTTTAAACAGTACAGAATTTGAAAGTGAATCAAAGCAAAGGACCCTTCCAAATGCAGTCTCTGAGCACAGCATCATCTCCTTCTCGCTGGCAAGCTCCAGTTTGGATGATGAGCCCGGAGGCCGAGTGGATGATAGACAAGTCCAGAGAATGACTGCAGCCACACTTCCTTCCCCTCCCACCTCCAGAAATGGCTGTTCAGTTCTTGGACAGCTACTAAGCCTCTTGTTGTCAGGCTCCTGCTGCATTCTTCATGTGATCATTCTTTTGGCTCTATCTCTTCTTAGCCTAGATGCAAGGTCAGATCACCTTCTTTACATGATCTTGGAGCTAATATCTCTTTTACTGATCAGGACCTCCAGCAGCCGCAGCTTTGCCTTCATCTGCTTGTATTCATTGTAATCCTCAGCCATAGGAGTGCGATCTTCTTTCTGGACATATCTGAAAAAGAGCCAAGAAGGGGACATGAGCGATTTCTGAAAGAATGTTACTCACCTCGGCTGTGAGATGTCTCTCTTTTCTAGTCAACAAGAGAAAAAATGAATTGCTGTTTAACATCCAGAGGGGAAAGAGGGGAACAGAAACTCATGCTATAAGGTGGCATGAAACACAAGACTCTCCAGAGGCAAAGATGATGATGATCCTGGTAGCTTCAAGTCAAGACATATTTTTATTTTTGATCAAGACCTTGTCCCCTGTTTCACTGAAACTTTCACATTCTTCTTCCGCAGCAGTTTGGGCAGTGGGATCTGGGTCACAAAATTTGGGAAGAGATTTCATTTTAAAGCTACTCAGATATTTTAGAAGATATGTCTGTGGATAGTGGACTGGGACAAGAGGGCTGGTCAAAAATGCATAAATAGATTCCTTTATCATGTGCATGTCCCCAGTGACTAGTGGGTCTAAAATGGTGAAAACCAGGGTGCGGTGATGGAGAGCTTGCTGTACATGCATCTGGGAGCGAAGACCAGACCGTTGGCTGTGAAAGGGGGTGAGGCTCCCTCCTAATTCCCCCCTGCATGTCACCAACAAATGTGTGTTGAGCTGTGGCAGGGGGAGGGGTGAGTTGGGAGAAGCTTTTGAAAACTTTCTATTAAGTTAAAAGTATCAAAATCACTTTGGAGTGTAAGAGCCATTGCCTTTCAACAGAAATTAAATGGACTTAAAAACCTAGGTGCCTTTCAAAATTTTACCTCTACGAACCACATGCTGTTTAAGTCAATGGAAGGACTCTCATTGATTTCAATGGGCTTTGGATTAGGCGCTTTAAGGATTATGACCACTATTCTATAGGCTGTACTAGTGCAAGGGAGTCCCATTCTTGGCTGGCCCTTGGACTACTAGAATTAATTCACTGAAGAACACTTTAGGCACTTCCTATCTTCACAGCTCTTTGCAGACCCTATGCATTATTAATTGTAGTTACTGTTAGGGCTAGATTGATGGATAAGAAAAGAATTACCTTCCATTCTGTCGGAAAAAATTATCTTCAAAGTCTCTCAATTTTTTTCTGATCCGCTTTTTGTCTTCCCTGACTTCTTGGAGCTGCTCTAAGAGTTCTGGCCTGTAGGGTTAACATATTATATTATATGTATGTATGTATGTAAGTGTGGAACACAAATTACAAAGAACACTGAAACCAAAAAGGTACAGTATATCTTCAAAAAATTATAAACATTGTAAGAGCCTAATCTTGAAGACACTTCATAACAACTCTGTGAATAGCATAATGTTCTGTGTTATGGACTTAATTCAGCAAAGTCCTTAAACTTATATTTAGTTTACACCTACAAGTAATCTCATTCCTAATCACTAAGGGTGCCTGTACATATGTAGGGAGGCTGCTCCGATGCATTTGCAATAACAATTAATCAAGTCTGCTGCAGCATGCTAATTAGCATGCTCCAGCCAGCCAGCCTCCACTTCTCATGCATCAGTGTCCCCACGTGTCAAAACGGTGGTGAGGGCACTTTAACGAAAGCTCGCTCAATGAACTTTAAAGTATCCCTGCCACCATTTTGAAACACTGGGACACTGATACACAAGACACGCTGGGCACTTTAATTAGAGCAGCTCTCAGAGCTAGTCTAAAGTGCCATCCCCTCGACCCCCAGAGCACATGTAAAAATGCCCTAAAGTAGTTAGATAAGGTTCCTATGTCCTTGGACCAACACAGCTACAACCACATCCCCTAAAGTAGTTAAGCATACATTAAACTTTTATGATTGCAGTCCTACTGATTTCAATGTAGCGAAGCAGACAAAACTGCCATCCCAAAACCTGGGTATGAATTCAAAATCAATGCATTTGTCACAAATAAACCAGCACACCGCTGAAAAGTGACTTTCCAAGCTGGTCTAAAATAAACTTGACATACATAGATGCAGCATGAAGGTTAGACAGCCCCAAGTCCTGGCCACTCTTTGAAGGCATTTTATCATCCACTGGGGAAATGAAACCATCAGCATCATCTTCTAGCTGATCCAAGAAGCTACGCATGCTGAAATCTGTTTTCATTGTGATTGTGAAATCTGGTTTCCCATTGCTGTCATCTTCTGAACCTTCCTCTTCCTCCTACAGAGAGAGACAGTGCCCCCAGATCAAAACATGTCACTACTTCCTTCAGCTGAAAAATGGTTTATTATTTCACCACATGCACTGGCATACAGACACAGAAAGAGGTGGACAGACAGAGCAAGCACCTGAATTGTTAAGATTTAGAATGAGCGAGAATATAAGCACTAGAACTCCCCAGTCACAAAGCACTGTTAGGTGTTGCAACTACCACAGACTCAGCTGTTAGTAAGATGCAGTGAGTGTCGGAATTAAAGCAGCGAAAATATCAATGGAACGTGTGCTGAAGCATGTTCTTGAACCGGTGACAAACAGAGCCATTCCCTTTAATGTCATGCCCATTTTCAATTGTAGTATTTTTATTACTTCTGTAAGTGGGTTCTCCCTTTCAAACCTATGTCTCCTAGTACTTGATTCATTGGAGAAGTGACCAAACCACATTCAGAAGTGGAATAATTCCATACAGATTTCTCAGAATCGATTTATAAATGCATGCATTTACAGCACATCAGGACTTGCCCTCCAGTCTTGTGTTTATGACACAGATCTTTGCCAGGGAAATAGAATATCTAGTAACAGACAAGAGTTACTACTCAAGTGGAGAGCTGAGAAGGGTCATTGCCTGGGAAGGGAGAAACTAAATTAAAAAAATCCCAGAGAAATCTGAAAACATCTCAAGAAAAGCTGCAGGGAAGAGTGGAAATGTAAAGTGGCCTTTAATGAAGGATTAGATTTTAAAGCTTATGAGGCAAAGCAAGTAAAACTTGAAGTTTTCAAGTAAGAGAAGCAGTGGATGTTTCATTTGAGTTCTGCTCTTACTCCTCACTAGCTAATTCAGACATTAGGATCCATTTTACAGGTGTACAGTATACTGTAATAATGGCAATTATGAATTAAGAAGGGGACAACAGCTCATGCTTGACTGGCTGGGAGCACTGACTACTCTCCTTAACCAATAGAGAGAATAAAGAGTTTAGGCATTTGTTTTTCAAAAGAATGAGTGCAGAATCTTCATGAGCTGTTGTAACAAATTATCCACAAAGCTGGAGGAAACATTTCCAAATAGCTTGTACATTTCAAATTGGTGGCTCTGCCCTCCTGCCCACAGGTAAGCGTGAAGAGGATACAATAATCAAGATTAATCACAGTGATTTGTTCCAGTTTAAAGGGCACTGCACATGCAGCCAGAGATCGGTACAGTGCAAAAACAAGCCAGTGAATTTGTCAGTGGGAGGTAAGGAAATAAAAAGATCAGGCATAATGTAGCATTTATACCAGGGATGTCAAACTCATCTGATGAATGGTGTGGGGCTGGCTCTGGGGGCCAGAGCAGTGCACAGACCCCTCCTGCTCTGCATGCTAGATCCAGAATACACAGCCCCTGCTCTGGCCAGTCCAGGACACATGCTGCACGTGGTGCTTGCTCCAGTTGGTCTAGGACCTGTGCTGTGTGCAGTGCAGTTCCTGGACCAGATGGAGTGGGTGCTATGTGTGGCTTGGGTCCTGAATCTTGTATATGGGGCCAGCCTGGCACACACCATGTGCAGTGCATGGATCAAATACAGACCCAGGGGCAGCACCAGGAACTGGAGGGTGGGACTAAGGGCTGGATCCAGCCTGTGTGGGGTGCATCTTTGACACCCCAGATTTACACTTAGTGGTGGCCATTCTTGCCCACCACTACAAATTATGGTCATGAGATCATCTGCGAAAAACCTCCACACTGTGAACTGAAGGGAGTATCTCAAAAAGTCCTCCAGTAAAAATTCAAATGCTAATACCCAATACAGATCTTTCAAGTTATATTCTGAAACAGGTTAAGGTCAGACCTCTACACTTGTGGCCATAATCAATTCCCTTACTCTGCCTACTGTACAGAGACCACATCTGCACCTGCAATCCATTTAGATTTCTGCTCTGCTCTGTTCTGCTGTCTCTTACGTGGTGCCACTGGCAACTCTCAGCGTCAAAACACATGAAAGAACAGACAACATTTCAGTAGTTCTCAACCTCTTTAGACTGAAAAATGACAGCTTAGTTTTCTCTTGTTTTTTGACTACAGAAAAACAATTCTCTCTGTGACAAAGCACTCAGAAAGACCACAAATGGGTAGAATGATTTTGACACTATGGATACCTCTCTGAAATCTCTGGGTTTACCTTGTGAATTATATGTAGAAGTTTACACAACTAACAGTACCAATATTGCATGGCACTCTTAAAAGGATCTCACTGCATCTCTGGGTGCCATGGTCCCCTGATTGAGAACCACTGTTCTAGTGCATCATTCTTCCCAGTAAATATTCTCTGGTATGCATTTTTGTGGGATAGTTTATTAAAGATGCTCTACCTAAGGTTATCATAAGTCCCTCCCCTTCAATTTCCACCCCTGACCTCCCTAAATGCTTACAAGAACAAATGGGCTCTGTGGAATACCTAAGCCTCCCTTTGGTAGAACAGGGAGGGAAGCGTATTTCAGTCAAGGAACCCTGCTGGTACCTTTCCTGCCCCACTGGACTTCCCTCTTGTTTAAATAGAGGGAAATCCATCTCTTGAGCAGTTTCATGGGGGGACATTTTGATTAGCAGGGTCCTGACCCATTTGTGGTTGAAACCAACCCTTTACTCCACCCAGAAACCTGCTGGAAGCCAGAACGGCTTTCAGGAACACAGATATCTAATGCTCCCTGTATGATACAATACTCAGGGGATGAATGCATAAAAAGGCTACTGCACAGTGAGCTAGGGTGTGAATTTAAACCATGTGAGGTACTTTATGGTAACTGCCCATGTACAGGCTCTTGCCCTCAAACAGAAGTGGGATAGGCAAGCTTGTATTTCTCATGGAATAAGAGCATTCTTGGAGGCAGTTACTACAGTCACTGGTTCCCTGTAACTGAACTGACTTGATGTCCCAGTGCTCCAAATAAAATTTAAATGAATGAGCATTTGACAAAAAGAGTCTCTAAATGCAGACTCAGTTCAGCAATCATCCAGTGAATATTAAGATCAATTCACTGATGGAGAAACAAGTATTTCCCATGCATTACATGGCATTTGCTCCTTAACCAACATGAACATCTAGCCAACTAATATTTAAGCTGCAACAATCATCTTATTAAAAGATTCATTCACCTGGGACACTTGGCCAATGGTGTTTCTAATATTAATCAATGTTGCCTAGTAAACTGGTAGATAGGCTGAGGGTGGAATTAATACCAGAATGTCACAGCAACACATTTCCTTCATTCACATTATGCAGGCAACTAAGTTATTCAATAAGCCCAAGGGTGCTGGCACTTGGGCCTTCACTGGTAAAGAAATATGGACCAAATTCATACCTGGTGCTTTGATGATTTAAGTCACATGCAATTAAACCAATAATGAATTTGGCCCAATGCTTTTTGTATCAATGGTCAACACTGAGAAATACCAACCCATGGTAGCACATGGTGTGAAAAAACTGTCATCATTCAAACCAGGTCAGATATTGGCCAACAGAACTGAACTGTTCTTACTTTGCTTCTAAAGCTGATCTCTATAAAACTGCATTTGAAAAGGTGTGAAGCCAGAACCAGACATAGGCTGGGACATGAGCACGCGTGTAGGTATGACCCATCTCCATTCATAGAGGGGGAGAGGGAGAAAGAGTGTCTGCGTGTTACAGCCCAACTCAGTCATAATGCTGTGAGCAGATTGCAGAGCCTTGGAGCAAGAGAAACGAATGCAACAACTTGTTAGGATTATAAAACAGGAAGAGGAAGCAAAAGTGCAATTGAGAATAATTGTGAGAATTTTTGCAAAGCAAAATGTGTGCGCAGAAGAAAAAGACACAAAGCCAAGAAAATACTGTAGGCCGATGCACGACAACAAAAAGGAGAAATTTGTTCAAAACTGGTGAGGCAAAGTAGCTACTGATTTTTCTGGGAGACACTGCAAAGAATCAACACTGACGGAAAAAATAATCTTTCAGTGCTAGGAGGGGAAAACTGATGCAGACTGAGCAATTAGTTAGCAGCTGGAGGTCTTCACCTTTATCTCCTTGAAGAAGGATGCTGTTTCACCCTCGATAATTGGCTGCAGTGAAGGGCTTCTCCGCTTGCTGGAAGGGGAACCCTGTGATAGGCGTTAACAAGTATGTTATATGATGAACCCCTTTTTCCCCCACCACCTGTTCTCTTGCTCTCTTCTCATCTCCATCATGCTCTTAACATATTTCCAGGCCAACATTAGAAAACTGCTTCTTAAAGAAAAAAACTCCAGGCAAAAAACCCTTGTAGCACAGAACGTTTTATTTTTTTCCTTCCCCAAGTTGCTGCTAAGCTAAGGACACCAGTGCCAAGTGTGTGAACAAAATGCATATAACACAGGAGTGCCAGCTGTGCATGACCAGGAAAACAACATCTTTAAGGAAACAATGACGTAAAAGCAACTCCAAGCCCCTGTATGCAACTTAAGAGACTGTGTGGCTCTTTATGGATCTGATGCAAACCCAGTGAAACAGTCCAGTCAGACTTTCAGAAGTACTCAGCACTCCCAAATGGGGCCAGATTTTTCAAGAGCCTAGTTCCCATGTGGGCATTTCAATTTATGCTAGTCTGATTTTCAAAAGGTACTCTCCCCTCCAAATGCATGCCTTTCACTGTTCTTATGAGAGAGAGGGAAGAGGAAAGACATTCTTCATTCTTCTCGGGCAGGTGCTGGGCACTGAACACTTTTGAAAAGACAAAATTATTTCATTTCAGCGACTCAGTAAGGGCTGGGCACTCCTTTGAGAATCTGGCCCAGTTGCAGTTACTGGGACGCATGGCTGCTTGCTGGCCACATGGGGCTATACATTGTGAGCTATTCAGAGTTTGGGCTCTGGGCAGGTTTTTTTTTAAAAAAAATGCAGCAAACATATCAATTGCATCCAGAAAAACATGCCTGCCAGTGTATCTGACTGCACTGAGTGCCACTGTGCCAATCCATTCATTTAAACAGGCACTCCAGTAAACCAGCTGCCAAGATACAAGCATGGCCTGGCAGCAACAAAGGAGCAAAGGCTCATTCACGAAAGGCAGCACACAATATAAAACAGCTCTCTATCATGGAGCAAATTAAACTATTTCATGTCAAGAATGTTTTAGAACACAATCATTTTAGGGCAAGTGACAAAGGAAGCAGCAGGAGTCAGATGATAGCAACTTCAGCTTTGAGTCACTGGAGCTAAAATCCTATAAGCAGAGCTGGTGATTTTCAACCTCAGGAGGGGTGTGGTAGACTCTGTATAAGTGGCAGCCCCACCCCTGAACTGTACCCACTGTGAAAGCACTGGCCATTTGTGGGCTCTTATTTGGAAGGAGCTGAGTGCTGGGAGACTGCCTGGCCCCTCTTCCCTTTGACCAAGGAGTAAACTGGGCACCCTGACTGCGGCTGTTTTCCAGCCCAGCCACAGTGTGGGTAAGACAAGTCTATATTCCTGGCATGGTCTCCAATGTAAGAGGCCAGCACTGAGGAGCCTACAGGGTTAGGAGAAAGAGAAAGAAAAGAAAAAAAAAAAGTGAGACCTTGGCCAAAAATAATAGCAGCAACCCACTGGAAAGAAGAGGAACAGCAGCAGGCAAAAAGTGCCCAAAAGCCAGCTGCAGGCACTGGAGTCTTCAACCAGGTCTTCACTATTCCAGCTGCTTTAAAAGCAATGAATGACATGTGCTTGTTAATTTTCAGTGAGGAAGGAGGTGGGGGTTGGGCCCCTGCAACTGTGTGGTGTGCTGAAGTGTGATGTGCATGCCTCCCCGCTCCCTTCCCCCTTCACCAAACACAGCAATCCCCCCTAGAGAAGTGCCATACTCACAATAATAGGGATGGTGTTGGCCCTGGACAGGATCTGCTTGACCAAGCGGTACCTGTCGTACAATGGCTTCATCACCTGACGTTCATTTTTTGTTACCTGGAAAAGCCAAATAAAACAGGCTCTGTGAGACTGGCAGCTGGTAACGTGTTCCTGTAACACAACCACCACTGATTATATGGGCTGAAATTAGCTTTTGTGAGTGCCATGGGGTGTCAAGCAATGGTACTGAGAGTTGTATATGGATTAACATTGTCACACTGACCTGGCTGGTGTGCTATGTCCCAGAACTGCTCTTGCAATACTCAGCCTAAGCCTAAGCACTGACTGCTACCTCTGAGCAATTTGTCATGTGGACAAACAGGGCTTTGGACATTCACAACAGGCCTTGTAATTATCTGTCCTTATTCCAACTCTACCCACGCAATGGCAGTCACATCTGCACTCATGGGCAAACACACTGAGCTTCCTGCCCTCATGCTGGTATCCTGGAGGGTGATATAGCAACAAGTGAAAGGAGTCTTGTGGACTTTCTTTGGAAGATACTCCAGGCATGATCACCTGCAGACCTCAGGTCAGATGACAATGCAATGATTGTGCAACCCTCTCTGCTGCTGTGCTTACTTCTTTAAATTGCCTTCCAGTTATTAGTGTAGAATTGCTCAACTCTACACCTCTTATTTCAGAAGAAAGCTCTAAAGACCCTGTCTTCCCTAGTGATTGCAGGGAATGCAGGAGAAGGGAAGCTTTACATTTACAGTAGATGCATGCAAAGGGCTTGGGAATGGTTTTATGGCTTAAATTCCTCATTAGTCAAGCAGAAAAACAATAAGCAGAATATTCTACACAACCAAATTGCTAATCTTCTTTTCTGTTCACCCTTGTTTTAGTCACATAATGCATCTGGCCTTCCATTGTATCTTTGGCATAATTTTGGATCATGAAGCTCTTAGGAAAGGAAGTTTAGGCTGATTCCAAGGTTATTCCTGTCTACCTCAAGGCTTTCCACTGATGCCAGTAACCACAATATCTAAGCCCTTTCATGCAAGAATGATAGTGATGGTGCAGTTCCTGAGGGATGATAAGGAATTTCTGCCTCTTGTTCCTTTTGGGGGAAAAGGCAGCCTGTGGTTACGTGTAAACACTTTTGATTGTTTTTTTTTTTTTTAATTTCATCAGGTTATTGTGTTTTAGGCTAATTCACTCTGAACAGGTGCTCTAGACAGAAGTACATGTGGGACCATCTTAGCATTGTCAGAAAGGTCCAAGATCCTCCTGAGCTCAGTGGAATATAGGATTGATGTGGTTAATGCATCCCAGTTTCTACAGCCAATGGCACACAAGACACAGCATCATATCTAGCCACCTTTTAATTTCCCAGCCTGGCTGACCAGATACCCACTTACAGCTGGGTCAATTGGGGTGGTCTTTGATGGAAACCCAGAGTAGGGCCCAAACTCATGCCCCCAAATTCACAGCGTGATGCCTTAGTTGCTGTACCACTACAGCCATGTCATTGGGGGGGAAAAAAGGAATGAGATACTTCATGCCTGGAAGTCACAGATCAGCTCTTGGAATTGAGGCTAACTCTCCCACATCAAGTAGGGGTAAAAGGAATGTAAGGGAAGAAAACCTTCTCTTGTTACTCTCTAACCTACACCTTCACAAGACTACTCTTAAAAAAACCCCATCAGCAAAGGCCCATGCTGCATTGTTTAAATTCAGAGGCAAACTTCCACAAACTGTGAGGGTTGTAGATGTACAATATTTTGCCTGGGCTAGTCTTTACAACAGCCCATTTTGAAGGAGAAAGTTTTGAGTTAAAAGATCTATTTACAATCAAGGTCTCTGCATAGAAACTTGGCTCTATCTATCTATCCAGCAATCTTTGTTGGGTTGTCTTTTCCATTTCATGCATCTGTCAAACCGCTGAACAATCTCATTCCATCAACATGAAGACATGTCAATACATTTTTCTAGAGAAACATGTAACCAGCATGGGAAAACCCCAAGGATAAGCCACCCATTTACTGCACTCAAAAGAACAGATTTCACCACTGTCTTAGTTGACGTAACTACATTCGTTAGCTGATGCAGTCAGAGTTGCATTACAAATGTTGGACTATTGTGTGCAACTAGTTGATTTCAATGGAGTTAAAAGGGCACATGACCATAGAAAGGCAGTGATGAGTCAGGCTTGGAGCCTTCCTAATTATGAAGAGAATGCACTGGTATTGCTTTGCAGTTGGACTAAGCAGTCCTGAAGGATTAGAAACAATATGAAAAGGTGCCTGCTGAGGCTGAGAACTGAACTTGCAGTTTATGCCGCTTCAGAGAGGATAAAACATCCACATTTTGCAAAAAGAAAGATAAATACAAGGTTTGGACTGGGGATAGGGTGGGAGAAAAGAATCACTAGGTGTGCTGAGGAATGGAAAAGTGTGCGCCATGCTACCAAGTCTGGTTCACACCAGAAGTGGAAAGACACATGGGTATAATTTAAGAATCTTAGTACACATACTTGGCCAGATACATTATCATGGATTTCCATGAGTGCAACTTCATTCATTAAAGCAGGACTTAAAGAAAAAAAACTGTGCACATGGACAGACTCTCTCACCGAGTAAATATCAATGATGCCAACAACACCCGAGTATATTTTGGAAGAATGTCAAAACACAAAAAAGCCTCGCATAACAGAGCCTTTGACAATGCCTTGGGCAAACACTCCATATGGCAAACAGCAGCTAGTGAAGAAGAGGCTGCTGCTTGCATTGTTCAACTGGCTCCAGGATTTCTGTAGAAACAAGACTTTCTGGCTTAAATAAAGCAGTTCAGTTCCTACCTCTTGCCAGGTTCACCCGTCACTGGTGCGGAAAGACCCAGTTGCACAATAAACCTAAGCTTCACTGGTTTTATTGTTTAGTTAAACGTCTTTTAAAAACTTGGCTGAACTATCCACCTTATCCAAGAATTCTCGGTACTTTTCCACTGCAGCACTGTCAATAACTGGAAACAGCAAAACTGATTAGCTGCAGCTTGCTTTGCTAATCGGTTCAATTTTGCTGTGTTGTAGAAGCAGCTTATTAAAAAATTAAAAAGCAGTCATATTAACGAACCAACAGAAAGAAAAAAAAAATCTCAACATTGTATTACAGGCCAGATTGTGATCTGAAACCAGGATTACATGTTCATAAATTCATCAAATCCAAATGGGGAATTACCCTTCATTTGTGTCATGGTGAAAGCAGAATCAGTCCCTGTAAGAACAGATAGAAAAGGGAATCACTCCTCCAGAGTGGTTTTGATGCGTGTTTTATAAGACAATAAAGCTGTAAGGTGCCAAGTATAAGGAGCACAATAGCAGAGTCCAAGCTATAATGATCATATTTTGCCTGGGCAGTGGTATTGACAGCAGTGAAATAAAGGAATTAAATAAATCAGTAAAACCATGAACCAAATATTTCAAATGCGACACGAGCCAGGGAGTGAATCAGTACAGCAGATTCACCGACTCCCTTGACACAGTGCTCCTGAGAAACAATAATTTGCTACTCCCCTGCTGCTCCTATATGCATTACTGTCACTCCAAAATGAAGCTGCTTTGCACATCCGTCTGCCACCAAAGTTCATAAAAAAATCAATGCGGCAGTAGAGGCAACATATAACTTAAAGCAGCCAAAGGCTAAGAGTTGAGACCTTACATACTCTATGATCAAATCCTAAACATAGGAAAGAATCTGTGTGTGGTGTTTAAACACCTACAGTTCTAGAGACTGTTACAAGAGCTTCAAAAAACACAGCAAATGCAGCTTACTTTCGTTCATGATCTCAGCATCGCCTCTTGCCAACAGCCTGCCACTGACATTGGAAATCGCAGACAATCTTAATTAAAAGCTTGTTCTGACATATACCCAAACTAGCTTCTCTGCAGAAAAGGTTTCTGAACACTGCACTTAGAGGCTGGTCTGAAAATTATGGTGCTTTCTCCTGCCAGAATAGGTGGTTACTAATGTTTTGTAGCAGTGGGAGGTTGATCACCACAAGGCAGAAATATATCAAAACATTTTGCAATGTACTTCTATACATACCGGTCTTCCATGAATGCTTTCATAGTACAAGAGTGCTTTTTGAAGAGCCACTTTCTCAGCTGCAATCTGATCTCTAGTCATGTCCTATATAAAAAAGGCAAAGGAGAAAAATGGGAAAGTGATCAAAAAAAAAAAAAAACCAAAACATTTCTAGGCTAGTATAATATTGATCTGTGACCTTATCTACATTATGGCTGCAGTTAAAAGAGTAAGGCGCAGTATTTCTGAATAAACATACGCAATACCTACTACTGCTTCCCCAAGCCTCTTTTCCTGGTAATGTACATTAAAATACTGTTACCATTGCAGCTCACATTACATGCTACATGTACAGATGAAAACTAAGCAATGCTTAAATGTGAAAGCGGTGTCATGCATGCAACAAAGGAATTAAATAATTTTCATATAGTTTTGAAGATTTATAGTCCAACATAACCATTCAGGATTTCTGCTTTACCTGATTTAAAGGGGTACAAGTATAGGTCTTGCAATGTGACATTTTTCTTGTCCTTTTACTCCAACTCTACACACTGCCCTCTCCCATTATTACACCAGTAGTATAACAGACATTTTAAAAAGCCTGCAGCCTTGCCACCGCAGAACTGTTATTGACCATCTCAAAAGCGTCTACTTGAAACCTTTTTTTCTATAAATCCCAGGAGCAGAGAGCATTGTTTGCCCCTCTTTTCACAAAACATTTGCCAGAACTTAGATAAATTTAGTTTTGGAAAAAAAAAAATTGTGTATTTTATGCCTACCAATTCAAGGCCTTGACTTAAAAGGTTATCAACTACTTTGGAACTTGCTACACTAGACAAGAGTCACACCAGTAACTCTCAGATGTAGCTATGCTCTTCTGAGACAGCTGACAGGCCCTGGTAGGAGCCGTGATAATGTGTCCTTAGACAAGATCATTCAACTTTGGCATGAGCTACCAGAGAAGAGAAGTCTAAGCCAAACTACAGCTATCTTCAGAAGTGCTCGATGACCTACATAATTTGTTGAAGCTTTCCAGTCATAATAGAAGATAGGGAAACCTAAATAACACACAGAAAATGCCTCACAACATATCCCTTTAGAATGGATCTTGGAACCTCAGAGATACAAAGGACACTATGACATTGAGTATGGACAATGCTTTGAGAATCACAATACCATCTGACAAAAATTGGTTACAGCATGGTGTGCTACAGTGGGAGGTGAAAGGTCAAGCTATTTAAAACAAAATTCAGAAGTAGATTCTAAGCATAGCAGTTTGGATGATCCTGCATGGGTAGCAGACGCTATCACAACCCTGAGCACTGCTGAAACATATTTCCAGTCCTGGCACCTAACCCTGATCTGCCCGAAATGTACCTTAATGTCCTCAGGCCTGCTCGTCTCTGTTCGTTTTTCTTGGAGTTTCTTCTGAACAGACTCTAGGGTTGCTTCAACTGCAGGCTTTGCAGATTTGTCAGACAGGTCTTGTTTCTTGTCTTCCTCCTTTTCAAGCTGAGAGCCAAAGCTCTTAGGGAGAGTGTTGCTCCGTTGGCGTGTCACAGGAACCAGATCCTCTTCAGATATCTTCAATTTTGACTCTGCATAGGTTTGGAGGGAGGGGATAGTGGGTGGGGGGATAGAAAAGAACTCTCAGTGACAAGGTAACAGCTCAGTGTAGCAGTAGATGCTAAGGTCACATGGACTGTGAGGACCATGTGAGGTCAGCATCTACTGCAGGCCATTTTTCCATGGTAGGCAACTCACCTTTAAGCTGCTTCCGGAATTTTGCAAGGTCATTTGTCCATTTCAATACCTCTGGGTTGGCTGCTTTGTCACTGTGGGATGGCTGGAGGAAAAAGGACAGAAATCCACACTGAAATGGTTTTGAAAGAATGGCAGGGCAGAAATTGAGACAAAAGCCTGTCTGAAGGGTGATGGATGCAGGAGGGGGAGCTACAAATGTTTGATGTCTAGTCACACTTTTAGTACTACCTTCCTGACATCTGGGCAACTTATTTAAAATTCAATTTTCCCCATCTGTAAAATGTGAATGACAGTTTTGACTGCCTCACCAACAAGAATATCAGATGGGTCAATAAATGTTTTAAAGCCTTCTAAAGACTGAAAGTGTTATAAAGTATTACAGCATAAAGAAAGGCACAGAAGCCATTTACTGTGGCTAGATGACCCAATCCAAGGACAGACTGCACTATTTCCCCATTTGATTCCATTTCTTTCTACTTTGAACAAGTACTGAAACGTACAGTTTTCATCAGCAGCTAATGTGCATGCATGTGAACTTTTAGGTCCTTAAAAAGTTGTTAGTCAATGTCATGAAAAATGAGAGTTCACTACATTGGTGTTACTCAGCAGTACTTTGTGCATGGGCAGAGAACCAGAGTCAAGGAGCCCTTCCTTTCCTTTGCAATGCACTAAAAGCCTGGAATTACCACCTTCCTCATAGACTCACTAAAACAAGATGTACCTGTGCACCCCATCAGCCAAATTTTAAATAAATAAGAAATTTAACTCAGACACTCCCACACACACAGCTATCAGCTTTTGGCATGTTTAGAAAAAGTAGCAATAAAAATCCAAGCAGTTTATTAAACTGTTTCCTGTGCCTTGGAAAGGAATTCACTTGGTGATGCTAATACAAGAAAGCGTGATTTAAATTTGTTGTTCAGCAGTTCCATTCTTCTTCGCTTTCAGGTACTATATCTTCAGAAGCCCTCCTCAACTTGGGTCACAATGCAGGATGATTGCAAATGGCTTACCCTGTATTTCCTCTCCTCTTCAAATCTCTCCTCAAATTTCCTGATCTTTTTCTTAAGTCCCTGAATCCTCCGGGTCAGCTGTGCAGGGGTCAAATCTTCTCTGTCATCTTCATAAGATCCTAAGGAAGAACTCCGCCTCCTATGGGGAACAGAGAATGGAGTTGTATCCTACTCAGAAGTATGTCTTCATGCAGAGAGTCAGTTATGCCTGATTTAAGTAATGGCAAGTCCCTTGGGAATCATGAAGCCATGATGCAACCCAATGCTGTGAACACTGTTAGGGCAGTAAGACTGGTTCTGGTGTCTTTGACAGCTTTCTGGTCTCTTTGACAGAAGAATGGGGGGGCAGTCAGCTGCCAGACAGAACAAAAATAAGCAAGAGGGAGAGAGGAAAGAAGGGTTGTCATCTTGTCCCTTAAAATGAGGCATGAGACCTGAAGATTAGCTGGCCAAGTCTAGATACAGTAGAGTGAGCTGGCAACTGGACCCCTGAAAAGTTAAACCAGGGGAGAGAGAGGAAGTCAGACTTCTTGAAGAGGGGTGGGAGTGAAGGGAGTTTTTATAGTTTTAGAACAATAATTTAAAGGCAGCAGCCCTAGATTTTAGGAGGGCAGACTTCTATTCTCCTTAGCTCATTGTCGGAGAAGCATGGAGGGGAGGGGAGCCAGGTGTCCAAAGAGTGGTTGATCCTTAAGGAGACGATCCTCCAAGCCCAAAGGGAGGTAATCCCAACACGGATCAAAGGGAGCACGAGGGCACATAAGCCCCCATGGCTCACCAAAAGCATCCGGGAATGTCTCCTAGCAAAAAGGGAGGCATACACCCAATGGAAGGGAGGGGCCATCACCAGGGATGACTATACTGCAGTTGCTCGGGGATGCAGGGGGGCAGTCAGGAAGGCCAAGGTGGAGATGGAACTGGGACTAGCTTCCCAGATCAAGGACAACAAGAAGTCCTTTTTTGAATACATAGGGGGGCAAAAAGAAGGTACCGGGTAACGTGGGGCCCCTGCAAGACACGTTAGGAAATTTGGTCATCACACCAGATGACAAAGC
>NW_017729033.1:99471041-99494224 GCF_001723915.1 Gavialis gangeticus | reverse complement strand
CCCCTTCTACTGGTCAGGCTGCAGTTGGAGTACTGCATCCAGTTCTGGGCGCCGCACTTCAAGAAGGATGTGGACAGCATGGAGAGGGTCCAGAGGAGGGCCACTCGCATGATCAGGGGGCAGCAGGGCAGGCCCTATAACGAGAGGCTACGGGACCTGTACCTGTTCAGCCTCCACAAGAGAAGGCTGAGGGGGGGGATCTAGTGGCCTGTTACAAACTAGTCAGAGGGGACAAGCAGGCATTGGGAGAGTCCCTGTTTCCCCGAGCACTACCAGGAGTGACTAGAAATAACGGTCACAAGCTGGCAGAGGGTAAATTCAGATTAGACATCAGGAGGCGCTACTTCACTGTCAGGGCTGTTAGGATCTGGAACCAACTTGCAAGCAAAGTGGTGCTGGCTCCTACCCTGGGGGTCTTTAAGACAAGGCTTGACAATCACCTTGCTGGAGTTGTTTGACCCCAGTACTCTTTCCTGCCATGGCAGGGGGTCAGACTTGATGATCTGCTCAGGTCCCTTCCGACCCTACTAACTCTGAAACTATGAATTGTCCAGAGTTTGACTATTTCCCAAATATCAGGCTATTCAAATACAGCCATCTGAATGTGTATGACACACCACTTCTGCCTTCCCACCTTCAGGGTACTATAGTTACTTCCTGAGAAGTTGAAACTACTCATTCCTTTGCCCTTATGCTAGAATAAGCCTACCAACATACAAGAGGAGTTAGAACTGGGCCAAAATGCATAATCAGTGCCATGCTATTACTCAGGCAGAAATTAAAAAAAAACAACATTTAAAATACACCCATAAACCTTAGAAGAGATCAAAAATGGGGCAAAATAATATTTACCAGAAATAACTGCCCTACCTTCTTTTACGGGTTTTTTTTTTTGCCAGAATTTTCATCTGATGTGCCTCATTTCTTATTTACAAACAAAGCGATCAGTTAGGTCTCATACCACATTTCTACTGGAAAGAATTTCTCCAAGCAAATAAACTCTTTAAAATACAGATTTACCAGTATATAGAGCCCTACAGCACAATTCTCTTTATACTACTACCTGTGCCTTATCTACTTCAGTATTGTTGCTGCTGCACTCTTTAAAGGAGGACCTCACATTCCTTTCACAAAGGCAGGTAGGTATTGCCATCCCCATGCTATAGATGGTGAAAACAGAGGCTCTCAAACATCAAGCAATGTCTCTGAAGTGACATATTGAATCTGCAGCAGAGCTGGAGACAGAATTTTGTTGAATGGGCATCCCAAGTTTTACTCTGTCAAGGTGCAATGGCCTCCTTATTACAAGAGTATATCCAGGGTACCAACCTATGGCCCCAGATGCCATCAGAGCCACCCAAAGAAGTGACATGGCTTCCACTGGTGAGGTACCCCAGCCCCACAAGACGCATGCAGTTATAGGGCCTATTTTGCTCAAAAGGTACACTCTGCAATACAGTGGTACTGGGGGGCAAAGAGGAAAGCCTCTCGCCTGCTGCTCAGATGGTAGCTCTGAAACTGCAACCCACCTCATGAATGAATGAGAATTTGGAGGGGAAGGAGGAACTTCAGTATCATCCAGGTACTGCTGGCTTTGTCCATAAGCATAGAAGCGAGGGGAAAGCATAGGGTCGCTGTCCCCATCCAAAAGCTGGCGGATGAGACGGCCAGCCTGAGGGGAGAGACGGGCTTCATCGGAGTCTAAGCCATCACGCTGCCAGGAGGAGAGAGCTGGGATGGGCTCTGAAATTCAATGAGAAGGCAAGGGGAAAGTTAGCTTCATTTTCCTTGCATTGTTTTCACTATATTCTTTGATCACCACAGACATAGGCGAGTACATAAAACCATACTGTCTGTCCCATTTCAGATACTGAAGGCCCAGTTCTTTGCTACACGAGGTCAGCATTTGCAAGTGTGCAAAACACAAGTGAGGCAAGTACAAAAATGCAACCTTCTGAGAAGAGGCACTTTACAAAGATAAAGATGATCATATACACATTTAAGGAATGCAGAACCAAGGCCTGAATCCTACCAGTTTAAAGCAATTGATTTAAATAAATGCTAAGCCTGACAGTACCCTTTCCCTTTACTCTCCCAACCACCATCTGAGGTTCAGGAGTTGTGTCAGGAAATACACTTTCGAAGCGTGAAGGAGATAACTCAGGGCTGCAAAATTCAACAGACAGAATGGGAAGGCATCATAAATGAGTAACAAGATGACTGAATGGCTATAATCCTCAACCTGGAAAAGTATTAGTGACAAAAAGTGCTCAGACCCAATTTTCTTCACAAGCAAACAAACAAGATCCCACAGGAGTGAAATAGCCACCCACTAGACATGTGAAAAAGTGAACACATCTCCCAGTTATTGGATGCATTAACTGGCTGTAAGTAAAAGACAGAGGGTGGGTGGGAAAGGGAAACCTGAATAGCATATGGGAACAAAACTGAAAGAAATCATCTCGATCTTGTGATCACTCCATCCAGATGCCACAAGGACTCTAATATCTTGTGTTCAGATAGTTTACTAAGCTGGTTTGCATGCTCCTACTTAGCACCATGGGATTAGGAGGTGTAAAAGCCATGCTTTGAACTGGGCATTCTAACCAGAATCAAGCAAATGATAGAAACACACACAAGAATATCTTGAGGGAAAGAAGAACACTAGAAAAGGCCAAATGACAGCTTTAGTGTCACCCATTTCCTGTAGGCCTGAATGAGATCTTGTCCAGTGTCGGTTCAAGCCTTTTTACTCCATAACCATTTAAAAGTGGCATTTCCATTACCCATGTAAAGTGCAACTTCTATTATCTCATTGTTTTACAAAACCCTCCTCCAGACCAGCGGGTTTAAGAAACACTACTCTCCTTTGCATTACCAATTCCATGTGAATAGCTGGTGCTGTATTGATGGATTCTTTGGTGTGTTTATACGAATCTGTGCATCAAACTGCATTTAACCTTAGTCTCAGGGGTGTAAACTGCACATCTCTGCCTTTGTGACTGATGCTATACCCAAAAGAATATGGCTGGGAACATTTGTACAATGGCCCGGTGCTATGGTGTAGGGAAAGAACAAGCTTTACCTTGATGTCAGGCTCTATAAACAGCTCTGTTGGAAGAATTTGCTGCAAAATGCAAAGCTTCAGCTGTGATGTGGGTTGAAAACCATCACACATCCAAAATGTACATCTAGGGCACTACAGCGAGCTTACATGCACATACAAAACTTATTTTCCTGATTAAATGTTGTTAGCAAATGCATGTTAATTCTACCTTTTCTTTGACATTTTTTGATATTGGAAAGGTTTTGCTGAAAGACCCCAATAATAAAGGAAGATAAAACATAGGACTTGCAACCCTCGAATCAAAATGTGAATCTTCTAGACCATCCCAATTTCCTGAATCAGAATGCTTCCTTGAAAGCAACACACAACCCTGATGTTCTCAGCAAGGTCTTCAGAGATACATTTGTTTCTCATTTCACTATAAAAGTAAGTGCAGAAGGGGCATAATTCCCCACCCTTACTGGCCAAATTACTGTGCATAAAAATTACTTTTAAGTAGTTACTCCAGCAACCCCTTCGCCCATCCTGGGGAATGATTACTTTCTATCCTGAAAGGCTCTACTTTTAAAGTTCTTTGGATGACTTACAGTCAATTGGCTATGGGCCATCATGCCTGGTTGGGTTACAGACAGAAAGGAAAGAGAAAAAAGAATGTGTCTTGGTAGTAAACCAACTAAGCTGCTAATGCAACTGTGAATAAAGGCATTATTAACAATGCATGATACATATGGCTTTGTCCTCTGGTGGATTTACGTATGAGATATCATATACCATTAAAAGTATCATAATGATTCAGGAAAGCTCTGATCCAATCCAAACAGCTCTGAGCTAATCAAATCCACTTTTTTTTCATTTCAAATACTGATGATAAGATAGAATGCATGTTCCAAAGGAGAAGGTTCTGAAGGAGGGGAAGAAAAGCCCTACATGAAAAAAAGCAAGTCTGAGACTTGGATGGAATAAATGGCAGCCACAGAAAACTGATTTTATTTTTCACGCTCAGTCCTTGAAGACTTGATCGACCCTGGGCAGATTGGTTCATTTGCTGGTTATAAAACTGAGATAAAAAAAAAAAAAGAAAAGAAAAATCTGATCAGGAAGATAAACCAGCTAACAAAACCTAAACAATAAATGGAGCAAACAACTAACTGCTGTTTTGGATCAGTGTAACAGGGTGGCCTCCTCATCAGGTCTTTGTTGGACACCCTGCTCCTGGGGTAACCGCCCACTTTGCTCTCCTGCCATGCCTTGATGGAAAAATATGAGAGCTGTTACAAGGGCGGAAGGCTACCCATTACTTGCCCTTCTGACAAGGGCCTAATACCCGCTCCAACCTTCCCTCCACAGGTCCCATGCCTTGCAGATGTTACTTCTCTGGCCTATGGCCGGAGCAAACCGGGCACACAGTTGTAGCTCTTTTCTACAGCCCCGGAAGGCCACTCACATACCACACCTCTCTTACCAAGGTCCCACCTACTCTGTTGGCTCTCACCCTGCCTCTTTCATACTGCCCTCTCTCAGGGGCCACACACATGCCACCCAGCTTCAGGCTTAGCTTTCCTCCTTTCCTCTTCTCAATCAGCCCCAGTGCAGTCTGTTGGGTATCTCCCGCTATCCTCACCTGAGCGTTGACTGAGCAATCGTACGACTGTAGGCCTATTTCGTTCCTACCCCTCACTGGGCTACTATGCCCCCACTGGGCCTCCTCACTCCCCTACACTCATGGGGCTGCTTTGTTCATCGCCCCTCTTGCTCAGGATCTCTATCTGTCATCCCTCTCACATGGGGTCTGACTCGAGCCCCCAGGCTTTCTTTTGCCACCTGGGTGCGGCCCCAGGTTCCTCCTCTGGCCTGAGCTCTGGCTATCTTTCCTAAGGAAGTCCCTGCAGTCTTTTCAATCATCCTCACATGTCTCCAGGCCCCTTCATGCCTGTACTGTATCTTTTTAATTTGGTTTTGCAATTAGAGACCTGTACAAGCATGGGAAAAAGTTATTTAGTTAGGATTATGCACGAGTATAAACAGTTCAGGGTGTGCATGATGTTCTATGCTTCGGTTTGAAACCTCCATTTCAGTCCCCTGCTTCTTTCATGTTTGGGTGGAAAAGATGAAACATGCTAGTAGTAGCTGTCAGTGACCTCTTTGGTTATGAGCTTTTAAAGGGTAATACAGTGGAATCAACCTGCCATTTATGTTTTCAACCATATGAGGTGCATGTATAGACACAACTCTGTACTGTAGTATGTAGGTCACTGTATAGAAGGTACTGGTGATCTTGAAATGACAATGAAAGCATTTTAATTAAGACGTCTTAAGGACACATGGCAGCACCTTCTAACCAGAAGATCTTCCTATGGTTTGCTTAAAAGAACAACAGTTGGCTTTGCACTGAAGTTTTTATATTTTTAGTTTGCTTACCCTCTCAACATTGATTTGGTGCAGTACAGGACAAAAAACCTCACTTCACCTTAAAATGTCTATATATGGAGATATAAATGCTGTTGCTAAATGATGTCAGCATCCTATACAGAGATCAATAGTAGCTAGAGTACAGTATTGATACTCCTTAAAGGAGACACTGTCTAAATCCCCAAAGAGCAGATCTTCAGTTGGGCTACACTGGTGAGGCCCCACTGAAGTCAAAGGAACTACAAATGTTTCTACCTCCTGAGGTGCTGGTTCCAAGTTCCATCTGAAACCCAATGGAAAATAATAGGAATTATAGCAGTTCTGAAAATGAAATGGTGCCGCTATGTGAATTGTAGAAAGACTGAAATGGGCCAAAGCAATGCAAAATTACTTTAAAAATTCTCAAACTTCAGTCTCTTGCAATGCTTGTGTGAGGTCAGTCATTTGTTTTAAATGAGAAAGCTTTATATTAATGATTTGCACTATCATTTTTATTGTGAGAAAAACGTGGGGGAAGCTAGACTTTGGTCCTTGACTAGTAACATTTTCAGAATAATTTTGCCAAGCAGGGTTAGATTATGAAAGCACTAAAGATGTTTTCTTCCTTTCATTCACGAGTTTGATTTAAACACAGTCTTCAATAACTAAGTTACGGAAAGGTTCTGGAAATGCTCTATTTGCCATCAACTGCACTAACTGCGGGGCTTTTACAGGTTACCCTAGTAATCAAGTAGGAGGCTAGGATACTGTCTATTCTCAGATGGAAGAACTGTGAGCTGCAGGGTCAACGTTGCTGTTCCTGAAATACGTTTTACCTGTGCTTCACCTGGGCGCCTGATGTAGGAATGGCTCAGTTAATTTAACGCATATACGGAGAATTGAACCTGTAGGACCAGCGTCAACTGGAAAAATAATATTATATCTGTTGAAATGCGTCTCTGTTGTCAGTGACTACAGGCACCATAGGTGAAATTCATCTCGGTGTAAGGAGCCATCAATAAGCCCTGCAGGATACTTGTAGACTTTGTACCAAAAAATAGCTTATGGGCCAGCTTGGCAGGGCTGGCATAGAAGGCCAATCTGGTGGTGGGCCAGACTGGTGGGGCACAGAGTGCAGATACAAATGATCTGCTGGCCACACACCCTGAACAGCTGGACCCACTACTCCAGCCCACAGATGGGGCTGACAGGGAACCTGTGTTGTGGTTCCCTGTCCCCACAGCATAGGTTGTGGCAAGAATGAGAGAAACCACACAAAATTAGTCAGGAAAATCTCCATGTGCAGACAAGCGCCACATCAATTCAAGCTAGATGCCAACAGGTGGGCCTGCAAATGGACAGGCTCCATGACGTGCTTGGCTTCACAGACTGTCTGCACGCACTGAAATAACAAAGCCAAACATTTCTATCCTAGTGCTGAATGCAGTTGGCAGAGGGGGTGGATGGGGGGTAATTTCTACTGTACCTAACTCACCAAAACAAAAATAAAAATGTATGTTATTCAACTCACAGACTTCATGACAGTTCTGGAACAATCCTAGGAAAGTGAAAAACTGATACATTTTAGGCCACTGTGGTTTATATAGGGTTTCCTCTGCAGGCAGCATAGTAAGAGAATAAAAGCCCTTCACAAACAGGGTGGTCTTGTATTACTGTTCTCATGTTTGCTGCCATGAGTTTCTCCCTAAGAATTTCAGTGGAGGAAGTGACACCCGCATGAGAATACATCCCCAGCCATTGAATTTGTTTTCACAAGCCACTTCTGAGCTATGCCACTGAGTACCCAATGTTCAGTGGCTGCAAACTGATAGTGCTCTTAATGCCCTAGGATACAATGCAGAAACTCAAAACTAGAATTTCACTTGTGGTCCAAACCAAGACCTGAAGTGCCATCTGGCCGTTTGATTCATGTTAAGTCTGGATTCCAACTTCAGTTGCACCAGAATTTACTAGAGCCAAATAATGGGACCCCATTCACCCACCATTCTATTGAACTTGAAAGCAGCAGATTTAACTGTTCACAGTGGAAGTGAACAAAGATACAGTGCCAATCCAGAATAACAGCGAGGACATGATGGGATATAACACTACCATGAGATTCAGGCCACCTAGATCACAGAAGTATGAGCTACAACACAAATTCCTGACTCCCAAGAATGATCTCACTGACAAAAATCTTGTTCTTAGTGTGAAAATTATCTGCAAGCCTGGATTAGCATCTTCCCCTTTTTGGCCACGGAGACTGATTTGATATCCATGACAAACCGGTTCAAAGCCTCTGACCCACCAAGATGCAAAAACCTAATTTTGCTGGATTTATAGTGCACATACAACATAGTGACATTTTAAGACATCTGAAGCTCCTCTGATGCATGCCAACTGTCTCTGTTGAAATCTTCATCCTCTTCCTCTTCCATTACGTAATGCATTTTAAAAGGGAAGAGGAGGGAAGCAAGAATCTGAAAGGAAGGCTTTAAAATAATAATAATAATGATGATGATGTGTGCTCCTGTTTTGTTTTTACAGCATGGAAATGCTCCGGAGTTTGTATACAAGTAAATAATGGGGAAGTTTCTGAAAGGAAGGTTTCTGGATTTATTTTTTCCTCAATATGCAGGCATGACTTCTGTGAATATCACTGGAAGCTATAATTGTGCACTGGGGAGAAAAGAATATCTTTATTCTGAAATCCAAGTGATGGCTGAACCCATATGTCACCTCTGAAAACAAAACCTCTCAGCTCAAGACCTTTCAGGGTGATGTTATTTGGAATCCCAATAACATATAATAAAACAAAGGACCCTCAGGAGTCTGTCTTGCAGAGCTTGAATCCAATGTATGTGATGAATATCATCAAAAAATCCCCAGACTGGGGTGGAGAACAAAGGCTTATTCAGCTGATGGTAGTTGGTGCCTGATGTTGAAATCAGGGTGCCTAACACTCCTGGGTTTGTATGACCAAGCACAAATAGTCATAACTAGAGTTCCTCTTAGGGGAAAAGAGAGACTACATCCCTCACGTATGCTATGGAACCACAAGCAGATAACTTGGCCAGTCTCCCTGTGCCAGCTCACAGTCTGGGGGGTTTTCAGAGAAGCAGTCTTCTTTCTTTCCCTTAAAAAAATCCTTCATCTCCTATTTTGCATCAACCTCCCTCTCTGGCTCCAAGTTGCAACACTGACAGAAGTACACACATTAGTACATGGGAGGAAGGGGCTCTCAGTAATCATAAGGAGTCTGATCATGTAGATGTCAAACACTTTCAATTCCTCTCGACTTCAGTGGTAGTTGGGATACTTAGCAGCTTGCAAGATGTGCAAAGAGCATATTTCAGCAACATGTGCTTAAAAAAAAATTCTTAATTTTGTATCATCAATACTTCTGGGCCTTGCAATACTTTTGGGATAAATTAAAATGAGTAGTCACTGGCTGAAAGGGAAATTCTCATCATTATAAGTGACTCCTCTCTCTACATAGAGTGCATACTATGCAAAGCAGACAGTAGCGAGAAATACACAACAATGAAAAAATAACTCCTGAATTAAATGTTGCAGTGTTAGCTTGAAAGAGATGAATGTGTGCATCTGAATATACATGCAACTGGTTAGAGAAGTCAGGGGAAAAGACCTCCAGAAAAACCCCACTAAAAATACATATATATTTTTTATTACAAGCAATGTAACATGTTTCTGATCTGGTGAGTGCCATCCTGCTAAAACAAACTCTGCAAGTCTGTCTCTCAGGACCAGGAAAAGGCAAGAAATTGAACAGTCTTCCTTGAATAACGGCTGTCATGCCTACACAGTGGGGAGTGGGACATGACAGGGAAAGAGAAAAAAATTTCCATCAGTCTTTCCTCAATTTCAATGACTAGGGTTCAGCTACTCACTAGTCCAGGTTGCAAAATACCAGAAGTAGGATAATCCCAAAGCACACGGGGACTAATAAAAGCTGACACAAAAGGGTGAAACATATTCTCCTTCCTTCCCCTAAAACACCAGACTTGGCAGCAATTCAACATCCCATTTCTAGCTTCTCCAGACTTTCATTTCTGTACTCAGGTCAAAAGAAACTTCCTGTTGTTTTTGGCCAGGCAACATAAGCACAAAGATACAAAACTCTACTCGTGTTTTCATTTCTCTCTCTTTCATACCAACCATTACCAAACAACAGTACCTTCCCAGTGGTTGTCATCACACAGTGCGGTCAAGTCAAGCTGTGGCACTTCTGAGACAAAGCTGTCTTCTTGACCATCGGTATCTTGTGTCCTCTGCAGTTTTGTTTCGGGAATGCTTGGATGCTCCTGAATCTTCATGCTTGAAATCTGCTGTAGTCCCCAAACAAGATGACAAACAAAAAAAAAAAAAGTTCAGACTGAGGGAAGAGATACCTACAGGCAAAGCAGCAAGATCAAAAACTGCCCCTGGTGCTTCTAGCTAAGAATCCAACTTCCCTGCTCAGTGACCCCTACGTGCTAATTGGTCACTCACAGTAGCAAAAACATCCGTCCATCTGCTTTCCTTGAACTTTTCCTTGTTTAGAAAGCCACAGCAAATTCCTGAGACTGCTTGCCCTGACAACTGCATGCAGCTGAAAAAACCTCCAGTTATTGATCAGGATGAAAAGGGAGGGAGGTTGAAAAGAAGAGAGAGCGCGGGGTGGGAAGGAAAAAAAAGAGAGAGCGAGGGCGTGTGCAGTTCTTTAGAGCAGTGCAACTCTCCAGGATGTCAACAAAAATGCTGTTGCTGTTGCTAAGGTGGCTGCAATATGGTGTCTTCTAAAAGCAGCCGTCAGTGCTTCTGAGGGAGCAGCCCTAGACAGTGAGCAGCACAGACTACGTACATGAATGCTCTCATGCAGGCTCTGCTGGCTCAGATCAATTAATGCCAGCTAAGCTGTGCTGGCTGCACATTCCCCGATTTCCTGTGGTTGTTTTCTAGCTGGGTGTGGGAAAAGCAGAACTATTTATGGAGGAGCTCTGGGTATTAAAGCAGTGTTGCGCAAATCCAAATGGCAGTGGGGTTTGGCATCTCAGCTGAAAGTAGTGCAGACCCTGGAAAAAAGCCAAAACTGCACTGAAACAGCAAAAGCTTTTTTTTTTTTTTTTTTTAAAAGCAAGTGCTGTCAGGCGAGTGATCCATAATTTATAGCTAGCAAAAAGCAACTGCTGTTTGCTTCAATACTGGTCACCCACTGAACATTATGTACAGTGTGCATCTATGTTGAAATTATCGTGTTGGATAGAGAGATGGAAAGATTACCCAAGGCCTTGACTGGGATGATATAGTTGGGGGTGGTCCTGGTTTGAGCAGGGGGTTGGATGAGATGACCTCCTAAAGTCCCTTCTAACCCTAACTTTCTATGATTCTGTGATCCTTTGAAAATAATGCAGTAAGATTTCAAATCTTAAATTACTCTGCTGACAATGTAGGTGCAGATTATAACCTGGTACAGTTTGTTTTCTAGGGATAATACCAGGAAAAACTCCTTCACAGTCAGGGTGTCCAGACTGTGCAATAAACTCCCTCCAGAGGTGGTGCAGTCACCTACCCTGGCAGTTTTCAAGAGGAGACTGGACGGTCACCTCACTGGGGTCACTTGACCCCAGATGTCTTCCTGCCGGGGGGGAGGAGGGAGGGCTAGGTCCAATGATCTGCAAGGTCCCTTGCTGACCCTTAGTATCTATAAATCTATTTTCAGTGCTGTAGCAATGAAGTTTGGCACCCAGGGCAAAGCCTGCAGTGGCAGCCTGCCCTTGCCCTGCACACAGATCTGGGGGGCAAACACTACCCCCCCATGCTTGCCCGGGAGTGCATGCAGCGGCAGCAGCCACCCTTCCCTCTGTCCCCACACTGCAACAAACAAGCCACTCATGGCTCCATCCTGCACCGTCCTGGCTGGGCAACACCTGTTGGCACCCCTTTGCTTCGGTGCCCTGGGCAGTTGCCTCACTTGCTTCGCCCTTGCTATGGCTCTGTCTATATTACATAAAAACCCTAAAATGTTTTGATCTCATTAACAGTTCCCTCTGTACAAAATGAATTAAGTTAAACAACTTATGGTGGAGGGAAAGAAAGCATGAACTGTGCATGTACACATTTGTATGTCTGTATATACAATTTATACAAATACAGAGCTGTCAAAAGGGATAGCACAAATTATGCAAAACACCTTATTTCAGTCAAAATAGTTTTTCCTAATTTGTAAAGCCTACTCAAGTGGGCAACTGACATGCAGATTTTTCTTCTTTTTTATTTTTTTAAATTTATTTTTTTTATTTTATTTTTTTTTTTATAGGCACTCTAGCAATCTGGACAATGATAGGAAGTTGTTCATCCATTTATCTTAGGAGGCTGTAGGACTGAAAAAGCATCTCAAAAGATGAAACAACCCAAAAGAAAAAAGGTCACAGAATACAGGCCTTTTTTCTTCCGTGCACCTACCCCACTTGCAAAGCAGTACAGAATGTGCTGTTAGATTCAGTACTTTGCATGAAACTGTCCCTAAGCCACATACAATTTTATCCTACTCACAAAAACAATGCAGTTTGCTGAATGAATGTAAAAAACAGAACAGTGAATGTTTTACATTAAAGAAATTCTCAGACATTATGCATCATGCCATAAATCCTTTTGTGCTGATTTTAATTACATAAATCTCTGTAAATGTCTCTCCTTGTGGCTGAATACCGTGATATTTTTAGATGCCATTCTGTCCTTGGTTATTAACACTTAATATAAAGTTCCTTATTTCTGTATGTTAGGTTTTTTAGGCATTATTTAACAAAAAATGAGAAAACACTAGTTGGTAGTTTTTCAAAGATTAATCACTTAACTCTTGCCGTTTTACACTGAACCAAGGAAATATCCGACTACAATGCTAAGTCTGTTTATCCTGAAGGCTTTACATACAAAAATGTTAATTCACTGTGCAATATCTTAGAAGCTGCTTGCAGTTTGTGCAGACTTAACTATTCACTTAGAGTCCACAAAAACATGTTTTCTCCCTCATTCCCAGTTCCAAATGGTTACAGGGCTCTCATAATAACAGGATTCATCACAGGGCAGACACAAGAAGTCTTATCCACTCCCTAGAAAACAATACTGTACCAGTTTATAATTTGCACTTACGTTGTCAGCAGAGTAATTTAAGATTGAAAATAATGCGGAAAGGTTTCAAAACGATCACAGAATCATACAAAATTAGGGCTGGATGGGACTTCAGGAGGTCATCTCATCCAGACCCCCTGCTCAAAGAAGGGCCATCCCCAACCAAATCATCCCAGCCAAGGCTTCGTCTAAGATGTAAATAAAAGCATTTTGGGAGGGGGAGGGGAGGCGGGCAAGAGGAAGGGGTCTTAGAGTGAAAGTATAAAGTTTCTATCAACTGAAAAATTGCACATCAGGAGCCTAATTCATTGAGACTATTTTCTTTGCCAGCTATCAGAACATTCAAAAGTAAACAGATCATTCAAAAGAAAGCAAACAGCAAATGTATTTTCTCTTATCACCATCATTTATAACACTGAATTAAATGTCTTCCCATAATGACCTTATAATTTCACGACTCACCATGACTTAAGATATATCCACAGCAGGATACTATTCATGTTTCAGAGGGGTAAAGATTATCATTGACATAACTGACTTTCTTTCAAGGCCACTTAGTTGACAGAAATATTTGAAAATCTTACTTAAGAATGGATCTGCACTGTTATAGCAACCAGTTTCTCTCTGTTCCTAAAGATATGAGCTACTAGCTCACTTATGTACCTCCTAAAACAATGAATAAACCATTAGGCATTCTGAAGAATAAGTGACCTAGACCCAAGACAGACAAGACAGATGTGCAGTAGTTTAACCTAATGCATCTGAATTAACACACTAACGTATGTTCTCATGGATAATTTAGTATTTTCATGACAATTTTTTTTCTGATGCTACTGGCTTCTAATCCCTGTGACAAACAGAAAGGTGAAAGAAAGGAAACAACTGAGCTTTACAGGCCACTATGCCACCATCCCCTGTAAATCTAAAGGACAATACTGATTATCTCACCAGCCTGAAAGTCATCACATACTGCTGATATTAATAACAAACAGTAAGAGAATCTTAAAAACCTAAAATCTAAAAAGCAACAAAAAATACTTGGGTTGGGATTTTTAGAAACTGCTTTTGCAGCTGTACTTTGTAGGTGCAAATAATTGGGATTTCCAGAAAACTGGGCGTGTCTGCACGTGATGCTACACACTAAGGTAACATAGCATCCACAGGTGTGTACACGCGACCAGCAGCTATTCCACCGTAGTGGCATGCTCCCCTGTTATAGTGCACCTCTACAGTGAAGTAGCTGCTAAAAATAACTACGTGTTGCACATACAGTGCAGTACAGGCAGTACTAAAGCACAGCTCAGTAACTACGTCGCTGTAGGGCAACATGTAGACATGCCCACTGAGGAGCAGTTGATGTCATTTAGAGTTTAATTGCCTGGCTGAGCCAAAAATAAAAAAGTTAAGCAGACATTTTAAATGACTTTTGTACTAATGGAGCTACTGGTGCACAATAAAT
This sequence comes from Gavialis gangeticus, assembly GCF_001723915.1. Taxonomy (NCBI): domain Eukaryota; kingdom Metazoa; phylum Chordata; order Crocodylia; family Gavialidae; genus Gavialis; species Gavialis gangeticus. The sequence goes on along the minus strand of NW_017729033.1, from coordinate 99,480,179 downwards.
GAGATTTAAAAATCAGGCCTTGCATTTTACAATGTATTCCAGGGAAGTTTATGCAGGGACAAACCAAAAACAAAGACAGAAAAGTATACTTGAAATGCAGGTCCTAGAACCAGAAAGGCTGTGAATAGCATTGAAATGGTACATATACTCATGTTTTTAGGACAATAATAAGCAGAGGTAGATTTTACTCAGCAAATAGGTATGACAATTGACTATGATGACTTTTGTTGTTGTTGCTGTTTAAGCTGTAGTAGACTACAGTGTAAAGGTGCTGTCTGAACAGAGATGAAATCATGATTTCTGTACCAAAAGCCATATAGTGATGTGCTCAGATATCTTAAACTATTAGAAACAAACAGGAATGGGAACATTTTGAAATTCAGTTCTGAAGTTGGTATTATGCTAAAATCTAGGTATAAACCAAATCTCTTCTGTGTTTGTTTGAAAATGCTCAACTCTCCTACTTCAAACAAATGACCAGAACTGTAAAAAGAGGCATCTTTACAACTGAGCAAAATGCAAGACCCTGTCTTTTCTGCAGCTACAGCCCTGATTTATGACACTCCTCGTGAGACTGGAGAGCCTGCTGCTGTCCATGTACTTTAAAAACAAAGCAAAAAACTCCCCTCAAACTAAACTATTCTACTGAATAATTACTGAATTAAACTGGGGGGGGGGGAAAAAAAATCAATAGAGGTCTAAACTATCCCTCCATAGGTTAATCTTTTATTAAATTTCATATAGTTTATTGGAATCTATTTCAAATGTTCAGTGTCATGCTGAATTTAGTACTAAAATTGTAGTTCTGGAAGTCCTACAGAACTTAGCACCGGATATGTGCTGTAGAAACTGTCAGGAGGAAGATGGAAGTTTTAGTAGTCAGTTTCCTCCCCCCACAACATCTGGGGAAGTGTGGGAAGCTGTTCTAGTTTGTACAACAAGCTTGTGAGCTGAATATTAAATATGGTTGGCAGCTAACGTGTCAACAAATAGTTTTGCATCATTAGCTCCAAAGCAAATATACCACTGAAACTGAATATAAGCAGATCATGCTTCTCAGAGCTATTGTTTCAGGCAGTAAACAGGCTCCAACAGATACCACTGCATCAGCTTAGTTTGGGTTTGGAAAGTGAGAAACCTTTCATCTCAAGTCCAGGTGCGTTTTCTGGAGCACATTTCTGCCTCAGAGTGAGGATTCTACAGCAAATTCGAAGGCTGCAAAAGCACAGGACATGGGTGTCTGAAGACAGACATTGAAAATCTGCATAAGCACCAACTAGTGCCTGCTCAGTGATCTCAGCCTGCCAGCTCCAAATACCTTGTCCAAGACCCTTATGTTGGACGTACAGTGGGTGAGGGGAGGGGCAAGAAAGAGCCTTTTGCTCATTCTGAATGAGTTGTTTGTTATCAAAGGTATGTTTCTAAGCTCCACTAAGCAACAGGCTTATGGGCACAAGGAATGTAAAGCAACCCTGCAGGAATGTAACATTTTCTTGACCCCGTAATTCCTATATAATGCGACCTCTGGGCCAATGTTATGCCTTTTCCTGTAGCTAAAATTCTCATTGAATTTTAAAATTCTTTCTAACAAGAAGTTCATTTTAAAATCCCAATTCAATATTTCAACTCCTTAAAAATAAAACATGTTATTTTGGAGACAAAACATCGCTGCACAGATGTTAGTAAGGTAGTTACAGCCTGTCTTACAAGTAGCAACCTTGGGGGTTGCAACAGAGTGCCCCCCACAGGTCCCGATCTCTTCTCCCCCACAGTACGATGAGGAGGAAAGGTGTGGGTGGAGCCATTGCCCTTGCTTCCTTCCCTCCCATAAATGCAGTCACCCACATGGCTGAGGCAGTGGGGAATCATTTACACCAAGAACAGAACTAACATAGTACTTCCCTCCTGAGAGCGAAGGGAGAACTATGCACTGATGAAACTCAGAGCTTGGGACTAAGCCACTGTCCCTTAGCGCTGCCTCCCTTCCTGAAAACATGACTCCAGTAACTTTTAGATCAATGATTCTCAACCAGGTGCCATGGGTGCTGAAGTGCCTCAAGATCCTTTCAGGTGGGCTGCCAGGCACACAATGCTGGCACTGTTAGGCATCAACATGATTCACAATGTAAACCCAACCAGGGATCCAGTGTTGAAAGCATTCTAACCTGTTGTGAGCTTTTGAGTTCTCTGCAACAGAAGAACCGCTCTTATTTTTCTGCAGTCAAAAAACAAGTTTTCTGAGGGATGCCTTGAGTCTAACAAGTTTGAGAACCTTTGTTCTAAGCAATATGCCATGGCACAGTGTGCATGGATCCAAGCACTTCAAAATAATCCTTTGGGTTCTCCCTACCTTTCATATTGGAAATGAAAGGATTTAAAACACTGTATATTAAATCAGCAGCAACTATTTTTAAACAGGAAAAAAACAATTCAAGCTGAAAATCCTTTCTGCCCCCCAAAAATGGATTGGAATAGATAGGCTTGTCCACAAGAGCTTCTCCTTTAGCCCCTCTTTCCTCCTAAAATTTCTCACTGTGACTGGTGCCATCAGTGGTGACAACTAAAGGGGTGCAGGTGCAGAGGGCTCTTCAGCATTTTAAATGATGCACTGTCTAGATTCAGGCCCTGAGCATGAAAACATGAACTGGTTGTTAAAGTGCTGGCAGCTTGGCCACAGGAGCACCCCTTCCATTGCCCTCTCAGGTACAACCACATGAATTGTGGGAAGAAAGGATACCACAGCCATTTTTTACACCAACTGCAATTAAAGGATGTCAAGCCGGTCTCTCTCTCAGAACACTGAAGGAGTAAGAGGCAAGAAGGCAGGGGCAGAAAAAGGAAAAGCACACAGGAGAAATAAGTCCCCATAGCAAATCAGATTGAGGCATTGACACTAGGAGGGAAGGGGGAAAAAGTTTAACTTGCCTCAGATGACAGTCACACATATAGATCCCCAAAGATTACAGAATCACAATGGGAAGTCTTAAATAAAAGGCCATAATTATTTCAGCAAAACAAGAAGAGACAGGTAAATCTTGTACATCATGAGTCAATCAATCAGTCACATGCCCAGTTCACTATGATCTTTATCACTTAAACCAAATTGCTGATTTTACTAACTTTTATTTTTTTGGCAAGTAGGGGTTTTGGAGATGGAAGCAGATGTTTAAATACTCCTTGATGTTAAATTATTTATCTGGGAGAAACAAGAAGCAGAACCCATGTCTTCAGAGCGGTTGTGTATGAGGGGATGCTTAGAGCTGGAACGTTTCATTTGGGACACTCAGCTACCCAACCAATTGTTTCTAATCCTATGAAGACCATAGTGATTTTGCCTAGGAACCAACTCAGAAATACTGAATACCAACCTCTGAATGCTTGAAAAAAACATCATCATTCTCACTTTCTTTGCTGTAAAAGAAAAAGAGAATAAGCAAGTTATAAAATGTACAACAGAATATCTTCAGAAAACAAACAGACAGAGGTACACTTGGCTTCTAATATTTTGGTTGCTGAAGCCTACATGCCAAGAAAAGATCTGGGTGTGCTTGCTAGTAAATGTAGCAAAGAGGTAACATTCAATGTCCGTGTTCTTCAGTTTGCTATCCTAGCCATCTCCTCTTAGGAGCTATTTGTGGAAAATATAAATCGAATTAAATTCTGCTGCCCTTAATCCAAACAAATTAAAAACTCCCAACAGACATTACCATCAAAATGATTAATTCTCACTCAGGTGAGCCTCTCTCAGTAATTAGAAGTGTAGACAGCTTATGATATCCTGAGACCATGCCCTGTTGCTGTGCTGAGGATCTGTCTTGGGAAGATGGCAACAGGGCACTTGCTCACGACCACTCTAAGCTGTCTAAACTTCCAGTTGCAAAGCTGTGTGCATGTGGAGTGGGAGGGTCTTATTTCTTCATAACACTTGCAGACATGGCTTTAAGGCACTAGCTTCTATGAAAACACAAATTCTTTAGCTTGCCCCCCATCACCACCTTCTGTTATCTCTGGCATTGGAGGTGTGTGGAGGTAGGATAGAGGCCTGCTTGTACCATTATACTGCTCCAATGTGGGGCTAACATGGTGAAGAAGGCCTTCCACATTGTTTAAAAGTCCCCTCCATGTTCCTGAGCAGTAAGAACACACAGCACCACTTGGAAAGGAAAACACATGCTATAAAAATCACCTTTCTTCAGATACAATTTCCATATCGTCAGGTCCTGTTCTGTCTACAGGCCTTGGTGAGCTAAAGCTTTCCATACTCTGTAAAACAGTAAATATTAAGACAATAAGATGTATGAAGGAAGAAATGCTGAAGACCATTATCAGAATGTACATAAAAAACTAGATGCTGATCACACATTCTCTTTTATACAGATACAATATAAAAAAGCCTATTTTATTACCCATTTTCAGCAATAAAAAAAAAATATATATAGTATTTTGCAATTTCTTAGCATCTTTCACCAAGAGGCCTCAAGTTCTTCTTCATGTGGAGCAACTAAGTGAAGCAAATATTATTGTCCCCATTTACTGGGTTGAGAAATCAAAGGAAAGGGGAGTTAGAGTGATTGTTTGAGCAGTGTAAAAGCAGGCAATAAAAATCAAGATCTGCCAGTCGGTCCTCTCCCCTCCCCCACATCCCTATTCAAGATCACAATATCAAGTATTTTAAATATGGACATAACAAAATGATATGTTATCAAAATAATTTTCCATTCAGTGCTATTTGTGTTGATCTCAAGAAGAACCTCTTTCTTGAAAATGCTAAAGAGGTGAAAAATGCAAAAAAGTATTGCTACTGGCAGGGAGATAATGCAAGCTACCACAACATATATGCAGGACAAGAGATTAACATCATTATAGGATATTGTTTTGAGATTTGCTTGTCTCGCTTTGCTTATCAGCTACAAAGTACACTAGCGTTGTCTTTTATCTCAAGCTTGAAAAAGTATGATAAAAGGCAATCATAAAGCTGGTCTGTTTGAGTGTGTAAAAATGGCTTATAAAATCACTTATTTCACTGGTACAGAGAAGATTTCAGTTGCCACAGAACACAGAATCTATTTGTGTCTCTTAGCAGTCTCCCAGCTACATTTTTAAAAGGAGCATAAAAAAAAAGAGATGACGTACAAAAGGGGGGTCACAAAAACATGTACATTTGCATGTATACACAAAAGAAATGGCCAAAGCAAATGGACAATTAGGGATATGTGGTAAATTTCTTGCAGCTTTCTGGAGGTGTAACAGATGTGAAGAATCTAACCCTTCATTTGAATTATAATTTTTTAAAGCAATTATCACTCAAAGTCAAGATACATATTCCATATTTGTAAACAACACACGTATGTCACATTCTTTTTGCTGAAAACCACTCATCTCTATATTGTCTATAAATGAGGATAAATAGGAGGGACTAAATAAAGCAGACATGTGAAGAAGTACTGCATATGGCTATTTATTTATAATTGTTTTCGGTTCAATTTTTCTTTCAGATTGCAAGCATATTGCAGAATTCTCCTTATGCTATGCTTAGATAAAGAGGTTATATTAACAAGAGAAAAATCTTTCAGATCTAGACCTTCAGATTAAAAGGTACTGATCACCACCAATTCATACAGGCAAGTATAATTTTTCAATTCTAATGTTTGGATAAATCTCCTCCTCTGAAGACAAGCTCTGGCAAGTTTAAATAGGAGGAAGGAAGTCCTCTGGCAGTGTTGCAAAAGGCAGTTCCTGGACTGTACACGAGTACAGAATTCCAGAGATGTGGATCATAGAACTTCCTTTTTTTTTTTTTTTTTAAATATCCCAGAAATCCTGTTCTGTTGATCATAAAATAAAATCACAGCAGCCACGTTATGGGTTCAGCCTTGCCTTATGGGCCTCTTCCAAATTACGTACGTGATATTACATTTGAGCACAATTTAAATGACTAATGGCAAAGAATTAGTTTTTAATATTTATTACTTGGTTCTGCTCAGAAGTCTCTCTTATATTGCCCCTTACACTGAGTCAGGATATGCACCTACAAGCATTTCCATACAGTACTCAACTAACCCCTTCCAAATTCATGGACAAGTTGGATGAGGCAAGAGAAGCTGTGGAAAAGGATGAAATGGGAGGGCCTGAAAGCTATGCCACAGAATTAATTTGGTAAAAGATAAAGGTATGAATTTAAAGCAGCAGAGCTACATCAGTGCTGTGTAGGCACACTTCTTCTGGTATAAGTCTAAAACAACAAGGTCCAAGCCAAGCCCACGTGGGCCAGTGAGCTAGTGTGGTAAGGCACATCACAAGACATTGATAGGGATAGCATCATATCCATGAGCCTGTGACTCAGTCAGAAGAACCAGTAACCCATATACAGCTGGGCTGACTAATACGAGGCTCAAATTCATCCTTCTGCATTCGTAGCAAGGCACACTAACCTCTACCGCTTTATCCTCACCACTAAGAGAGTGTCTTTTTTGGATTATCTGTGTATTGCTTGAGATGGGATTTAACTGTACCAGTACAAGTGGCAAAAAAACTTTCCTGTGTAGACAAGCCATCACTATGGATTTATACTTTGCATGGAACAATGAGGACTTCTTTGTGATTGGAACTGCTTGGTTTTACTGCAGTATAACATTAAATAAATAAAGTTCAATTTCTATGCCAGCTCAAACTGTCTCTGCTGGTCCTCATGAGTAGCAGCTGTACGAATATATTAGCATACACAGAAGATGTCCTTATAATTCTCCCACTTATTTGCTAAGATGTCCCTGTGCACTGTATTGTTGGCAGAGGCTGACTCTTTGCAGTGCATTCTCTATTTTGTGTGGCACTTTCCTAAAACAGTCAAAAAATATTCTTTATGCTCCCATTTGACATTTCAGTTGAAGTGCATCTTCTGTCAAACCACAGAGACGACAGAGATGACCGCAGTTCCTTGGTGTGCTCTGGATAGGCTCTGGGTAGAAAAAATAATGATCCTGACCTCTGTAAGATCTACCTTTCAGGGGCGGAGCACAATACAGAAGTGAGAGAGAGAAAGATGTTTTGGGCAATGCAATCATACAGTCTTTCACTGGAGTCAGATACTAGAGTCTCCCCAACCCATCCAACCTACCAAATATCTATTTTATTAGTTTTTCCCGCTCAAAGGCCAGTCTGGCACAGTCTCATTTGCTGTAAGGAGCATTTATACTCCTTTGACTGGGTGAGGAGGCTTGGAAGAGTGTGCTGGTATCATATTCTCCCACTTTAAGACCACCATTCTAGTTAGGCCCTCTTTCTTCAGTCGCAGTTACATGCATACATTCAAAACCCAGAATGTGGTCCCAAGTCTGCCAAGACTGATTTCCCTTGGAGTGATTTAAAAGAAAGCAATAGAAACTTTTCACATGATCTTAGAACATCACTGCTTCATTTGTTAAAGATATAACTGTAAGAATAACAATAACCCCCAAAGAAAACAGGACAGCCTGTCTGAATAAGAGAAAAGACAAAGCCAGCCACACTTACTGTTTGTCCTATGGTGAAATTACTGAGTGTTCAGTCCTTGCCACCTGTGGTATCCACAATGATAATACTACAATTATTAGGAGCCATGTGCCAGAGTTAGTGGGTCATTTTGGGGAGGCTGCCTGCATGGTAACTGCCTCTTGAACACCCAGGTCAAATGCCAACTGCACATGAGCCTCAAGTGCTTAAATGTGCCGCTTGCAAACAGCTCTTAAAAATATGCATGCTGCAAAGAGCACAGATATTCTATTGTATGCAACAGGATATTGATTTTTCATGATACACAGAGCCTATGGTGCTTTCTTCCCTGTTCAATCAATTTCTATTCCACCTACTACACTCAAAAAACCAATTCAAATCACTTTGGAATTTGCATACACTTTACTCTGAAATAATCGTGGTTTTGTAATCTAAACAGGAGATGTCAGAACACAACGTACTTTTGCAAAACAAATATGTCCCATTTAACAGGCACTCACCTATACCAGACTTTGGAACACAGCCAACTAGAGTCAGAGGACCTACTCTACAGCTGGGAATGCATAATTTTCCTTGAGGTATTCCAGCACTAGTGGCAGTATTAACAGTTTGTGGGGTTCCACTTAGACTACACTGAATGCCTGTCTTTAGCAATGGACTGAACTTGAAAAATGGTGTAGACTCTAACCTACTAATACAAAATTTGGTGCTTGGATTAGCTGGAGTGGGGAAGGCAGCTGGATCAAGTATCTTTGCAGCTTGTCCCTGTGGGCAAAATGTCTTCTACCCAAGTGCATCTATACATGCATGTTAATGCAAAGTCAATAAAAACTCTGCAGCTTCTTGCTCCAGGTGTGCTGTTTGCACAGGACCACCGCATGTTGAGCTGGGTCAGAGCATCCCTGGCTGGCAGGGGGCCCCAGAGCTTAATGTGCTGTGAAGGGGCTGGCTGGGGCACTAAAGTGCTTCAATGTAGGGCTAGCCAGCAGGCAGGCCCTATACTGGAGCACCCTTGTGCCCCAGCCAGCCAGGGCAGTGTTTACATGCATGCTTCTGTGGAGTAAAAATAACTCCACAGCAGGATAGTATTTACAAGTACTAGTCTACTGTGGAGTAAATTAATTTACTCCAACCTAAGAGGGGTGCATGTGTAGATGCGTGATGTTCACTGCACAGCTCATTAGTTTACTGTGTGATAAATGTCTTGTGTAGACATGTCCCCTGAAGGTCAAAGAGGGACTACACACGCTATGACTCAAACTTAAAGGCTCCCAATGTAAACGTGTGCATCCCAGAGGCTGCACACATACCACTGTGCACATAATTTGCAGAATATTACATCTGTACCAGCCATGTACATCACTAAAAGGGAAGAGGTAACTGGACAGATCAACTTTTGTTCCAAAAAATTCCCAAGCATTTTGCAAACTCCGTGTGTAATACCATTCCCCACATTTCCATCCACCCTAACCTCTGCCCCAGAAGTGCAGCCACTGCTAGCATGAAGTGACATTAACCTGTGTATAACATACCAGACAGCTCACTGATTACACCCCTCCCACTCACTACACATCACTTGTTGAAAACATACAGTGCTCCAACTCAAAAATAGCTGGGATTTAAAAAAAAAGGGGGGGGGGGGGGGGGGGG
>NW_017729033.1:99445244-99470965 GCF_001723915.1 Gavialis gangeticus | reverse complement strand
TTAAAAAAAAAAGGGGGGGGGGGGGAGAGGGGAAACGGAGGGAAATTCAGAGAGAAAGAGTCCAACCTATGATCCATTAGACCCTTGAAAAATTAGGGGCAAACTTCATTTCCTTACTCTGGTTTCAAAAATATATTGTTTTGCACTGTTTAAAACAGCAAAACATCTAAACGTTTCAAGAAGAGAACCAGCTGAGTGTAGATTCTGAGGGTCAAAGTCTGGGCCTTTCTCTGCATCTTTACTGCAGTAGTTTGGGGTCTGATCCCCAAAGGTCTTACAAGTGCAATATGCAAACAATTATACCTCTGAAAACAGTTACTCAAGATTTAGGCAATGGAGAGTTCTGTTGATTGAATGGAATGCTCTTTCACAACAAGATCCTGACCATCTCTGCAAACTGTGCAGCATGTTTGCTTACCACAGGGTTATCCTGGTTGTCATTAAGCTCAGAAAGCTTGGTGCTGGATTTCTGCCGCTTTGGTTTATTCCTCTCTCCAATATACCCCAAATTGCTGTCTTGTAATTTTTCTGCTTCCTGAGCAGTCAGAATACAATCTTCAAGGCTGCTGAATCCAGAGGGAATGTTTTCTTTGTTGATGACCTCCCTAAACAGAAAAGTTACATGGCTACAAGCTGTTCTTTAAAGATGTTGATGTCCTACTATATTAATGATAACAGCATAAAAAGGCATTGTGCTGAGTGGACCAGTTCCAGAAGCATATCCGGAACCCCATGCACCTAGCACTGCAGGCACCTCCTATTACAGCAGATACAATACATGCTATGAAATCCTAAATCCGAGCTACAAGATAAGCTCAGGTGCAGAACATCTCTTGAGAAAACATAAGTAGCGATCAACACTTCGGACCCTTTCCAGCTGTCAAGGATGTCACTGACTTCAGTGGAACCTGGCGTAGCTCCTGGATGTACAATTGGTTATTTAAGCTTAGGGTGGTGAATTTTAGTTCGGAACAATTTTTTTAAGAGACCAACAACCATTAATTTCTGTTAACTAAGTGCAGAATTTTGGTACAGCTTCTATACAGACTCTTGCACATGCTTTCAGGCATAAGAGTAAGCATGAGTAGGAGAAGACAGAATGGGAATGAAAGTGTCTCCTCAACTGTAAGTGTAGTGCTGTAATAAAAAGTCTGCATAAATGCTGTGTGGTGTGTGTGGGATAGCTTGCTTAACATCTTCTTGTGTGACACTAGATTTTTGTTATACCTTGTTGGATTTGCAGGCATTTTCCTGAAATATTGTCAATTTTGGCTCCTTGGGTATAGCCGGAGGAAATAGGGGATGGGGCATTCCCTGCATTTGTCCTTTGCAATCCACTGCCCTGTCCTCTTAAACAGGGCTCTCTCTATTTTGTGTAATAAAAGAAACCTTTACAAAATGTATGCATTACTGTATTCTTTATATTTGCATGCAATAATGTATTTTCTTTTTCTTAAACTCTGTGCTCCCTCAGGTTAAATGCAGGTCTGTCATGCTGGAATGTTTGGTAACTGTTGTAAGCAGGAATGATTCTGAAGCCCAAGTTCTGCCTACGTGACTTCAGCAAAGTTGCTCTAGATTTGCACTAGAGTAAATAAGAAAAAAAAAATTGCTTCAAAGGGTTTGGACTATGTTAATGAGCCACAGAGTATTCAGATTTTTTTAAAACTCCTTCCAGTTGCTTTCTAGTTCATGATTCACAGGAAGAGCAAGATGAAAGAGAATCCTACAACCAAATCTAGAAGATATTCTTTTACCTGTGCACTATAATTATTATAACCTCAGCCAGACTGCTCCATTATAGCAGACTGTAGAACTTGCAATGTACTTCGTGCAAGTCTATGTCCATTTATGTAGTAAATACTCTCCTAGTTTTAAATTGCATGGTTGTTTAAGTCAGTGACATTACAGAGCCTCTTTAAATTTATGTCCAAGCAATAGGGAGACAAACACCACCCAAATCCGAGCACAATTTGTCTCTGAGGCCATGGAAATGACCTGATTCTCCAAAGCATTGTGTTTAGAAACGGCATCTGCGGTTTGGGAGTCAATTACAGTACTGATGATGTAGTACTCACCTGGGTTAGAAAGCACTGAGGCAGATCTGTAAAGCAATGTGGAGGCTGCACAGTAGGAAAAAATAGCCCCTACTGTACTATATGCTTCTAAACACGTACATTAGCCCATCTCTGACCTACTTACCTGAGAAGTCTGTCAGCATGGCTACTAAACAGGAAAAACAACTCTGGATTTATAGCCAGATGCTTCTATGGCTTGAAAGCCCAAATCCCCAAACCAGCTTTTCAACTTGTCTTCATTTGTACAGAAATGCTTTTAGTGTAATTGTTGTTCTCTACTTCATTAACGTTTACACACGTGTCAAGCAGCATGGACTACAATTTGCAAACCTGTGTTCCTAGAGTTAAACTCCTACGTAAAAGCGACTTGACTGTATAGGTGCTAAAAAACCTGCAGCTCCTGCAGGTTTTGTGGGAACTTGGCATCTTTGAAAATTAAATCCTTATTTAGGGGACTCATTACGGACATAAAAGCCTAACTTCAGACCTCAGGCCTCCATCTTATGGATATTTATAAACACAGTGAACTACAATAGGACTTGAACGTTAGGGCTGTGCAAAGCTTTGGTCGCTGATTCAATCTGGCGGCCGAATCTCTGAATCCAAATAGAATCAGGAGACCCTTTAATCTCTCCAAATTGAATCAGAGAGATTTGATGATTCAGACATAGGCACAGCTTTAAATGTTTTTTCTACATACCTCAAGGTAGCAGGCAGCTTGTGACTGCTGAGATGGTGGGGTGGATGGAGCATCCCATGGGGGGGATCCCAGCAGGCTTGGCGGTGGACCCAGAAGTGGAGCAGAAGTGCTTCTGACCCACTTACAGGTCTGCGCCAAGCATTCAGGCGGCCTCCCTGAGCTTCTGTGGGATGCTCCATCTGTCCCACCATCTCAGCATTCTTGAGCCGCGCCTGGTACCTCAAGGTATGTAGAAAAACCATTTAAAGTTGTGTCTATGACCGAATCACTGATTCTCTGAATCGGCATTGAATCTTCAGATTCAGATGAACCGAATCTGGGCAATGATCTGAATCAACAAATCGAATCACTGTCCCCAATTTGGTCCGAATCTGAATTCGAATGGAATACAGCCTGTTTTGCACACCCCTATCGAACATGCTTACAGTTACATATGCAAGTATTCATATCACCAAGGCCTGGGTTTCAAAATGTTGGCTACATTATACCATTCTACTCTTCTTACCACCCCATAGAAAAATATATTCAGTTTCCCTCACACTGTTGTCAGTGGACATGCCTTTGAAATGTGAACATTTCCGTAGCATAAGCTAAAGGTCACCTGTATAACACTGAGAAGAAAGGAATACTATACATCATTCTTAATCCTTGAGAAACAGTTAACGAAAATAGTGCCTAGTTTTTTAGAACAAATGAGATAGTGTTTTTTTTCCTTGATTAATAAAAAAGAAAACACTTTGCTTCCTCAAGTGGCTTCATAGTGCCCTACAGACCACTAAAAAAACCCAACCTGAATGTAAGCTGTCTCTCCATGCATAAAATGAGTTTGGTCTTAATTTTAAAGATATTTCTTTTTTTTAGGAAAGCATCTAAAAAGGTTATTTTAGCCCGGAAAGAATCTCTGTACACTGGGCTTCAGTCCATTCCATTACCACTAATAAAGCCCCTAGCTTTGCAACTCCCAGCTCCGGCTGATGGCAATGGAGCCTCATACAAGTGTAAAATCATTCCTTGTGCTAAAACTTGTAACAGGGAAGATCCTGTCAAAGTCTCACTAAGTTAATGCACACAATGATGCAATCAATCCTGTATAATTGTTTAAAAAAATAAAAAAAATCAGGATCATACATGTCTCTGTTTCTTCGGGCTTCATCTTGTTCTTTGTGATGCCGCCGCCTCTGCTTAGCAGACACGTTGGAAGAGGTTGAAGATGTTCCTGATTCAGAGTCCTCTGAACTCTGCCCTCCTGAGCCATGAACATCAAAAAGGTGCTGTTCCACAGCTGAGCGGATTGTCTTCTCTAAATATCTGGCAAACCGAACAGGTCAGGTAAATGGATGGACTGACAAGAATGCCTCTCAAAAAAAATGAACCAACCTTGCCCCCATGCCCGTCCAGATACACAGACTATTTTTTTTTCTATATTTCAATATCATAAAATTATACTTGGGATTGTGCACACTTGTGTCCTCACATCCTAACGGGGGCTTTACTACATCTCAGAAATGCTGAGCCCTCATGGTTTCCACTAGTGTCCACAGATACTGTGGCTGCTCAATATTTCTGTGAATCAGGCCATTTTTTTTTCTATCTCCCTAATATGAATGCAAGTGCCCAACTTTGGCCTCCCAAGTTAACAGCCCTTGCCCTGAAGAGTTCACATCTGTTTGAAATGCAAATTCAAGATTGAAGTGATTAGAAAACCAGTAATGACCCGAGAGGCTCTAAAATTACAGGTTTTATTTTAATTCACTCCCAGTTCTGGAAGGAAAATCTACCCTAAAACGTGGTACACAGCCAGGGGGGAATGACAAGAAACTCACTGAGCAATCCTATGAAAGCAAACCCGTGGGAAAGGTATGTTACGTTTGGATTGTTAATGCATGCTTTAGGCAACCAGTGTGTCATCCCTGCTCTGCATAGACTGAGCAGAGCTAGAGGTGGTGCAATGTGGGGAAAAATGCCTACAGTGCCACAACCTAACAAGCTATGTGTACTCCCCTTCTCCGCCCAGTATTGGACCAGTGCTATTGGCCCATACAAAATGAGGCTGGCGTTACAGCCTTGTTTCTTCTTTAATCTTCCATATCAATTTTGGGGGACAGACTCCCAGAGAAGCTGGAAGTGAACATGGACAGTGTATGCAAAGATTGATGACAATCTGCTACAGCTTCACCAGAAAGGAAGGCTCTGTGAAATGAAGACATTTAGCGTTCTACACATAAGCCTGTGGATGTGTGTGCAGCAAGGTATGCAATGACTATATGCTAAGGGCATGTAGCTAAAAGCATGGTTAGTTAGAGAGAATAAAATTGTGACCAATATTCATACATGCTCCTGATCACTAAATAACAGGGAGATTTTCAAAGACTCAAAAGGCAGTTGATGGTTAAGTTGAATCAGTTGCCCCTTGTGTCTTGGAAAATGTCCTCCCCAATGTACTCAAGTCATTCGCACATCTGAACTTCTTAGAAAAGATATCATTTGTTACAATGTCCACGTCATCTGAGCCCTTAACTCAATAAATAATTCCAAGATGGTTGATCTTTATTTCTATGATATTCTTTGGGAAAAAGGATGTTGTTCCTTACCCGGTCTTTTTATATGAACTGGTTATTTCTTATATGCTTTCTACATGGAAAATTTACCACTCCAGGAATGCAATCTGATGTGAGATACGTTATTGTAGTCAAAACCCTCCCTTATTTGTTCATAAGAAAAGAGAAGTCAGCCGAAACAAAACTAGCAGGTTTAATCTGACAATGGCCAGCAACCTTTGCAGCATTCATATGAAATGGAAATGAAATATTAAATATAATTAAATATTATATAAAGGCTGGCCAGGAGCCGCTCTAATTAAAATGCCATGCCTTCCCACCTGGAGCATGTGTATAGACACGCAGAGTTCCTTCTTTTTTCATAGTTTCCTATGTTCACAGGCAAGAGGAGATTCATGGGTAAAGTCTGAGATCAATCATTTTGTTTTTTGAAAAAATTTGAAAATTTATTCCTAAAATTTTGAAGGGGTTTCAGCATGTACTCTGGAAGACCATATCTCAAAAATGGCTCGACTACAACTTCCAAATTTCTTTAATTCTGTCTGCAGTGAAATTTAGTGCACGAAACATTTTTTCTAGGGAGTTGTCTGGTTAATTCCAAACTGATCAGCTATGAATATGTGACCCTGTCTGTGGGCAGTGAAGTCTCCAAAGAGATCTTAAGTCTGTACTAACTTTCGACTATATTGATAGACTACTGAGTTTATCATTTAAACACCATCATAGACAAAATGTGATTTAACTATACCACAGGCAGTATCAGATACTGTTAAGAATCCCCCACCAAACTAGGGAACTTCAACATCAGGTGAATAAGAGGACTTGGAGGCTCTTTGGGACAGGGACAACTGTTTATTTCTAGTTTTGCAAAGCACCAACCATTCTTGAGTCCTACTCTGTGACAGATTGCTAGACACTCAAGTGATATAAGTGAATAAGAGGCTAATACTGTGCAGCAAGTTTGAAGTTCTTTAATTCCCCATGTTCTGTACTATCAAAACACCCCACAGGGCACGGGAAGGAAGAAAGTAATCATTATACTTGGTTTATTTTCACTACAGTAATTTTGATTTGGGGCAAAAATAAACTTTCTTTGGGTAGCACTAGGCCATTACAGAAAAATAAAAGAATTAAATAAATATTTTTTAAAATGTAGGTATACAGAAAACAGTCACAACATTTATAAACAGAGTCACTTACTCTCCAGTAGCAGGAATGTTACTACTGACTTGAGATACATGGGCACTGCATAAAGGGAAGAAAAAAGAAGAAAGTTAGATCTAATTACCAAAGTAACATCAACAAAACATCTGAAGGAGAGCCCTGGCTTCTCTTCTCATTGTCTTTCCTTAGAGGCAAAATTAGCTAACTAAATGAAGTTAAGGGAGGGTCCTGCATCCTTACTGGCATGACATCTATCACACCAAAAACTTCATAAAAACTTACAGATATTTTATTTACATCCTTTTAATGCAATGCATCAGGCCAGTACACTCAGAATTGGGTTGCTTCCATTTCACTACAGAGGGACTGCAGACTAAAAGGAAGGTAATTTAATTACTACATATTACAGAATCTTCTCCTTCTGCAACTATAAGTCGCATGTGATCTATTCAGAGAGCTCTGTTCTTTTGAGATGGGATCTGAAAATGTATCTGCTAACTCTCTGCTTGCCATGTCCTTTGCTTCCTTTTTTTGTTTTTAAATATCTTTTCTCTTCTTGCTGGGTGCCTCTCAGTCTGACCCCAGGCTCAGGAAGAGCCAAAACAATTCCAGTTGTCACCACTCACAGTTCAAAGCCCTTTCAAACAAGCTGACGTGCCATCTCGCACAGCCATCACTGATTTGCTCCCTAACTGCACGGCCAGATTAGACCTGGCCAAAGCAAGCCCCCTCCCCACACTAGATTCCCTTCCCACCAGCTGACTCAGCCATGCAGATAAGAGGGCATGTGATATTTTACTCCTGTTCATCATCCCTACAGCATTTATTAAACCAAAATAAGTTACGAGCTTAAAATGTTTCATTTGGCTTTATCCTCTTATCAGCAAGAGAATTAGTAGCATGGCTGACTGGTATACTGATATGTATATCTACCTTCTGTGGCTGGGTTTCAAGAGGGAAATGTTAACATTTCGCTGCAGTATATTAAGTTTAGTGTGCTGCCCTCAGCGCTGTCCTTGGTTTTCAGTCAGGAAATGAAATTGAAACTACACAACTTCGCAAACTACATCATTGCTGCTGGTTCAACAGTGTCTCCATTCCTTTAAAATGACAACAAATCTCTTTGGCTTCTCTTTAGTATGTCACCCACCAAAGACTGCATCTTCTCTGTCTAGCTTACTGCTGGCTGAGAGATTGAGGCACTGCACACTGCTGCTCCATTGGTTTACTTCAGTGGTAGCAGTGGTGGTGAGGCCTAATTTTGGTACCAAGGGGGGAAAAATAATGGTCGGTAACACTGGTTTAGTATACAGGGGTAGTTAACTGTTTTAGTTTCAAGTCAGCTATAAGGCAGGGTAGTAGGGTGACCACCCATCCCTAAGTGAGTGGGACAGTCCTGGAATAGGATCAAGTCCCGTGCCTGGACTGCATGACTCTAGGATAGCATTCATCCAAGATTTGCAGCATTGTGCAGGGATCCGGGTTCCCCTTGCAGTCTGGCAGTTTTCTACATTAGAAAACTCCCACTGACTTGTGTGTTCAGGTAAGCCTTCCCAGGGTGTTCCTAGTTTCTGTAATGCATCTATACTGACAAGCTTGATTTGAGCAAACCACTGCAGTGCGCACACACTCTCGGGCCAGTCATTCTTTTTCTGTGCATTTTGAACTCTACTCCAGACAACTCCCCAGCACAGGGGCACAGCATGAAAGCACTAGCTTACTTGGAAGTATGTTGCACAGACACAGAATCTATACAGTTGTACAAATCAAATATTTATTACATACATACACGTATACACACACAAATGCATAATTCAGCTATTAAGTTCCTGTAAACATACACACTTTATAATCATTATACACACTTGAATGAACACACAGATCTACAGCAAGGCTCCTCCAAGTATGCACGTGTGTATGCAGCTATCCACTTTCTTAATCTACACAGGCATTAACCTATGCAATTAATGTGTCACATTATTTTACTGTTTATCCTGGACATTTTGATTAGCTCACATATTTCCTTTCCACTCATAAATCTCTTTCTCTGGGACTTATTCCAGAAATCTAACCCCGCTGTACCCAAAGTTGCTATTTTTAACATTTTCCCTTTGAAAAGTAAATATTTCCCAAGGTACGTGGATGTATACGAGGAACAAAGGTCATGTAGTTGCAATTTATCACACAAGTTTCCCTGCCACATGTTTGGTATTAGTTTAATAGTATGTCAGTTTTCTATGCCTATGTTAATTCCTAATATTCACATATAATCCATGTTAGATATTTCATTCTTGATTTATTTGATGTATATGCTACCCTTCCCAGCAAAGGCTGAGGTTGGCTTACAATAAGAAAATAGAGTAACTTAAAAACAGTGGCAAAAGAACTAAAAAAGGGAACTAGACTATCAGGATAAAATGGAGACCCCCTAAACAACATCTCATCCTAGTTTTATTTGGCCTACAAAATATTCCAAGTCGTATAGGTTCTGTCAGTAAACCAACACAATACTGATTTTAACATTATGTTATAACACATATGAAGTAAATATATAGTCATCTACCCATGCCAAGTTCAGGGAAAACAAAGCATTTTAAAACATCTTGATAACATCATTTGCCCTTTTAAATTTAAAAACTGCATCTCTATGTATTAAGCAAGATTGTATAAATGAAGTAAGATTTCACTTCTTGGTCCTGTGATGTTTCAGTGCTCTTTACTGGTCCTGTACCTCAACAGTATGGGGATTTTCAACTAGAGGTTTTCAGATGTACTACAATTTCACAATAATTGGCTTTCCATGCTATTGAATTTTGAAGCTTAGTTAAAATGAACTGCTAAACTGGCTTATTTATTCTGCATCAACCTTTTCTACATTCTGGAAGTTATCCCTTTTGGGTTTTTTTTGCTTTTTAAACTCTTGCACAGTGAACAGAATTATGAAATAGTTTTAAAATACTAGGCACAAATGTGTATGAGAATGTTAGTAATCTCTAGCAAATACAAGGTGAGAGCTTTTGGAGAATTTCTCATTTAAAGAGAGAGACTTCAGGTGATGAATTCCTAGGGGTTACCAAAAACTTCTCGGGCTTCTGAAGTCACAAATCATTCACATCATGCTTCACAAAGCATGCAAAGCCTTGCTATGATTGCCCAGAAATGCACTTTATCTTGTCCTGTTGTGCAATTAAATGGCTTCAGAACAACCCCTTTGTTTATTAAATTGGCAAAACAATATAAACTCATGTCCTGCTTGAGTTAATCATTTTCTCCTTGTGTCTGACTCACTGATACTCACAGTTGCTCATTTTTACAGCTAGATTATTTTCATCAAACTATACTGATCTTGGGAAGCACACTGAGGAATTATCAACTTCTAAGCTTACACAGTCCTCATTGTGCCTACTGCTGACAGCCTTTGGGCTGTTAAACAAATTTGGGAATGCATGCTTCCTCAGAACTAGCTCTGTCTGCAAATTTGTGAAGGAAGTCCATACCTGTTTTAAAATCCACCATTTTACTGATGTGCTTCCATAACCCCCTCGGTATTTGTCCATTGAACAAGCATGGCACTCTAGCATTATCCTACTTCCAGCTTCCCACACACGTAAGTACAAGTTTTGAGGACCCCTTAGTCCCCCCTTCAGATATGTCCCATTGCCTTTCCCAATGGAAAAGTTGCAGGAGAAGCTGACAAATTCATTCTCCTCACAAATTTGCCCAACGAGAAATGCCAGTGGCATCTAGCATCTAGTTTCCTAAACAGACCATTTCCAAAGCCTATCTGGTATTTAAAATTTCAGCAGCTAAATTATTCAAATGTTTAAAGGTACTGTAATAATGCAGGTGTTTGCCAAATAAATACCCCAAACTATTTAATTTTCAGTATGGCAATGCCCACCTTTTTTCCTTTAGTTTAAGATTAACTCCTTGATTTGTCTGGACCTTACAATTCATTTTCAGACAGTTTCAAAATTGAAGTTTGATTCTACAAATCTTCAAACCAGGTAAGGTTTGCTTTTGCAGAAAAATTCTGAAACTAATGGGTTTAAACAGAAAAATCTGCTATAAATCCTTATATATGGAAAGGATATGATCCTAATGCTTTCTTTGCACATTGCAGGGTAGTTGGATTTATGGAACATTATAACCTGCCTGCTATCCAGTAACTCCAGGTAACCTCTCTACATTTTACCAGCTACAGTCTATTACCAGCTCAACATTCCCCACTTGCTCCCCTACCTTCTCATCTCACACCTATCATCTCCAGTCCCCTCTGATCCTCACTGCCACACACTTGCATTTTGCATACTGGCTTCTCACCATGGAAAACATGCAACCCCAGCAGACTCTCCCCATGCCTGAAGAAGAGTGTGTGCGCCCAAAAGTTTGCAAAGAACAATTTTTCCAAGTATATAGTTGGTCTAATAAAAGATCACATTAGAATCACATTTACCCAAATAAACTTGCCCTTCTTTGCAAACTGACTTTTGCAAGTTCAAGTCTGAAAGTATTTATCTCACCTTAATGCAGTGTACTATGTTCATGGTGAGACTGTAATATTATCACCTGAAAATTAATCCCAATTAAGAAGAATGGATCTCTGGTATTTGTTCCTCACATATATCCCTTCCTCCATCCCTAGTCTTGCTGCTTAAATTGCTTATAACCTTTTAGGGCTTGTGCACACTGACATCTACTGCCCGAAACAGAGATATACTTGGAACAATACAAGTGACCTGACCAAGAAAAGACTGTACTGTAGTAGGTAAGAATGCCTTATATTTGATTCACCCCTTCAGTCTTCAACTAATGCACATAAAGTGAAGCACAATTATCAGTCTGCAGCATATATGGTTTCTAAAAGAGCCAAGGTTCTTCAAGCTCTTGAGTAGCTACTATTGCAAGTCTCAGCTCCTCAAACAATAAAGATTCTGATTCAGCAATATCTTATTAGGCAATAAATCTACAAACAGATTTTCAATGATCTCCAGATGGCTTAAAGGAAAACTGTCATGAGGAAAGACATATGCTTTACCCAAGTATACTTAAAGCAGACTCTCCCTATGCCTGAAGAAGGGTGTTTGTACCCAAAAGCTGGTAAAGAACAATTTTTCCAACTATTTGATTGGTCTTAAAAAAAAAAAAAAAAATCACCATTACTGAAAGAACCCTGTCTGCCTGTGTCCTTAGACCAACAAGGCTATAGCCAACAACCCTGAAGCATCTTGTCTGTCATACAAGAGTAGCTAAGCCATTTCTCTTGTGTAACATAGGACAAGTGTCAGAGACAACAGATAACTCAAGCAGAGAGAATCAAATAGTGTGAAAAGCCAAAATGATAAATCTGGGAAAAGCACTTGATTAAAAGTGGGTCTAGTCCAGCACCTATTGAAGTCAACGTATATTTTGTTACCAGCTTAAGAAAAAGGGCTGAACCTTTGGTGTTTCTTCTGATCTAGATATTCTCATACATATCTGTATTTACTTGAAATGAAGATGAGGCCCCCCCCACCCCCCAGTTAACATGGGGGGTGGGTGGGGAAGACAAGGCTTGTTGTGTATTCGAGTGCCGCTGCTCCGGTTCCATCCTGGAACAGCTGCTGCTGCTGCTTGGGAGTCAGCAGCAGTTTGGTGCATTCCAGTCAATGGTCAGGGCTGAGGTCTGGGACTGGGTGCCAGCAGGGGGAGAAGAGGAGAGTGGATAGGGATTGGGTGGGGGATGGGACAACAGCATGTGCTCATCATCAGGTGAGAGATCAGGAAGCAGCTTGGGTCAGAGGATGGGGCTAGGGCTGCCAATTCTCTTTGAATCTATTCTAGGAGGTTTCATCACATGACATAATGACATTAATGACTTTACATCAGAAAAGCAAATGTACATTACTATTACATTTTAAGAACCTGCTGGACTCCTTCATATGTCAGATTCAACATTTAATATTTATTTTAATGAATGCCCTATCATTTGTCTCCTGGGTGATTCTCAGCAGTCTTCTGGAGATTTATATCTATCTAATTCCTGGAGACTCCAAGGCAATCTTGGATGGCTGGCAACCCTAGATGGGGTAGCAGTGCACTGGGGGTAGCATAACAGTGCATGTTGCTGCCCCATTCCATGACCTGCACTATTTCCCAATCCCCTGACCCACACCACTATCCCATCTCCTGATTCATGCTGCTGATCTCAGGCAGCAGTGTGAATCAGAGGATTGGGCAGGCAGGCACAGCAAGTGGCAGGGGAGATAGGGGAAAGGCAGCACGGGTGCTCTCATAGGGGGGCAGTGGCAAGAGAGCAAGGTGCAGGGAATTGGGCTGCCTGCCTTCCCCTGCACTTGGGGACAAATTTCAAGATTACCTCCAATAATTAGGATTTGATATATGGAAAACAATAACAGTTTAAAAATTGTTCATGTACATAATCCAATTGTTGAAGGTCATCTTAAATTCAAAGCTGTCTTGGATTCAGGTAAATATGGTACATATTAGCCAAGCAGCCACCCATCTCAAGAGTTAACAGCAACTATTCAATCACAGTATTTCCTTTTTTTCACATTTTTGGGGATATCCATTGAGGAATTGCTTTAAAAACCAATTTTAAACAGGATTTCTAAAACACACACTCCAACAAAGAGCACTGCTATGGAATCTGTTTTCTCCAAAAGCTCATTTTACAAGTTGGACAACACTGCCTATACTTAGAATTGACTTTGCTAGCTGTTGCTTGATTACCTGAAACTGGATTACCTAAGGCAGCTGGTATTTGCATTTTAGTTATATAAACTAAGCAGGCTGAAGGACTCCCTCTTATATAAGAATCTCAGTTCTAACACCCATGTGGCTTTCATTACAAGAAATTTTGGAACACAAATGCACGTTAAGCACAACTGTCTAGAACAAACAGTACATAGGATTTCCTCGCCCTTTATTGTTACATTACTAATGTTGCAAGGTACTCAAGACACCAAAGCCGAGCAAATAAACAAAGTGTCTTAGGAACAGGACTATAAGGGATTCATGAAATCCAGCACTTGCTATCACAGGAAACATTTCATGCAATTCCTTTCACAAACTATCTTGAAGTGATTAGATCCTTTCCGTCTTCTACCCCTACTGGAAGGCTCTTCCAGGACCTCATTCCTCTTCAAAGAAAGTTCTCATCTCCAGCCTAAAAATTATTCACTACCAGTTTATACACACTTCTTGTCATGTAAACCTTATCATTTGACAAAGCTTTTTTTTGTCCCCCTTCATAGTGTTTTGTCTTCTGAAATACATCAGTGGGGTATAATCATCCTTCCTCTCAGCCTTCTCTTTGCTAGGCTAAACAAGCATTCTGATGGTACAAAATAGTCTTTCCATGCCTCACCATCCTAGTAAAGTCCCCTGCACCAGTTCCTCTTTGAATTCACCTTTCTTGAACAGAGGTGATCAGAATTGCAGAAAAACTCTCAGAGCCTTGTACCTCCCCATGTCTATCGCACCACATAATCTAGCATGTAGGAGGGCTGGAGCGTTGCTGTAGCTGTGAAGGTCCAAACAATATGCAAGAAGAATGGGTATTTTTGGTAATATCTTTTATGGGAGAAGCTGTATAGAAAAGAGAGGTTAGACAAGCTTTCCGGCACAAATGCCCATCTTCCCCAGACATGAAGAATTAAAGATATTTGCTTTATTGCTAATTCTTGCCTTTTTTTTAAAAAAAAAAACAAAAAACGAAACAAACAAACTCAAGGAAAAGAAAATTGCTTCTAGCCTGTCATGAAATGTAAAATGCAGAATGATGTTACTGAATATAAAAAAGAAAAATTATGACATTTGCAAAACTGATAAATGGATAGACAGAACGTTCCTCTAGCTGGCAATAGCTACATGTTATACAGTGCTTGGAATACGAACAGCTCTTGCACATATCCACCCAATATATTACATAACTGTCTGCATTAAATTACTGTGCATACTGTACAAACCCAGCAACCGCTACACTATCTTGGCACCCCACAACCCTATGTATTTACATTAATGACTCACTCATTAAATGATGGGCTTAAGATTCCAAACTATGTAATCTTGGTTGACACCCAATAAGGACAAATAAAATGGACTATCGGACTTAAGGACTGATTCAAAGAGTTTCCCTCCCTTCCCTTCTGTGGTGCTGGATTGATCAGAACACACATTATACCCTGCTCCGGGGCAGCAGTAAAAAAAAAAAAGTCACAAGTCACAAAGAAAAAAAAAAAAATCTGCCACCCACCACACTGCAAGCAGCAGAACACCCGCCATTGCCCAGGCTGTGCTGGGTCTCCTGCCAAATTGACTCCACTTGGCAGCCAACCTCAAAACTACACATTTTTGATGTGCGATAAATAGCAACAAGAGTTACAAGCCGTTACATATATTTATCAGTAATTGCTTTTAAGTGATGTTACAAAAAAAGCAGGGGAGGCCTGAAGGCTTATGTTCCAAGGTGTACTGCTCCCCCTTTGATCTGCTCAGTCATTTCTTGCAAACAACTGACTAGTTCTCACTTACTCCTCTTCTGATTTACGAAGTCCAGTTCCCATACAAATTGCTCCTCCCTTGGAGAGGCTCTCATGTATGCCCATTCCTATCAATGCCAAACCCACATTTAAGAGACTCTTTGGATCTTCAGATGATCCTAGAAGATAATGATTTCCTATTCCTCAAACTGTATACTAGGACTGTGCGAAGCTTCGGTAGCTGATTCAATTTGGAGGAGGTTCGGCCTTATTCGGGGACCAAAATTCTGAATTCAAATCAAATCTGGAGACCAATTAAAAGCTCTGAATAGATTCGAAGCATCCAACTCGATTCAGAAAAGCTTCAGCTGCTTCAGATATTTGGCCATAGATTAAACAGGCAGCTGACAAGCCTGTTGGGATTTGGGACAAGCTGCCCAACCCGGGTGGGGCAGGGCATGGGATGCAGGCACAGCAGCACTGGGAGTGGGGGCTATTCCCTGCTGCCACCCGGAGCCAGCCACACCTGCATTGTGTCCCTCCTCACGCGCCAGCTGGGCAAGCAGCAGCAGGGCAGAGCCTCTGCAGCTCCCCTCACTGGGCCAGAGGCAGGCACAGCAGAAGCAGTGGGGAAAACCACCATGGCTGCCCTGCCCAGCCCCAGCCCAGCACTTTAAAAACAAAAAGCCCCCCAATCACCAGCTCTGACAGTGGGGATTGGGGCCTCTAGGCACTTGTGGCAGACCACCCCCGTGCAGTGTGGGGCAGTGGGGGATCACCCACCTACCCAACCTCCTGCCTTGCACCCGTGCGGGAGGTGCCCCATGGCGTGGGTGTAGAATGGCTCAGCAGGGCACTGCGCGCTGTCTAGGAACTGGGGAAGCTCCACCTGTCAGCAGGAGCTCAGCACCACTCAGCCCCAGTGGCCCCAGCTCCCAGACAGCACACAGTGTCCTGCAGAGCTGCACTTCACTTGTGCCATGGGGCAGCTGCCACCTGGATGTCAGGCGGGGGGGGATCCCTGCTGACCTCCACTGCCCTGCACCGCATGGTGGGGTTCTGCCACAAGCACCCAAAGGCCCCAATTGCCACTGCTGCTTTTGGCAAGTACGGGCCTTTTTTTCTTTAAGTGCTGGGCAGGGGATGGGACTGGGCAGGGCAGCCATGAGGACTTCTGTAGCTCCCCACACCTGAGGAGAGGCAGGCACAACCGGAGGAGCTGCGGGAGAACCCACAGCAGGGGCGGGCAATTATTTTGGGCAGACGCCCGCTTACCCAGTTTTGGCAAGCTGTTGAGGGCTGCATGGGTAGCCCCGCCCTTGACAGGTGCCCTGCCCCCTGGTCACTATCTTGGGACCAATGTCCCAGGGCCAGTGCCAGGAGGACCCAGAGTGGGGTGCAGGCTGGCAGGGGTCTGTGGAGCCAGGCTGGGATGCACCAGTAGGGAGAGGGGGGAGCTGGCCCAGCTCCATAGAGCTTCTGTTGGCCAGGACCCTGTACCCCTGCCACCCTGCTCTGGGCCCCACCAGAACTGGCCCCAGGACACGGGCGTGGGCCCCACACTCCTGCTGGCTCCTATGCCCACTCACTCCCAGTGTCCCCCTCAGCCCCGCAGTACAGGTGGGGGGCAGCACACAGCCCCGACCCCATGCTCACCAGCAGGGAACGAGCTGGTGCCGAGTGCGGGGGAAAAGCAACCCCTCCCCAGCCCTGTGGTCAGCGCTCCCTGCTGCAGACACTCGCAGCCCGCGCAGAGCTGTCCTGAGCAGGCACAGACAGCCCCACGTGGGCTGAGAGGTGCTGCAGCGCAGGGCGCCAGCCACAGGGTGGGGCCATTTTTCTCCACCGCACTTGGTACCAGCTTGTAACCTGCCCTCGCTGCCAGCCTGGGCCCCACACCAGCTCCAGGCTCACCCACTGGGGCTGTGCTGCAGCAGCAGCAGCTGCTCGGTGCAGAGGAAAGTAATCCCCTTGCTTGCCATGCCAGGCAGTGTTTGCTGCTGCTGCCCGCCCAGAGCTCATGTACTGGACAGGCAGCAGTGGTGGCAGCCGCAATGCAGCGTACTGTGGCGCGAGCTCCAGGTGGACAGCAGCAGTAAACACTGCCTAGCACGGCAAGTGGGAGGGTCACAGCTGCTGCCGCTGTCCCAATGGGCGAGCCCAGAGCCAGTGTGCGGTCCAGGCTAGCAGTAGTGGCAAGTTACAAGCTGGTGCTGAGTGTGGGGAAAAATGACACCGCCCCGCAACCCGTGGCCAGCACCCCGCACTGCAGCACCTCACAGCCCACGTGGGGCTGTCTGTGCCTGCTTGGATAGTCCTGCGCAGGCTGCGAGTGGCTGCAGCAGGAAATGCATGCCACAGGGTGGGGGAGGGGCTGCTTTTCCCCGCGCTCAGCACCAATTTGTTCCTTGCCCATGGTCTTCCCCTGCCCTTCCCCCTTACCCGAGTTTCCTGTGCTGGTGCAGACGAGGAGCCACATGGTCCCAGGTCAGAAGCCCCTGGTGGGGTTTCTGGCTGAGGGGGTGTGGCCGGGGTGGGTCCTGCTGTTGCAGGAGCCTGCAGGGGCTTCCCTTGGGTCCTACTGTCCGTGGTTCCTGTCATCTTTGACTGGAACCAAGGACAGATAAATATTAAATTTTCTAAATTTTTTAGGGGCTCTGCAGGCCAGATAGAATGGCATAGCAGGCTGCATTTGTCTACCCCGGGCTAGATCGAGGCTCCCACAGTGAGGGACAGTGCTGCAGAGGCAGGAGCAAGTTGAGTGGAGCCCCAGCGGGGTGGGACTTACCTGCTGGGGAGGCATGCCCTCAAATAATTTTTTCTCCCTCTGCCTCAATATGTGCCCCCCTCCCCCCAAGACTTACCTGCTGGGGGGCGGGGGCAGCAGCAGCAGCACAGCAGATCTTGGGTTGCTTTTAAATCCCAAAGGTGATCTCCTCCTTAAAAAATTGGAGACCACTGATCTAAATCAACAGTGCTCAACCTCTCATGCCCCATGGACCACATGAGTGGCGTAGGAGTGGTCCACAGCCCGGATCCCACACACATGGTCAGCCTGTGGGTGTAATTCAACACACTGTCATGCCCCCACATGCTGGACACAGCACCAGCATACAGTTGCTCCATGGCTATCTGGGGCGTAGGGCTGTCATCCAGACTGCAGGGCTTCCTATAGGTGCAGAAATTAGGTGGCAGGGGAAAATTTAACATTGCTACCGGCCTCCAACAACCAAATGCATAGATTTGTGAGGAATCCCTTGAGCTAGATGACATGGCTCTGTGGATCAGATCTGGTCTGGAGGCTGAGCACTACTTATATAAACCACAGAATGAACTGATCAAAATATGAAAAAGTTCATTATCTAGTCTAAAGTTTGCAAGCCTAGCATTAAAACTGAACCCTGCATCCACCCACAAACACATATGTTAATTATTTTAAATCTCAGTAGACTATCCCATGCCATTCAATGACCTGTGATCATGACAGTAAACAATAATCCTGAAGTTAATAACAGCCTGGTCAGACATTTTTGACATGGTGCCCAACGTTTTGTTATAACGTTAAGTCAATCCTACACAGAGAAACAAAATAAAGAGAGACATCTGAATAAATACCTTAAATAGAAGGGTGACATAGGCCGTTCATCTTCTTGGGAGCTAAAAATAAAGCACATTTTTAAAAATTATTATGTAGTTCTGTTCTTTATTTGAAAGTTAATTCTTAACAAAATATTTGCTCTTTAAAAACAGCAATAAAAATGTATCAATGCACCTGTCACGTAAGCTAGGTATAGGTATATACAAGTATTCTGTTCTGTTGTTGTACAGCAATTTATAAAAGGGCATTTTAAAAACTACATTAAAAATAAATAAATAAATCAAGAAATCTCAAGTAATTTGCCAGAATTCATCAACTCAGAACAGATGTGCTGCTGAACTGTTGGGAGTCACTACAATTCTGCAGCAGTTTGTTTCCATGTTTATTTCTATGGCAACAATAAAGTAAATTCACTGAGAGTAACCAGAGCCTTTCACTTCCTGCAGTCCAAGAATTAAGTAACCTGTCAGTAAAAATAAACAGAAATGCTGCTCGTGAAGGATTTTTTTACATTTTGCATTTGAAGATGCCACATTAGTAACCATGTGTGTACCGAGATGAAAATCTGACTGCTACATGTTCTAGTTTTATACTAGTTTTACCCCACTGAAATCAAACCGAGTTGCAGAGATATAAAACTGGAGTGACAAAGATGAATGTGGCCTTTATAAACTAAATCAGTTTTAAATAAAAATCAGGTAGGAGAAATCCATTCTTCCTTGATGTGGCTATACTGGGTCCTTGATTCCATATTATTGGCCTAATTCAGCTTACATGAGACTCCAGTGACTGTACTGCCGTATTGGACTTGAGCGCAGTCACAATCTGAATCATTTAAGAGTCCATTCTCTGAACCGTTATTTTGGTCTTGATCCAATTACCCTGCAAGTAACTCCACTTGGGTGTTGCAATGTCCAAAAATTAGATGCGTCTAATGATTCTAGCAGTGCAAGTGGCAGCTTCTGGAGCACTGTTAATCCAGAACATTTTTTGGAGAGTTGGGGACATTGTATTTAGGGGCGTTTGCATTTTGTTTGCTTCACACCTTAAACTGAATGTGTCACATCTCAGGGCTGACCCATGACATATCGCTATGCCTCGTTAAGTGTCAGGATAAAGCATGGAGCCATCTCAGGGTCTAGAGCATAACTGCCCCCTACCCTATCAATGGGACTGAGCTGGGGAGACCCAGGGTCTCTGCCCAATTCTGCCAAATAAGAGTGGAGAACCTCACAGACACTGGACAGAGAGTACTGGCCTAAAGTCTCCCCCCTATTCCCAAAAAAGATGTGATGCCATCAAATCATAAGAAGGAAATTTAGAATCTTACAATGCAGGTCTTCCAGGAAAAAAATCAAGGGGGAGGGAAACTGATATTAGGTGGGGAAAGCCAAAAGGTGACTTAAGTTTTGTACAGACTTCAGAGAATGTGACTTGAGAGCAATGAGCTGTGAGTTTTAACCCACTGAGGACACCTTTCATGTTTACAGACTTCCCCTGAAGCAGGTTTGAGCCAGTGCTGAACACTCCTGAAAACACAATCCATCACTGGTTTTGACCTCAGTTGCTTTTGCAAGATGACAAATGACTCTCAATGCATCTGCAAGCACAGGATAAGAGTGAAAGGATGCCACTGTGAATTTTGCTGATATGCAGCCAAATAGAGGTCTCAGATGTAGCACAGCAACTCTCACTGGAGTCCAAAGGAAACCATCAGAGATGACTTGGCCCAGAGCCAGCCAAAAGCAGCTTTCTTATGTGAAATCTGCCTCTGGCTGTATGAACTGTGAATCAAGTGAGGGAGATTATAGCCCTACAAAAATTACTACCAAATTAATCCACAAGTCAAAAAGACAGAGACCGAAATAAAGCTGGCACATAAGAAACACTACAAACATTTCAACACTACTGTCTTCATCCCCCTGCCCCTGTTTGAGAACAAGTCATAGACATGTCTGGATGCCATCTTGGTCACTAGATTGCAGAAAGTATCCATGATGGAATGACAGCTCGATTCCCTGGGTAAGTAACTATTTTCAGGTTCAATGGTGTCCCAGAATTCACAGCCAATGAAAAATACCCTGGGAGGGAAGGGAAACTATAGCTGAAGTCAGTGAGGTCTGCCAAAGCTCAGGACTCCCATGTAATGCAGTAGCTACAGTGACTTTGCAGCTCCCCAGTTCTCAGAGCAGTCCAACAAACACCTCAAGTTGTTGAAATGTTATGGCCCACTTCCATGGTTCTGTGTTCAGCTGCTTGGGCAGCTTTCATATGTAAGCAAGGCTCTGGGAAAGGGCAAGAAGGCTGCAGTGCCATGGTCTGTCCACCCCTCCCCTGTCTTCTTACTGCTGCACTAGCTGACATAGCTGGTCCAAAAAAAGGAAACAAGTGTACAGAGTCAGGCTCCCCTGGACTAGCTATGTGGGCAAGTCCCTCCCTGGATTTCTATGAAAAGTAGCTTCTGCTTGCACAGCACTCAAAAGGAGTAAAAAACCCCATGTAAGTGCCAAATATTATCATTTTGTAGAAGACATGCTGCAGCATATTTAGATAACCATTGCTAAAAGAGAGTGAGTTACCACCACCACAGTATTTGGGGCCTTCTGACTTTTATGCATAAGTGTGCTTCTCTGCCCCTTAGAAGAGGAGAGATTCTTTATATTCAGAGGTTTTAAACCAGGGGTTTGTGTACCCCAGGGAGTATGCGGCAACCACTTCTGGTTTTGCTGCCGCTTGACTGGCCACTGCCCCCCCCCCCCAGCTTGTTGACTAGCCACTGGGGGCACCCCGACCTAAAAAGGTTGAAAACCTGTGCTTTATACTACTACAAGAGAAGTTGCGTAAGACTCATCAGGCCACCGGCAGAGCTTTTATCATATACATGCATTTTGAGTCATTACATAACAGTCTGACTTACAAACTGAAATGCCAGGATAGTCCCAATGGTATACAGAGAACATACAAAATAAGGCAGAACAAGCCACAGCACCATCAGAAATTCTACAATCTGATGACAGGAATGACAACATCAAATGCTGCTGAATGCAACACAGGGAGACTTCACTTTTTCAACAAGCCATGGACTTCCTCTTTCCTTATCTTAGGGCTATCCATTAATTCCCAGGTCATAAAAAACCTGAATGACACAGAAAAGGTCAAAATAAGTCTCTATTTACACAAGTATGTATTTGCCCCTAGATGTTTTTGCAAAGCAAACCAGAGGAAAGCCTGGTTAAGAGACAAAACTGCAACCATATAAGCTTTAGAGCTACAATGTTTCATAGGCTAACTTATTTCAGATGCACCTGATTCTATATTTATCCCAATATTCTCTACCATTTTACATATGCAGCTTCACTAGTAAGTAGCAGCCTCTGGGTTGAAGGGTGGCAAGTTAATCATCACATAGCCCAGTTGCTGGAAAAAGGGAGGTTCTGAACAATAATGCTGGGATCATACTTTAAACCTTGATAAAAAAAAGTGCTATAGGACCTTGGATGCCCAGGCAGAGCAGGTTACATCCATTTTTAAGGTCTTTCCAGAAAGCATTCCCCCTCCCCCCCAAAAAAATAAATATGGCAATCTATTCATTTACTCTATACCAGAAGTTGGAGAAGGGTCTAAGCCAGGGGTTGGCAACCTATGGCCCATAGGCCAAATCTGGGCTGCAAAAAAATTTGATCCCGCCTGTGAAACTGACCTGGTTCTGGAGAATTAGAGGTACACAGCTGTGCCACGCTACCCATCTTCTCTGCAGCCTCTCCTGCAGCTTTCTCTTGCCTGTGCTTACCCTTGCTGCAGAATTCACGCCTCTCCATTGCCACTGGGGAAGGAGATCAGCATCAAGGGTAAGGACGGGGTCAGAAACAGGCACCTGTGGCAGCAAAAACAGGCCGGGCTCTGATCTAAGCCATGACCAGAATTGAATCATGAGTTACTTGTAACTTAAGCACTTCCCCAAATGGACATCAGACCACTAAGCCGCCCCTTGTAATCATTTATGGAGTGTAAATCTTGATTGTATTTAAAGTTTTAATAAAACAATATTTCTCAGCTTGATGCTACAAAGTAACATCTACCTATGTTTATAGTATGCATCCAGGCAAGAAATACTGATTGTTGACAGAATTAAGAACAGCACAGCACGCAAGAGATTTTGACACATTTTCTGTAATGCTGTGAAAAATTAGAAGAGCTATATATTTTTTTGGCTTGCTACTTTAAAATAATTTAAGATGCACACTACAAAGGGTCATTTTCTAATTGTGATACCATTGAAGTAGGATAGAAATCGATTTTAAATTTTTTTGCATCAGACCCTGATCCTATGTTGACACTAGGGTTTGGAGTGTTGTTGTAGCCCTGATGGTCCAGGAAACACACAGGAAGTAAAGAGGTTTGTTTTTGGGGGGGTTTTTTTTTTTTTTTTTTTTTTTTGGTAATACCATTTATTGGATCAATTGAGAAGTTGGAAGAGATGTTAGATAAGCTTTAAGGAAAGGACGAAGTTTATATAGTCTCTCCCCCAACTGTTCAGGTGGTTCAATAAAAGATACTACCCCCCTCCAACAAACCACAACAGCAGCAGCACACACACTTTGCTGTTGACAGAAGGGGCAAGTCCCCATGAATGCATACATGCAGGGGCACGCATTTCCTGCGGGACATATAGCAGCAGCACATTTGTGCCACCGCTATTTGTACAGGGGCATGCCCAGGGACAAGTGCTCCAGTGTGCAAAGGAACCCGGGTGGGGTATGGTAGATTGGGTCCAGCATCTGTGCTGGCTCCAACAGCCTTAGCTGGGTCCTGGGGGCCTCCTGGGGCAGCAGGTACCTGAGGCAGTGGTGCCGAGACAACAGTTCAAAGCCTGGCGGCATCACTGCTATGTGAACCATGCTGCTTTTGAGGTGCTGCAACCCACATGTGCGTGCTTGTGGGGACATGCCCCAAAAAACCTTTTCCAAAAACAAGAGCAAAATACAGCCACTGCCAAGTGAAGTGAACCACTTTGTATCAGAGTAGAGAGTGGCTCTACATAGCAAGAACTGCTTCACACCTTTAAAAATACTATCTTAAAGAAAATGGTTGAAGTCTTTAAGAAGCCTTAAATAAGTTTACTGGGAGAACACCAGTGCTGTGCAATTCCTTTTGGGGTAAGCAGACACATGACCTTTTCAAAAAGAAAGTAATACTTAACACTTGGCACTGTAAATGCAAGGCAGCTGTTTGCAGAGGGACAAGAGGAGAGAGAAATTCTGAACTTTGCTTCCTATACATTCTAAATTTCTTTGGTGCTCAGCAGAGCATTTACTCATCAGAGCTGCCCATCACATATGCTAATCCTGCTGTTAGCTAGGTAACATGTATAGCAAGGAAAAAAAGACACAGGGGTTTGGTTGTATGTTATGGATTTTTCCATTTCCACCTTCCAGTTTGGCTTTATACCATATTTACAGACAAAAGGATGTGAATTTGAGGAGAACAGGAGTTCTTTTACAGTTATCAGTTATCTTTTACATTGCTGTTCAATGCCATGGTTGAGCTAGTGACTGGGGAAAAACAACAGACTCCCTAGTTGTTACACAGAGCTGCACAAAATTAGGGCGTGGAATAGAAAATGCATGGAACTTACAGCCTATCCAAGCCATGCCCTTGCTGCTAAAGATAGACTATTTTCAGTCTTGATCATTCATCTTTAATCATCCTGACTGCTAAAGTAATAATATTGAGGCATTCGTGTTCCTAGTGAGCTAATAAAAAAAATATATTATTTGTCAGACTAGGAAATGGCAAGTAACATTCCCTCTAGTACAAACACACATGGGGCTTTTTAAAGGATTTTTAAAGACAGATTTTTCTTACAAAATTTACACAAGCCATGCATACTGAATGTTGTGATGTCTATAAGGTATGAAACAATCACTGATAATGATTTCAGGATGCAAACAAGCAAAAACAAAATCCTTTTCAATATAATTTAGACAGAAGTTAAGGTCCAGGAAGGGAAGAGAACAAACAAAACCTTTCTGAAATGTACTGTTTATGTATTTAAGGACTCTGAAACCAAGAGGAGGTTCTTTATTTTGAGACTTGGTGTACACATACAGTCTATTTCTCTATTGTTTTATGAAGGTGGCATATCTGAAAAAACTTTTGAATACTTCATAAAATGAAGAGGTGGAGGTGTTATTCACAATACCTTACTAAACTGTGTCATTGTTTTTCTCATGCTTGTGTAAGGATGGACTCTATTGACTCCCCAAAGTTGTTCCCATCATCATATGGAGAGTTCTCTAGGTCTTGTTGTGTCCCAAGCTGAAAGCCAGACATTCACAGGCATATGGATCTCCGAATAGCTATCTTAAAAGCCCTTCTGCAATAGGAAAACTGCAGACAGCTGATGGCCGAGTAATGTGTAGGGCTTCCCCTCCCCCATCAATTCCTCATTCTGGACCTTGGAAGGCCTTTCCAGGGCTTGAACAGGTACTTGCCTATCTGGATTGGTAGTTCTGATGCACAAAACATTCACTACCAGCTGAAGTGTTGTCTTGGGGCCCAGAACCAGAATACGTGGCCACAGGGCCTGGTGGGGGAGGGGGGGCATGTACCCCCCCCAGATTTGTGCACAGGGCAGGTTGCCCACCTAGACCTCAGGCTCCCTGCCCTGCTGCCTTCCCCCTGGGGCCTCCAGAGTCCAGAGAGTGGGACCTGCTGCAGCAGGGCAGAGCAGGTCTGGGCAGGGAAGCTCGATGCTGCTGCCATGAGCCCCATGCTGCCATGGCAAGGCACCCCCTGCCCACCCAGATGCAGCAAAAGGTACAACTGTCCACCACTGCCCCTGCTGCTGCCAGGTGGGCAGGGGCTGCCTCTCCATGGTAGCACTTGGCTCACAGCTGTGGCCCTGAAATTCCCCATCCCACTCTGCCCTGCCCTGCTAGTCCCGCTCAGTGGGCCGTAGAGGCCCCAGGGGGAGGGCAGCAGGGCAGGGCAGGGAGCTTGAACCCACAGCAGGCAGTCCACATCTACCCCCTTCCCCAAACTGTCTCTGCTCCGGCTGTGCCATCCATGGGGGAGGGGGAGCCAGGCTCTGTCCCATGGGTGGCAGCCAGGGCTTGAGTGCAGCTGGGGGGGGGGGGG
>NW_017729033.1:99441717-99445056 GCF_001723915.1 Gavialis gangeticus | reverse complement strand
GGGGGGGGGGGGCAGGGGGCTGGAGACACAGGTCCCTGGCCCCATAGTTTTGGTACCTAGGGCCCCCCTCTGGCAGAGCTGGGAGGGTAGGGAATGAGGAATTGGGGGGGGGGGTCTAAAAATCAGAGAACTTTCAATTTTTAAAACAGAGAAAGTCATGATACCTGATAATGAGCAAGGACTGCCTCTGCAATGTGCTCATCTTCCACTCTGGCAGACTGCATGGATACCAGACAGCAGAGTCGTTCTGCACATGGTCTCTCTGTTGCATGCCCCTTCAGTGCAGCAAATGCCACGCATCCATTGTTTTTGGTACTGATGTTCCCACCATGAACCAGGGACACTCAGATCCTGTTTGGCTTAATAAAGTTGGATCACAATATGCATTTATGCATGCCAGAACTCACTTAGAGCTATCCACCAACTCCTGGAACAGTATAACAAGCTAACTTTTCTGTGCCTTGTCAAGGAGGTAGCTCTATAAAAGGAACAGGGCTTGGAAAGTATCCTTATTGACATTTTTTAAAATATTTCTTTTTAAAAAAATATCACTTTTTTATATGCATTAAGTATCTACATCTCTTCTCTCCACCCCCCATCTCCTAGTCCTGAAACACTATTATGAAATTCATTTTGCTTTCCTACTCCATATCACCTCTCCAAAGGTAAACATAATGTTTACTTGCTTAGATAAAGTAGCTGTAGAATTGTTAAAATGTACTTTGACTCAAATGTCAATATTTTGCATTAGAGATGAAGGACCCAGACATCAGCAGGGATATGCCTGCGTAGCCAAGGTCATGTTTTCCTGCTGCTTTCTTATGGCCCATATCTGTTTGTTCTGTTCCCAAAAAGTCAGATAAAAAGAAAGGCTCTTTTTCTACTCTACTGCAGTTCTAAAAGCTATTTTGGACTTTAAAAAAAATCAATTATTTCTAGTTCTAATACTGTGTTTGTGGACTTAGATTGTTGTTGGTACTTTTAAAAAAAGACAAAGAGCTACAGAAAGTCTGAAGTATCAGTACTGTATCAGTCCACTCATCATGATATCCAATCATTCAGAACACACGTCAGCATAATTCACCTGGATAAAAGGCAGCAACATGGGTTTTTTTCTTCTCTTGTCTTTGGTACATCTGTACATATGCCTTAATGAAATTTCAGAAACTGAATTTTTGACGGCATAGTGGTATTTAACAGATTACCTCCCTCAAAAATTCTTTAACATTAATTTTAAAGCAGGAATAGCAGTTGGAAAAGGATGCAGAAGTAACTCCTGATGATGCTTGAACACTCATTTAACCCAACTTTTTATTCATACTTTCAGACAAGTGGGCAAAGGAGACCATGCTGTAGAGGCAGTTCCTCCCTGGGATCCTCCTCACTGCATGTGCTGGGCCCACAGCACGTGGCTCTCCGCCACATGGGCTGCACATGGACTTCTGGTGCCTCCCCCAATGTGCAGCTGCCAGAAGTGGCTCTGGAGGGCCTGCAGGCTGCCTATTAACCCTGAGCCACAAGTTACCTTAGCAATCATAGGGAGGCGATTGATGGAAAAAACAAAGGTTGAAGTATAGCAACTGGTTTAAACATAGCAACTGATAATCAGAGGACTGGTAGGACTCTGCTTCCTTTATGGAAATATTAGGGAATACAAGTTTAGACTAGTGTCCTAACAGTGCTGTTGCAGCATATGCCATGGTCACCACTAAAAAAAAAAAAAAAAAAAAAAAAATCAATATTGACCATCTGTTAACAAGTGGTACCAGTTTTTTTCTTAGTCCAACTATAGAGGGGTGTGAAAATGCTGTACTTCCAAAAGTGTTACATAGTAATTGATCATTGGCAAGTACTTAAGTGACCACTGCTCCTCATGAGATACGGTTTGTTTTTATACACCCATTTTCTAGACTTCTTAGAAAGGGAGGGGGGGAACCCTCCCCCAACTACCCTTAAGATCAGTTTCCATGTTCAACCAGCATTAGAAACATGATACATGTGTAGCTCCTCTCTTCTCAATGGCTTCAATTCAATATTATACCTAAGCATGTTTCTAACTTCCAGTACGCAAGTAATCCCACTGGAATCAATTTGGATTTATGCTTTCAAGCAGTTTGCCAACTGGGACTAATACAGCAAACTATTAGATACCTGTTCAATAAATAGATCTATTTCTTCCCAAATGATGTCTCATAAATAAACTGAAAGTCCTTGGCAATATTTTGGCAGTTGATTGGTACTGACTTAGAGAAAACGCTATCTTCTGCAACACAAGATATTTTTCTGAAGCTTTATTAATGAAGTGCTGAACTAGCTGGACCCTGACTAGGCTTGTGGGATTACAGTATGAAGTGGTCCAACTGCAGGCTCCTGAAAATGGAGGATGACCCCTTAATCCAGTATTTCCATTTTAGAATTTAACAATACTGAGCCTCTGCTTTGTGCTAGGCACACACTAACATAAAGAAGTTTAATTCAATATGTTTTTATAAAATAGTGAAATATGATGTGCAGGATGAGTATGTCCTACTTGTGAGAAAAAAAAAAGTATTATTCAGGTAACCTATAACTCAACAGGCTTATGCAGCAGTACCAACTCTATAATGGGAGGCCATTTTCTTTCAATCCTAGGAAATCCAAAACATGGTATATGCACACAACATTTAGACAACCTCTACATGGTCAGCTGCAGGCAATCCTTGAACAACATATTACCCTGTCCTCACAAATCTGGCTACAAGACTGTTAATCACAGAAGACACAGTTCATGAGATTCTTTAAGACCTCAGATAAAGGTGCATAACTTTATGTTGCTTCATTGCTTATGGAGTTTTCAAGTTCTGGGGTGTTATTCGGGGCATACACTGTTGTTTCTTATACATGGGTTGTTTGTTATTTATTGCACAATGTTCTAAGCCTTCCTGGATAAGACAGGATATAAATTTAAATGACAACAATTTCTTTTAGCATAGTTTTGCTGTATATTTTGCCTCTTATTTCTAAACAGCAGCCTGGAATCAGATGTTATAAAAATACAACTAGAAAAGAAGAATGGAACTTCCTTTTCATTGCAAACTATGGTCTGGACTTACATTTCAATTAATGTCCCCATTGAAACATGTTCTAGTATATTTTCTTTTCACTATTTTATTATATTACTATCAGGTTCATCTTTTCTAAGACGTAGTAAGTGTTATTCAAGCTGAGGTTTTTTTTTTTTTAAAGATTTAAATTAGTTGGGGTTTATGATACAAGTCAGGACAGCATCTTGTCTTTTTATTTGTGGTTTGGCAATGTTCCTCAGTAGCATAGCTCCCCAACAAAAAAAAAAAAAAAAAA
>NW_017729033.1:99422756-99441655 GCF_001723915.1 Gavialis gangeticus | reverse complement strand
AAAAAAAAAAAAAAAAAAAATGGGTCAAAGACATAGGAAATATGGTTCCAAGTGTGTACCAGTCAAAATTGCACCCTTTCTCAGAATTTAGAATTGGCAAGTTGCTCAACATACATGAACTTGTTGCATAACAATGGAGAAAAACTGTTACTAGGAAGCTACAGAGATTTTTGTTTTGGAACTGTTTGAAGATCTTGACTGCTATCAAAGGAAGGTGTTGAGAAGCTTAGTACTTCATTAAGAAGAAAAAAAAAATCTAGATTTCTCCCATAAACTGCTGGGATTAGTGAATGTACATTATTGCACACAGTGACAAACAGCTGAAACCAAGATGCTATATTTACTGCAATATATATCACCTCCATAAACTGGACACTGTAGAGATAAACTTACTCGGTGAAAAAAACAAAGCTTAATGAACATTAAGAACCTCAGGGTTTGGGATCCAACTCCCATTGAAGATACGGGAAAGATTCCCAAGATGGGCACTGAGTCACAGACCCCAAGAAAGAAAGGCTAATCTAAAGTATCAGGCATGGGACTTGGAGTCCTAAAGTTTGGATTGTATTTCTGGTTCTGTTACAGACTTTGCCTGTGATCTTGGAAATATGCACAAACACAAACCAACTCACAACTACCTGTAAAATGAACCAGCTCTAATTGTTAGATCTTTCTAAAAGGAGACAGAGAGAGAAATGTAAAACTTATTTTGGCAATGTCTGGAAAGCACTTTTAAGTTCCTCTAGAGGAAGTCTGAAGAACTAGTATGATCTCGTTTGGCTTGCTTACAACTTTCCAAACAGCTGCTCATTGCTTTGAGAAATAAAAGCTAATACAGGGGAAAGACTACAGTTCCAACAGGAAGAACAGCCTCTAAAACAAAAATGGCTTTCCCTACCTAATACACTGTATTCATTCAAATACAATCAATGGGGGGCGGGAAGGCTCATCTTGGATTTGAGTACTGGCTGAGGCAGGCAGTTGTTGCAGTCCCAGCTCTGGGGCCAGGGCAGCAGCAGAAGTCAGCCAAGCTGCTGCCTGCCCCATATCAGGGTGGTGTAGGGAAAGAGGTATGTGGTGGGAGGTACCCACAGAAGCCTGTACATCTGGGGGGCCACATGCAAGAGACCTGCAGCATGGCTTACGGGGAGTGCAGGGGAGACTATGCAGCCTGATGCTTACCTTGCGCCCCAGCTTCAGCTCCAGCCCTGACCTGACCTGGCCTGGCCTGGCCTGGCCTGGCCCAGCCCAGAGCTGCTGCCATTGCTTCTGGCTGGCCAGGCTGGGCCAGCCCAGGGCCAGGGATACCACCAGTGCTGCCCCAGAGCCACTACAGATGTTAAGTGGCATGGGGCCAAATGGCTGGGAGGCAGGGGTGGAAAGGAAAGCAGCAGGTGGGCAAGAGGCCAAGGGAGGGGCAGGTAGCAGTGTGGGCAAGTGGCTGGGAGGGCACACAGCAGGGGGGCAGATGCAGGCACAGGGGGCAAGGGGTGGAGGTCTGGTTGCTTGCCCCCACACCACTGCTTTCCCTGCTACAGTGGTAGATGAGGGACAAATTTAAGAAATTAATTTAACATGACCACTTAATAATTAGGTTCTATACATGGAAAATAATAAGAAATTGTCCATGTACAGAACATAATTATTGGGGGATTGTCTTAAATTCAAAGTCATCTTGGATTTGGGTAAATACAATACACTGTACTTATAAAAACAGAGAAGGTAAATAAAAAAGGCTTAGTGCTGACTGCAAATGACAATTAGTCCGCATGACCAATTACTGCTGTACAGGTTGGAAAACATCAAGCTCCATTTTCAGTTAATGCTCAGAGGAGCCTAAAACAACATTCAGAACAGTTTCCTTATTCCTTACATGAAGGGTTTTCAACCTTTTTAAATAAGTGTACCCTCAGCGGCCACCTTTTTAATAAGTGTGCCCTCCTTGGGTGGCAAGTGGCTGGATGCGGAGCGTCTGCGTGGCCCTGCTCCCGCTCCGCTCCAGCCCTGCTCCTGTGAGGCAGCGGCGCAGGGTGGTGGCGCTCTGTCCCCGCCCGCCCCCCATACTCTCTGGGACCTTTCGAAGTAACCCCAGGGTTACCCCAGCATACCACCAGCTGACAACCCCTGCCTTATGTCAACTGATTTAATTTAGCCAAGAGTAAAAAACACTTGAGGCTACTAGGTTACAAAAATGCTGTATAATCACATGCACGGCATTCTTATCCACCACCTTCATGCAAGACATGTCAGGGGCATTTTTGTGAAAGCTGCCATAGTAATGCAATAATGAACTTTTTAAAGGGTTTTGGCAACATGATACATGTGGTTCTGGAGTGCCAGGGGCCCTTCGCATTCCACCTCATCTTTTACTGTAGTCTTGGCACTCATATTGCATCTATTCCTCACTAAGACCGTATGCCCCATCACATGCCGTTCCTCAGATGGATAAGATAGATAGGTAAGTTGTATATATATGCATTTGATAGATGAATCGATAGAAATAATCTATTACATCACATCTTACCACATCCAAGTAGAGTCAATAACTCAATATACAACCTACTTTAAGTGATCAGAACTGCTCAATAACAGCATTTTCCTTGGCTAGACCAGCCATGTGGAAATACTGAATTATTACTGTCTGTATTACAGCACCTCCCAAGCCCAGTTGATAGGGGCCCCACTGTGATGGGTATGGGCACAAATGTATAAGCCTGCACCCCAAAAACTTACATCCCATGTGGTTCTGACAGGACGCAGCCCTTAGAGCAGAGGTCCATCTGAACACATCTGACTGTAGGACTGGGGCCCAGCATTAGGTTGTTGCTGTAAATGCATATTTCTGAAGACAGCCAGGAGATAGAAGCTTACTCCATAGGTGCTCTCCAGCTTTAGACTGCACAGCAGCACTTGGGTCAATAATTTGGCTGTCAGCTAAGCCAATCGGAGCTCTATGCTCAGGAATCTAAGGCTTTGCCTTCATTGCTAAAAAAGGTAAGTTTTTGCTGTAAGGTAACTAACCCATTTTGGCCAGGTTGCTGTAAATTCTTGGAGAAGGAAAGGCTCTGTAGTTTTACCATGAGATAAGCCAGGCAAGATCATCCACTGGTGGGAGCTGGGTGCTGGCCCCACCTAGATACCTCACCATAAACATTTTAAATGCTTCATCTCCTCCAGGATTGTACAGAGGGAGAGCTGATACAAGATAATCATCCCACTAAAAAAAAAACAAAAACACAATACCCCCCTCCCACCCGCCTTACTTTTCCAACACATGCCTTTTGTCCCCACAGCAAAGATAACATAAGAAAAAGAAAAGACTGGCTAAAAAGCTTCAGAGAGAAAAAAATAGCATGATCCCTAAACTAATGTTGGGAGGGGGGCTCTCAGGACTATATGGTGATTTGCCATTAGATCAGAAATAGAGTAGGAAATGTAGAAATAAAGGAAATTGTTTATACATTTTCTGGCATCTATTCTACTATTTTAACTACAAAGCTCAACTGATTCTACAACACGTGCAGTTTAATCAGAGAGAGAAAAGCTTCCTTAAAAAAAACAAAACAAAAACACAACTTTAGTATATTATTGTGCAAATACCACGTGTTTCTCATGATTTCAAGTAAATTATTTCAACAACAAAATAAGGAGCATAACCAAAGCAGTTCCATAAAAGAGACTTCCCCAGAGGAGAATATACTTAGTCAAGAGACTGCAGTAAACTGCAAACAACAGGCACCTGGTTCTGACAAGCAACTGCAGCGCTCAGCACCCCCCAGAGAGAAAAAGGGAGGAGAAATCTGGGGATACAGAACCTTAAAATGGAAATGTGTACAGTAACTAACGCTTGTTGAAGACCTAGAGACAGTATTTCTGTTTCTCTGCAGTCATCAACATGGAAGCCTCTGGACTGCATTACTGCAAAACAGAGTTCCTCCACATCTACTTGCAGAGGACTAATTCGCCCTGTTCCACCTTATAGCAAGATGATAAGGTTTTGACAACAAATCCAGCTACTGTTTCTGATTGGAACATCGCACACCTCCCCCCCCCCAGAAAAAAGCCACCAACTGAGGCAGAAACTTCACAGCATTTGTTAAAACAATACTATTAGGTCATTAGTGCTGTGCTGAAAAAACATTAAAATGACTAAACTGCTGTTTACTTTATGTAACGATAAATATGCCCCATATTTTTTAAAGATGTTAAGGGGGAG
The DNA here is from genome assembly GCF_001723915.1 of Gavialis gangeticus. Taxonomy (NCBI): domain Eukaryota; kingdom Metazoa; phylum Chordata; order Crocodylia; family Gavialidae; genus Gavialis; species Gavialis gangeticus. The sequence continues at coordinate 99,437,439 of NW_017729033.1, read as the reverse complement.
GGAAACCCAGTATCTAGAAAACCAAAGACAGCAGCTAGTAAAAATGTTCAATGACACAACAGAGAATTATTTTTTACTAGGTTGCATATTTCCACTTAATGCCCCCCCCACAACAAAAAACCCCAAAACCCATAGCTGCTGTATTGTTCTGATACAAGCATGCAATGAAATCACTGCTAAGCAGATGCAAACCTGGATGCAAAGAAATCACAACAGCTTTTCTCTGACAATCCAATCTTCCTTGTTTCTAAGGCCATTTTAAAGAAAGACTGCCCCTGACATGTCTGGGTGAATCTATGTGGAGCATCAGGTCACCTCTAGCTGTCTTCATTACTGTACTATAGTCCTCCATTACAGTAAAGTGATGGGAAACACCTACCTAACTCAGCTTCAGACACACTGTCAAAAGCACAGAGCTGTGATTCTCAATCAGTGCACTGTTATGTTATACAAATATGATTCACAAGATGGACCCAGAGATTTTGCATACAATGAACCTATGCTAACCTGCTGTGGTCTTTTCTCAACTCTGCTCCAGAAGAAATGCTGTAATATTTTGTCATCATCAAAAAACAAGGGAAAACTAAGCCTTGGCATGTTTTGACGGGTGACTCGAGTCTCCACAGACTGAGACCCAATGGCACAGAGGGTATAAGTGCCTCTTAGAAGTAAATGGACCTATATCCCTTCAAATACCTCTGTAGCTTCATCACAGCCCCTCCTCTGCCACAGGTGGACGGGGACATCTTAGTAAAAATTAAAACAGGAATGCACAAAGGAATACCCTTTCCTCCCTAGCCAGATACACTGACCCCCTCATCTGATCTACAAGCCTTGCTACAGGCCACTTGAAGACCGCAAACCTGCTCCTGGGCTGGCATGCTCCGCAGGACTCCCAGACATTGAGCTGTTTGCTGGTAAATCTTCCCAGGCGCATCTCTTAGCGAGGCAGCGAGCCTGGCTGTGAGCTGACACCGGGCTTCCCAGCACCAAGCAGAACGGAAAAACTATGCAGAATGTCTCTCTGGGCAAAGAGGGAAAAAAGCTCTAATTGTACCCTGATGCCTCCATCCGGGAGAAACGGGAAACTCGTGAAACTATGAAAGCAGGCCAGAACTGGTCAGGATCCGGGTCATAAGTGAGCAGCAGAAGGACAGAAGATGAGGGCTGGAAAGGAGCACAGGAGCTCAGCTAGTGCAACCCCCTAATCAAAGCAGGACCAGCCCCAGCCAGACCGTCCCAGCCAGGGCTTTGTCTACCGCGGGGCTTCCAAGGCTGGAGACACCAGCAGCTCCCTGGGCAGCTTGAGCAGGGGCAGCGAGGGGAGGCGGTACCTTTGCAGAGGCAGGATCTCGCAAGCCATCCTGGACAGGCGGGGGCAGACGGCCGCAGGAAAAGGCTGGCTGCGGGCGAGCACAAGAGAGCTCCGCGCGCCGAGCGTGCCCCGGGCTCTGCGCTCCCACCCCGCGTTCCCGGGAAGCAGCTGAAGCCTCCAGCCAATCTGGGCGAGCCGCCGCCTGCCCTCCCCGCCTGCGGGGCTTCACTGCGCTGCCCAGCCCTCCAGGGGCCCTGCAGCCAATGGGCAGCCGCGTTCCGAGGCCGGGGGGCGGGTTGCAGCTAGGCCCCGCGTTTCAGTAGGGGACTGGGGTCGTGGAATCCTCTGGGCGTCACAGCGCGGGGCGGGGCTTGGCCTGGCCTGCTCCCGGCCCCGCCCGCTTGGAGCCGCACGGCGGCCACGGACCTGCTTTTGAGCCGGGGCAGCCTCGCCTCGCTTCGTGTGGGGTTGCTGACCAAGCGGGGAGGCTGTGCGTGTGTGGTGTTCCCTTCCAGCCCTGCTCCGCCCTGACTCTATGGCAGAAACCCCCTTACCATCTAACTGCATACAGCACCTAGTCGGGGTCCGCCTATCTCTCTCCGAGTCTAAATGCAGATCATAAATAATGACCATGCAGAGGCAGTGCATGTAATGTCAACCGGATTAGAGCCTGCCAGCTCTCGAGGCAAGAGAAATGGATAGGAAATGACAGTCCCCAACCAAAAGGATTTACAGTCTACAAATGTCCTCTGAAAATGCCATCTCATTCTTCTTCTAAAGAGCTCAACCCCAGGGCTAAAAGGAGTGCTCATACTTTGCACTGAGACAGGCGAATAATTCCATTAGCAAGGGCAGGTTTGCTATGTGGACCTGTGTCAGTTATATCAACGTCAGCTGTGGACAGACAAAGTGATCAAAATATGGGGTGATGGGGCAGGGACAGGGAAGGCAACAGATGCTGGTAATCTCACATCAGGCACTCCATGGTAGCTATTTCACATGTCTTGGTAAGTGGAAGCTAAACTTCAGTAACTGTTCACCTAGAGGTTTAACTTTCCCACTATAGCTTCCATTTGCTATAGCATAGGGATACATACCAAACAGATCCTGCAGAGCACCTGACGTATAGTCAGCTCCCACTCCCTTTTACCTCGTTACCATTTGCTCATGTGTCCATACTGTTAAGTGTAGTCTATACTAGAAAAGGTTTGTTGGTATAGCTATAACAGTGTATCTCTAAAGGCAAACCCACCTAGGGTAATCACAGCCAGTAACAGTGATATTGCCAGCTTAATTTACCCAGGGTCCTCAAATGAAGCAAGCTATTTCAGGGTGCATACATGTTGGCTGGTAAAGCACTGGACAATATTGTTTCTCCCAACTGACACTACTACATCAGCAAAAGTTTCTTGTATAGACCTGCTATTAGACACAAAGGAAATACTGCCTACCTAAGCAAGATGCCAAAGGTACATCTTTTCTAGATAACACACTGAGACAATTTAACCACAAAACATAGCCTCCTGCCTATTTACACTAATCTATTACCTAATAAGAAACTTGTGTTATGACTTTCTCATCCTGAATTAGAATAGCAAACTAAGCACCAAGATGGTTAGCCAGGTTAGTCTGAAGACAGGCAGAAGGTAGTGGGTGGCACCTTAGAGAGAAACTTTCAGAGAGGCAAAGGCAGACAAGGTTCTGTGGGTAAATCCAATATCTTTTATTAGACCAACTTAAATAGTTGGAAAAAATTCTTCTTAGCAACTTTTCGGGCACAAATGCCCTTTGTCAGGCTGAGGAAGCATTTGCAGAGAGGCATAAGCTTTTGTAAGCAACACCTAATACCATAGCATATGGTAGGTCGCTGCCTCTATAAAAGCTCATGCCTCTCTGAACCAGTTGGTCTATAAGGTGCCACCTTGCCCTACTTTCTACCTGTCAACAAATTAGCCTAGTACAGCTCCATGGTGCAACTATGGATATGTCAACACTGCAACCCCAGCACTCACATGTCGATAGCTGCACAACACCACAGCTTTACCCTTACCTTATTTGTTGTGCTTTATTTAGTATGATGAAGCCTTGACTGGGGCCTCTGGGCATTGACATGATGTAAATAAATAGTTTACACAGTGTGTAGGCACTTGGGTACAGTCTGCATGAGGTGGATCAGAGTACCCAGGAACTGTACATATCAAATGGTTGAAGGAGAGGAAATGGTAACAGCAGAGTTTGTTTTTACTGATGTTCCCAGTGTGACATTTCTGATGCTCCAAGGCTGCTCTGAAATGATGGGTGCCACCCTGACCCTTAACTTGTATGTTCCACGCTAAAGAAAAAGGCAAATTACCAGTTAGCTGGGTGGGAGGGAGAGCGGAGGGGAGAAAGGGGTGGTATCATTAGCCAGTATCCCTGCAACAGAGAAGCCTTGGGAAATGAGTTGTATAAAACCTACAACAAGATCCAGTATCAAAAGTTTCCAGGAATATTGAGGGACATATTCAGAATTTTTAGGGGGTAGGGAGGGGGAGTCTGGCACCACCATGAATTCCCCCCAGATCAACCACTTCCCACAGCTGCTGCACCTAGAATTAGAAAAAAAATATGCAGAAAAAGCACTATTGTGGGGAAATGAACAATTTGGCTCGACAGATAGGAAAGCTGCTTTCTGCCATTTTTTGCACTGAAAAAGGGGAAAGAAATTCCGACTGAAGGAAGGCATGGAGCACCCTCCTAGACAATTACTTCTATCAGAGTGCCTTAGGTGCTAACACTTTACTGATCTATTGAAGGGAGGAGGCAACCTGTGGGGTGCATGTCACAAGTGCCATGAGCAATCTCTGTATATGGCACATGGCAGATCAGCACAGTGGCTGATGGGGTAGGAAGCAGAAACCAGAGGAGCAAATCGTATAAGGGAAGTGGATTTGGAGTGGCACTCAGAGAGGGTCCAGTTAAATTGTGGCACATCTACCAAAAAGACTGGCTCCTACTGCTCTGTTGGATAATTCCAAAACAGCAATTCAACCAGTCTTGTAATATGGATTTAACATGGACACTGGAAGCATCAGCCTTAAGTCCCAGAGGAACTAGTCACAGGCTGAAAGGAAGCAGTGGCCAAAGTACATTAAGTACACGTTTAAAGCTCCCATGCAGATGAAGGTCACATGAATTAGTCATGAGCAGTGTCAGCTCCTCTGAGAACCAAAAAACTTTCACAGATTAGCAGAGATTTACTAGATTTCAGACAAGGATATCTAAAAACTGCTCATCCTGATCCCTCTCAGCAGGAGATGGAAGAGTTTATGTTTAAAAATCCAAGCCTGACCAAAACAATGGACTGTTATGCAGATGTGCTCTTAGGACCTAGACATGGAGCTGGGACAGGAAAAGGAGGTAGATAAACTGTGAAGTGGCTCTGCTTTAGTGGGTTAAGCTATTTGTTTAATGCTTGCTACCATTAAAAGGCATTATCAATGCTCTGTGAATTGTGTCAGAGCAAGTGCTCTGTTGCACAAGTCCATACCACCCATGTCATAGGAAAGGTCCTTTTTTTAAAACAGCAGCACCCTCTGCCACCTCAGATCCAGAGGGAAGCTATCTGACCTTTATCTCAGTGAAGTAACTGATAGTGACACAGAAATCTTTATGGCTTTCTGTTAAAATAAATGTATGTTTTTAACAAATGTAAGAGAGAGACGTTAATTTTCTATATACCATTATCATTTAGTATTCTTTTAAAAAACATCTTGAATATTTTTCTGACTTGCTATCAAACTCAATGACTCCTTCTTACTAGGCAGCTCTTTGAATAACCAGTATTGCTTTATTCCATTTCTGTAAAACTAAGTATTGTTATCCAGATGCTAAGTCAGCTAAAATAAATTGGCTCCTATATTTTAAAAAGGACTTCTCTGCATGGAGAAAAACCAACAACACCCCATGTGGAATAGCTATCATTGAATAGCTAAAGTGCATGAACCTAAACAATATAAAGGTCTCACTAGTGCAGAAGCAGAGTCTACAAGGATGGTGAGTGAATAATATATATGTGTTTACACTTGAGCTAATTTGAAGTAACTTCCCACTGGCTTCCGTATTCAGACAAGCTCTAAGAATCTGCTAAAATCCAGTGCACAGACTTTCCGGATAGAAAGCCTAACACCAACGAAAGTCAAAACATCAAGTCTAATACAAGGTTTCATAGCTCATCTTTCCCCACATATCCATTGGTAAGAAAGTTTAATGTCTATTAAATTCAGGCAGATTAAAAATGGGAAAAGTTGTCCTTTCACTAGAAGCCCTGGTTTCCCAAGGTTTTAATTATTTCTGGAGTAGCAGCAGCAGCCACGGTAATTCTAGGCTGGGAGATGTAGAGAAGGGTAAAGGAAGTACCATAGGACATGGACAACAGCCATCAGTCTCAAAGGCCAATACTCCCTGCTATTCCAAACTGGGGTAAATCCCACCAGGGCAAGCTCTGCTTTATACAAGTGCAACACATCTAGGCTAGTCTTTTGAACCCCTATGGCAGAATGCTACCTCTGTCTCTCCCTAAAAACTCTGCTATGTGACAATTTGGTTAACATGGTCCCTGCAGAGGGCAGACATCCCATCTCTTTAGGTAACCCTGAGTTGGATACATTCCTGAGGGAGGAGGGAAACCTGCTCCCTCTGCCTGTGTGACTGGTATCACATACCTGGGTGGGAGGCTTAGACTCCCTATTGTTCTAAGCAATGTCAGTCTACCCAGCAACCAGTGATGCACTTCAAATTGGTTGGCTGCCAGCCAACAGGTGCTGGCCTCCATTGGACAAGGTAAATGAGGAAATGGGGTCATAAGGTAAGGAGTGTTCAGGAGAAGGGGCAGTGGCCAGGATGACAACTCAGAGAGAGAAGCTGGATCTTCTGAAACTTGCTCTCTCTCTTGAAAATCATGATCAATGAACTGCTTGCCTCCAGAGGGAATCTCTACCTGCTTCTGGATGATACTTGTAAGCTAACTAGATATATAGCTTGCAGTAACTCAGATGCATGATCAGAGGCTACCTAGCCACCCTGTTTGCTCTATGGGATTTCGCTGATATTGCTCTACCCTGTACCCTATTCCAAACCCACTCCTTGTAGCCAATAAAGTTCTCTTTTATACCTAGTGTGGGAGACTTATTGGGAGTGGGTCTAGATTATGCCTTGGGGTCCCCTTGGTTCGGCTGACTCAGTGCTTCAGACTGAGGGAAGCACCCCAAGTTCTTGAAGTGGTTTGAGTACCCTCAAGGGCTACTAGGCCTGTGTTTCCCAGAGGGCACAGAGCCAGGATCAGTCCAGGCCCTGGGTGGTGGTGGCATTACTCCCAGGCTAGAGGGTGTGCTCCAGGAAGGGGGTTGGCCAGACGTGAGGCATCCCCAGGGAGGCACTTGGAGCCTGGAAGGTGGTTGGGTGCACTGAGGTGGGTGGCTCAGCACAGGAGCACCCCCTACTGGTTCCCTACACCCATGTCACTGCATCAGTGTAGTTACACCAGTACAAAACTTACTACTCCAATGTTTTGTCAATATCTGAATGATTTTTCACTTCATCACATAGGCAATAAGTGATTTATTTATGTCACAACCCGCAACCTCTGCTTATTTCATCAGAAACAGCCAAAGAACAGAAATCTCATCTGGCAGCTATTTTCTTCCTTTCCCAATAATTAGCTGTCACAGCAATAGGAGATTTGATCATAGATGTTTAGTCTAAAGCCAATATGCTACTTTGCATGGGGAATATCTTCCATTTTTGCTCTTTAGCATCTAAGAGACTGGTTCAGAGCTGGATGATTCTATTGAAAGCTCCTGCTTCTCTGAGTCAGTTAGTCTGTAGGGATACCACACCGTCCCACTTTCTTTCTGACTGAGCAGGGCTGGCCACCTCTGTGGTCTTTTACAGAATTAAGACTGGAAAAATGCATGTAAAAGGTGGGTATTGAATATCTCTTTCCATGTTAGTTGTCTGTCCTTGTTAAATTTATTTCCAAGTTTAGGCAAAATAAAATCTCTGATACAAGTTATATAGATGTCTCCAAGTTCTACTGTTCATAGCATCATAGTTGATAGCAGTGGCAGCACATTTCACCAACTCTTTGTTTTAATCATAGGGAATAAGCCTACACACCAATCTTCTCCAGACAGGGAAAAATGTTTGCAGAAACTTAATATAAAAAGGACTTAGAGTGAAACAAAATTCCATTCTTACACCATATGCAACTCATGTGAAAAGAGATTATAGAAAGATTATAGGTGCTATAGAAATAAAAACTCTCCTGATGGAAACAGTTTATTTTTTTGTATCTGTACAGCTCCTGTCATGTTGTGAGTGCTATGGCCAAGGCCATAATATTCCAATGAGGTTGCATAAGCTAGACACCTTAATCCAGAACCATATCCATATTTGAACAAATTGGCTTGTAATTTTTTTTACCATGATTTTGAAAAACAAAACAAAAAAACACTAGCTGAGACTATACATGAACCATTTCAACCCTCTGTATCTTATCCCCTCTAAAAACCCCTACAATATTTAGAGACTGAAGATACATTTGAAAAGGAAGTGTCATGTCAATCATTATTACAGCATTGCTTTCTCCTCTTTGATTCCTTTGAACACTGAACTGCACAGCAAGTATTTTTTTTTTCTCAGAGTATGAAAAGAAACAAGACAACAGAAGCTGTGAACAGCATATCACGGGGCGGGGGGGGGGAGTGCGGCAGAGGATATAATTGATCTTGTTAATGGATTTTATGAAGATGTGGCCGTGTCAGCCCCTTGGAAAGCTTTACACAGCAGATATCCACTACTGCCCTTCAATGTTACACAGACTGCAGTCCTACTGGAAAAAAATGAGGCTGTTCTGATGGAAACTGAAGTTATATGAAGTGTTGAGGGTAGAGAGTTCTACTCAGTGCTTCCTAAGCATTCCTCTCATATTTAATACATTATTTAGTAGTTTCTCCTTTGCAGAAACATGAGCTGTGAAAGCAGAGAGATAAGCTTCCCTAATCAGACTGCAGGTGAAAGTCTTATGCATGTTACAAGGGAAAATATGATAATATCTAGACAACTTTGGAACCCCAACAATTTATGGATGCTAACACAGGATATTTGCCTTTTTGTATAGGATGATTTGTGTATATAAAAGATAGTGATTAAATTTTAAAATTCTGGTGGAAAGCAGTCTCCATGTGCAGGAAGATTTGATTGCTTAAGCAAGAAGAAACAAAACACTGTGCATATAAAGCAAGAACATGTTTTGAAAATGTAGCTGTAAATGTCCAAGAAGATCAGACAGGATATTGCATTTAACAATTGCCATGGATTCACCCCAAAGCCAAGTTGCATTTGGAGCTAACCTTGTGACATGCAGAGGTATTCTGCCAAATTAGATTTACTTCTGTGGTGTTTAGTTTTTCTTTGCAGCTAGTGTGAAGCTGTGTTCAGTTTTGTCATTTTTATGCTTGTATGTATCATAGGATTTGATATAAATGTGCTTTTGTGATTTCATATTATCCAGTAAGGTATTTATCCCACACCCAAGATATATCCAGCTAGTATGCGTCTTGGGCTAGGCTGTTGTTCATCCTTCGAATTCAAAGATGACCATGATATCACTGGTTGGTTTAGTTTCTGTGAACATGTTAATGGCTGATCAGGCCAATTTGTGCTTTGAACCTTCTACAGCACACTGAGAAAGGGATGCTGCTTTGAGTTGCATGATAAACAGCATCCAAAATGCTGTTGTTGTGAGATTTATGTTGTTTGTGCTTCTGCTTTTCCTCAGCGCTCATAGATGGTACCTCCAGTATGGATGATTGTTCACCAGGTGGAAGAATCATAAGCGAGATCTTCCCAAGACTTCAGGTTAATATTGAAATATTTCATGGTTGACCTGAGGGAGTCCTTGAAGAATTTCTTCTGGCCTCCCTGAAAGTGCTTTCCCTCCTCTAGCTCACCATAAAAGATCTTCTTTGGCAGTCACCCATCTGACATCCTGGTGACATGGCCTGCCCATTTTATCGGAGATTTCATCAACAGAGTGCAGACGCTTGGAATGCCTGCCTGTGTGAGAATCTCAGTGTCTGGGACCTTGTCTTGCCATCAGTTTCCTCAGACAGACCATGTGAAAGTGGTTCAGCTTCATAGCATGGTATCTGTACACCGTCCAGGTTTCGCATGCATACATCAGGATTGGCAACACAATGGCTTTGTAGATCTTCAGTTCTGTTTCCTGACTGATGCCTCTGTGTTCCCACACATTTTCACATAGTCTGCTGAAGGCCATGCTTGCTTGATCAATTCTGGCATTGGTTTTATCATCGACATGAACTGCACGTGAAAGTGTATTGCCAAGATAGGTGAATTTGTTCACTGCCTGGAGTGTTTGGCTATTCACTGTGATGGTAGGCTGTATATAAGGCTGTCCTGGAGCAGGCTGGTGCATCAATTCTGCTTTCTTAGTGTTGATTGTGAGACCAAAGTTGTCACAAGCTGAAGAGAAATGGTCCATACTCTGCTGCATGTCAGACTCAGATTTGGCATTCAGGCAACAGTCATCAGTGTGGCAGGCTTACAGCAGACTCATGTCAGCGCCAGCATCTAGGTGGATAGTCTATGGGGAAAATGGCCAGTACTGTGCAGGAGGGGGCCTGCAGAAGGGCCTGGCCCTGGAGGGCTCCCAAAATAAAAGGAGCCCCTTAGCTGTAGCTCAGGGGTTGGGGAGAAAGAAGGAGCACTAGAAGTGCTATATGATAACCTCTCCACACCCAGAGCGCTGCAGGAGCTGGCCACTGGATAACACTGCCAGAGCTCAATCTGCAGTGTGGCAGTAGGGCTGGGGATCCTTCCTGAGGCAGGAGCCCCTGTGGAACCAGATGAAGCCACCAATGGCCAGGAACCTGTGGGGGAGAGAGCAGGTATCGGTACAAGAGCTATGACTAGCAAGGTGGGGGATGCATGCCTGATCAAGCAACTGCTCACTCACCACGATGCCGACAGGTACTCTGAGGGCAGTCAGGATGGGAGGCAGGCCGTCCAAGAAGCACTTGTGGGACCCACCAAGAGACGGAACTTGTTGGGTGCCCCTAGGGCTCTGTGCATCACACATGAGTGAGCCCGGAGTCAGAAATTCCTGCAAGGGCAGTGTCAGCCTCGTAGGGCCCAAACAAGCATGAGACAACATCTTATGAAGCACTGTGGCACGCGGCCAGGCACCAGCAGGTCTAAGGTGCTGGTGCACCCATAGTGTATCTGCACCTGGTGAAGTGTGTGGGAGTCACGTAAAATGCATTCCATTGAGCCTTGAGCATGGAATTGAAGTGATTAGAGGTGGGTAGCATTGGTGCTCTGCTCACCCGCACTGCCAGAGCATCTTGTATTCAGTTATAATTAAGTTGTACATTCATTAAGGTGAGAGAGCCTGGCCATATTCCTGCAAAGAACATTGTGGGCAGGAGTTTCAAGGGAATGAATGGCACCAGTGTCCGGTTCCAGAGCTGATCACCCAAAGCAGACCACCTAAGTGGAAAGAGATGAGGTGCAGCAGAGGAGGAGACTCACAAAAGAAATACCAGCAGAGACCCAGGGGTCAAAAAAAAAAGAAACATTGAACAACACCTCTAGGTAATTTTGAAAAAACACCAAGTCGTGGCAGACAGTAAGCCCCATATCACCCAGGTGGGCTGGACACACTAGTGGTGGTACTACAGACATGGGCCTGCCACAATCAGCATACAGATCATAAACAGTCATCATTTCCTGTAACTTTGTCTTCACCTTTAGTGTCCTCAAATTGAAGAGTTTGCCATTAGCCCTGTAACTGATGCCAATCCCAGTGTCATAGTCATGAAAGGCTGTGAGCATGGCAGAGAATATCATACTGAAGAAGGTTGAGGCCAACACACAGCTGTGCTTGACTCCATTAGTGACTGGGAATAGTTCAGATGACTCACCATCATCCACAAGGTAAGCAAGCATGCTATTCTGGAATTGTTGAATCATTGCAATGAATTTCTCCAGGCTATGCAGGGTGGTGGTGATGGCTGTTCAGGAAACAATAGCCATTCCCATTCATAGGTCATGTTTTCTCCTTGTATAGATTGAAACAATGGCTAACTAAATGGGCCCTTTTGGGAAAGGGGACTGACACACTTTTAGTCATTCCCACCTGATAGAGAGGGAAAACTCAAAATAATATTGGGCCTTTTTACACATGCAAGCACCACAGTACCAGGCACTTTGAAAATCACCTAATGCTGCAATGCTTGCAGTTGTATAATTGGCAAAATGTGTGTCAGCACTGAGAAAACTGTAGCTGCACACTTTTAAATTAAAACACATTGGAGGTGCTTTAGTTGAAAAGTGCACCACTGCTGTTTTCTGGTTGCTGATGCACATTTCGCCACTTATAGAAGTTCACGTGGCACAGCGCAGTTTGCCTTGGCTTGTGTGCAGAGCAGACTTGATTGACTCTGCTCCAAAGGAGTGGATCTCCGGCATGTCGAGGGACAGAAAAGTCTGTGTATAAATGTCCCATTGAGTCTGCTCAGCTCCCGCTCTGGGTGGCGGCATTGGGTGGCAGAAGGGGCTGGCTGGGGCACTAGTATGCTGAAAGTGCAGAGCCATGTGGCTAAGCAGAGGAGTCTGGCCACATGCTGGCTGTGCTGATCAGGTGTGGTCAGTGTCTATACATGTGTTTAATCACAATAAATCACCCCAGCATAAGTCAGCACTACCCCTGTCCCTGACTGAAGTTTAAATTCATTCTGATCTTACTGAGGTTTAAAATTAGTTTACTGTGGCTTAATACCATTGCATGTGTAGACAGTGACATTTTACTCTGCAGCTAATTAGTCTACACTGCAGTAAAGTCCATGTGTTGACACAGCCTCTGTGACAGAAAGGGCTAATATGATCAGATGTCTAATTATATCCAGTTCTCATGTCCAGATTTCAAGATGCCTGTTGAAAAAGTGGAGAGGATTCAAAGAAGGGCCTGAAAACAAATTCAAGGATTGGAAAGCATGTCTTACACAGAAAAGTTCAAGAAACTCCATCTATTAAGCCTGGTGGAGAATTTGAAGGTGAAAGCATCTTGGTCAACAACATTAATGAAATTATAGTAATGATAAAGCCCCGTTATAAATCCATGGTGCATCCACACCTTGAACACTGTGCCCAATTCTGGTGCCTACACCTCAAAAAGGATATAGAAGCCCTAGAGATAGTCCAGAGAAGGCAACAAGGACTAGTGGTATGGTAGGTCTTCCATATGAGGACAGACTAAAGAGGCTAGGCCCATTCAGTTTAGAAAAGAGATGCTTGGGGGGGACGTGATAAGGATTTACAAAATACTAAATGTGAAGAAAAAATGAATAGGGATTTGTTATTTACGATCTCTCACAATACAAGTACTAGGGGTCAAAAAATGAAGCTAGTAAGTAGCAAGTTAAAAACTAACAAAAGGAAGTTCTTTTTCACATAGCCTGTAATTAAAGTATGGAACTGATTGCCACTAGATGTTGAAGAATCAAACAGTTTAGCAAGATTCAAAAAGGGACTGGACATATTCTTGGAGGAAAAGGGCAACAGTAACTATTCAGCATGGAAGTTAAGGATATGGCCTCTGAATTAGAACTTTCTAGACTTTAAATGCTGAAGGCGAAAAATCAGAAACTGGAAAAAACCCTGGTCATACCCATTTTACTCTCCCTTTCAGCATCCACTCTCTGCCACTGTGTGACACAGAATACTGGGCAAGATGGTCCTATGGTCTGACCCAGTAAATGGCAATTCTTATGTTTCTATAAAGGAAGGCTAAAAACAGAATGAAACATTGTACTGGGGAAAAGCAAATGTTCACACACTTGGAGAACTAACTGGCAGGAACTCATAGGAGACAAGCCTAAATTAAAAGGGGAGCAGGGGTTAGGTCCAAAAACAGGCTATCCCAATGTGGAGACTGGTTAGGGAGACTATGTAGCAAAAGATTGTGTGGTTACACTGTAAGATCAACAATGACTTGAAACTTAAAAATAAGTCCTACAAAAGATGGAAACTTGGCCGTATTATTAAAGATGACTAACAGAGTGTCGTATGAGCATGTAGTGACAAAATCAGGAGGGCCAAAAAATAAAATGATACACAGCTAGTAAGGAAGATAAAACTTAACCAAAAAGCTTTCTATAAATATGCTCTGAGTAAGATGAAGACCCAGGAAAGTACAAGTGCCTGAATGAATGGGGAGGGGAAGCTAATAATGGACAATGCAGATAAGGCTGAAGGGCTTAATGCCTTTTTTATTTGAAAATAGATCATTTGTCAACTGACAAGCACATCACCAGCAAGGATAGGTTGCAGGTACTCAGCCCAAAGGAAGAAAAATAACAAGTTAGAGATTATTTAAACAATTATATGTTGTCAAATGAGCAAGATCTGATGGGATTCATTCTGGAATACCCAGAGATCTGGCTGAAGAACAGCAGACTGGCTATCCTTTTATGGAGGATGAGTAGGTTCACTAAGACTGGAAAAAGGGCAATAAAGGGTTTTTTTTTTAAACAAAAAGGATATAAAGGAGGGCCCAGGGAATTAGAGATCAGTCAGTCTAACTTTGAGACCTAGAAAGCTGGTAGAATGATGCTGGATCAAATAATCAATTTGTAGGAACCGATAACAAGATGATAAACAACAGCCAACACTGGATATATCAAGAACAAGTCATACCTAAACAACCCGATTTCCATCTGTAACAAAGTTACAGGCTTTGTGGATGCAGCCGGAACAGTGGATACAATATACTTTAACTTTAGCCACGTTTTGCCATCATTTCCTATGATGTTCTCATAGTTATTCTAAGGAAACACTTTAGATTAAACTACTATAAGATGGTTGTATAATTGGTTGGATGATTATACTCAAAGGCTAAACAGTAATGGTTCAGTGTCAAACTGGGAGGAGGTTCTGTTCCTGGTGCTATTCAATATCTGTATTAATGACCTGGGGCAGGGGTCGGTAACCTATGGCCTTGGCCTGGATCTGGTCTGCAGCACCATTTTATATGTCCTGTGGTGCAGGGGGGAGGGGAGGGAGTTTATTTTAGCAGTAGGTTTTGCCCAGGTGACAGTTAGGCAGTGGGAGAAGTGACAGTGCTGGTGGTGGTACTGTTGGGGGGAGTGACAACTGTGGCTGCAAGGGGAAGCAACGGTTCCAGTTCTGGCTCTAGATCCAGCTGCAGTGGCCTGCTGAGGTTGGAAGCAGCCAGTGGCAGTGCATAGAGGGTGCACAGGGGTGCATGTGCACCCCCTGACTGGCCGCACTTGCCACTTAGGTGAT
>NW_017729033.1:99422041-99422678 GCF_001723915.1 Gavialis gangeticus | reverse complement strand
CCCCCCCGCAAGTGCCAGCCGGGGAGTGGAGCACCATGGTGCTCCCAAAAGCAGCTGCAGGCACTTCCAGAAGCAGCCACAGAGATCAGCTGCAGCGATTGGCCATCTTGTGATTGCCTGCGGCGGGGACCTAAGCTTGGAGCTAAGCTGTGTTAATAGATTTAATAGCTTTCATAGACATTACAGCTGGAAGGGACCTTGTAAGATCATTGAGTCCTGCCCTGTTACCAAGGGGCAGGAAGTCAGCTAGGGTCAAAGGATCCCAGCAAGATGTTGATCCCAGCTAAATGTTTCTTGAAAGTGTCCAGAGTAGGTGTTTGCACCACCTCTGGGGGGAGTCTGTTCCAGGCCTTGGGGGCTCGGACAGTGAAGAAGTTTTTCCTTATGTCCAGCCTAAAACCATCTTGCAGGAGTTTGCGACCGCTGGACCTTGTCATCCCCTGGGTTGCTCTGATGAACAGGTGTTCCCCCAGATCCTAATGCACACCACTTACGTACTTATAGGCTGCCACCAAGTCACCCCTGAGCCTGTGTTTCTCCAAGCTGAAGAGTCCCATAGCTTGCAGCCTCTCTTTATAGGGTCTGTTCTCTTGCCCTCTGATCATGCATGAGGCTCTCCTCTGGACTCTCTCAACCT
>NW_017729033.1:99412317-99417041 GCF_001723915.1 Gavialis gangeticus | reverse complement strand
CTCGGACAGTGAAGAAGTTTTTCCTTATGTCCAGCCTAAAACCATCTTGCAGGAGTTTGCGACCGCTGGACCTTGTCATCCCCTGGGTTGCTCTGATGAACAGGTGTTCCCCCAGATCCTAATGCACACCACTTACGTACTTATAGGCTGCCACCAAGTCACCCCTGAGCCTGTGTTTCTCCAAGCTGAAGAGTCCCATAGCTTGCAGCCTCTCTTTATAGGGTCTGTTCACTTGCCCTCTGATCATGCATGAGGCTCTCCTCTGGACTCTCTCAACCTTCTCCACGTCCTTCCTAAATTGTGGAGCCCAGAATTGGATGCAGGACTCCAGCTGTGGCCTCACTGAGGCCGAGTACAGCAGGAGGACGACATCCTGGGTCTCGCTCAATATGTATTAGTAGATGCAAGCAAGAGTTTTGTTCACTTTGCCAGCTGCGGTATTGCATTGGTGGCTCATATTCATCTTGTGATCAGTCATGACTCCCAAGTCTCTTTCACCTGTGGTGCTAGCAGGTGTAGCATTGTCAAGCCTATAAGTGTGATGTGGGTTTTTATTCCTAAGGTGGAGCACCTTGCATTTCTCCGTATTGAATGCCATCAGGTTTTCATCCACCCATCTTGCAGCCTATCAAGGTCAGCTTGGATCACCAGCCTATCCTCAAGTGTGGAGACTCTTCCCCAGAGTCTGGTGTCATCAGTGAACTTGACCAGTCTTCTTTTGACACCAGTGTCCAGATAGTTTATGAAGACATTAAAGAGTATAGGTCAGAGAATGGAGCCTTGGGGGATGCCACTAGTCACCAAGTGCCATGTTGATTCGATTCTGTCAACTACCACTCTCTGAGTCTGACCTTGGAGCCAGTTCCCCATCCATTGGACTGTGGCATAGTTGAGGCTGCAGTTGCCCAATTTTTCTATGAGGACATTGTGGGACACCAAGTCAAAGGCTTTTTTAAAGTCCAAATATATGACCTCAACCTCTTCCCTTTTGTCCAGGTGATATGTCACCTGATCATAAAAGAAAATGAGGTTGGTCAGGCAAGACTTACTCGCAACAAACCCATGCTGGCTATCCCTTGGAATGTTGCCTTCTGTTAGCCTGTTTCCTTAGAATGGTTTCTTTGATAATTTTTAACAAACTCTCCCCAGGGATTGAGGTCAAACTGATTGGCCTGTAGTTTCCTGGCTCATCTTTCCTCCCTTTCTTGAAGATGGGCCCTCTTCCAATCTTCAGGTACTTTACCTGAGAGCCACAAGTTCTTGAATATCCTCACCAGTGGCTGCGCTACGATGTCTGCTAGTTCCTTTAGCACTCTTCGGTGCAACCTATACAGACTAGGTGATTTATGGGGGTCCAGCCTCTCAAGATGATCCCTCACAAGATCCACGCTAATGATTGGCATATATTCATCCTTACCCTGGTTATCCAGCATCATATTAGGCAGGGTGATCCCTTTGGGTTGGTGAAAAACCAACACAAAGTAATCTTTAAGCAGATTGGCTTTTTCCTGGGTGCTGGTAGTTAGCTGCCCCAGTTGGTTTAGGAGGGGTCCAATGTTACCCTTGTTTTTCTTCTGACTCCCCACATATCTGAAGAAAGACTTTTTATTGTCCTTTATTTGTGTAGCCAGATGGAGTTCAGTTGCAGCCTTGGCTTTTCTAGTTTGCTCCCTGCAGGTGTGGACTAGTACAGAATACTCCTCCTTAGTGATGTTTCCTGTCTTCCATCCTTTATATGCCTCTCCTTTTAGACATAGGAGGTCCAAGAGTTCCCTGTTAAGCCAAAGGGGTTGTTGAGCCCTTTTACCACCTCTCCTATGGGTTGGGATGGACTCCTTTTGTGCTTCTAGGATCACTTCCTTAAGAAGCAGCTACTTATCCTTAACTCCCCTCCCTGTGACATCATGGCTTCTCAGGGCCTCAAGAACAAGCCCCCTCAGCTTATGAAAGTCAGCTTTCCTATACTGCATTACTGGCTCACTTACCAGCTTTGCAATGGATAGTGAAAGGGATCAACTTGTGGTCACTGTCACCCAGCTTTCCTTCGATTCTTAGGTCACTGATTAGATCATCCCCTTTGGCCAGTACTAGGCCCAGCAGTGTCTTGCCTCTTGTTGGCCCATAAACTTCTTCAGACAGGTAGAACTTATCCACACATGTAAGGAAGCTTTCTTACCAATTGGATTTGGCTGAGTGCTCATGCCATGAGATGTCTGGGTAGTTGAAGTCTCCCATGATGACTGTGCACTAAGAGCGTGCAGCCTTGGCCAGTTCCGTGGCGAATTCTTGGTCAAGCACTTGTTTCTGGTTTGGAGGTCTACAGTAGACTCTTACCATTGTATCCCCTTCACTACGTTCCCCTCATATTCTAACCCAAAGGGTCTCCAGTTGTCCTCCCTGGGTGCCAATGTCAGCTTCTATGGACGTGTAGCTCTCGTTCATGTAGAGTGTCATGTGAAGGACACTTCACACATGTTAGAGCAGCCCCTGCTACAAAATTTTGCCAGCCCCTGGCCAGGAGGATGGAAGCGAGTGCCCACTTAGCAAGTGTGCCGATGACAGGATAGGGTAGCTGATACTTTAAAGGACCAGATTAGGATTCGAAATAACCTTGATAAACTGGGAAAACAGTCGAAATAAATGAAATGAAATTCAATAAGGACAAGTGCAAAGAATTTAGGTAGTACTTGGGACTATTTAAGCTGGTTACAGTACCATAGAAAAGGACATGGGGGCTATAATGGATTGCAAACTGAATAGGAGTAACAGTGCAATACTGCTGCAAAAAAGTTAAGTGCAAACTGGGATGTATGAACAGGAATATCATAATCTAAGTCGGGGTAATCATTCCTTCATTTTATTCAGCACTGGCAAGGCACTACATTTTAAGATGCATATGGACAATTAGGAAGAGTCCAGAGGAGATCTACAAAAATATCTAGAGCTCTATAAAACATAACTTATGAGGGAAGGCTGGAGGATCTGGGCTTATTGATTTCAGAGAAGAGAAGAGGAGGGGGCAGTTGGTGGCGATCTTTAAACACAAAAGAAGCTATTAAGATGACCATCAATTTGTGTTCTGTGCCCAAAAAGGACAGGACAAGAAATAGCTGGCTTGAAGTAGGGTGACCACATATCTTGGATCAGCCAGGACAGTCTGGGATTTTGGAGGCTGGTCCTGGCTGGCCAGTGAAAATGAAAATGAATGACCTGGTTACGAGGTGGGGAGGAAGAATGGCAGGAGCTGTGAAATAGGAGGCCCCAGCCCACAGCAAAATTGCCATAATAGATCAGCTTGATTAGTGAAATGACCATTAAAAAGGGATTAACACCTGTGAAGAAAACAATGGGTCATTAACGGGCCACTGACTTCTTAACTGCTTGAGTATTGGTGCCCCACTCCCACATGTGCCTACAGCTGTGGAGGGGAGGGGGGACACTGTCCTGGATTTCACACTGTCCCATATGGTCACCCTAGCCATAGGCCCCGAGGCTGCATGCCTGGCATGTGCAGGCACTCCCTCCCCCTTTACTGCATGCAGGCAGGCACCCCTCCACTTCACTGCATTCGTGGGTGGGCACACCCTTCAGCTGTACTATATGCAGCTCCTCACTTCATTTCACCTCACCTTCAGGTGCCTGACCACAGCTCCCCTGCTGCACCATGCCACATGGGTGCTGCTGGCTCCCCGGCACTACAGGTTGGGCTGTGCTGTTCCACCCTATCCTGCCCAACTCCCTGGAATTAGGCACATACTGAAAGTTGGAGGAGGAAGGAGGAGCCCTAACACCCTGGTTGCTGCTTCAGCCAAAGTGATAAGAACAATGGCAACCAGATGATAGCCCAGGGCGGGAGATACTTAGGTTAACCCCTGGTGGCCTGTTAGGTGAACCATAGCTATCAGGCTCGAAGCGTGAATCAATTCAGAGAAGTCTTATGGTCTTTTAATGCAGCAAAATATAATAAACAACAACTATGTTTATTATTTATTAATCGGAAAGAAAGGGGGCAGGAAGGCGCAAAAACCCCCATGGCTCTCCAAAAGCATCTGGGAATAAACTAGCTAAAAGGGAGGCATACACCCAATGGAAGGAAGGGGCCATCATCAGGGAGGATTATACTGCGATTGCTCGGGGATGCAGTGGGACAGTCAGGAAGGCCAAGGAGGAGATGGAAGTGGGACTAGCTTCCCAGATCAAGGACAACAAGAAGACTTTTTTTAAATACATAGGGGGCAAAAAGAAGGTTCTGGATAATGTGGGGCCCCTGCAGGACAAGCTAGGAAATTTGGTCATCACACCAGATGACAAAGCTAACATATTTAACAATTTCTTTGCCTCCATTTTCCTGAGCAGGGACCGGAACAGCCACCCCCCACTCTGGGCCCCCCTTAGACCCCAGGGGAGGTGCACCCAGGCCAAGGGTCAGTGAGGAACTAGTTAGGGAACTTCTGGAGGGACTGGATGTATTTAAATCACCTGGTCCAGACGATCTCCACCCCAGAGTGCTGAGGGAATTAGCAGAGGTCAATGTGGGCCCCCTGGCATGGCTTTACGAGCACTCGTGGTGCTCTGGTGCGGTGCCAGAGGACTGGAAGAGGGCCAGTGTGGTTCCCATCTTCAAAAAGGGGAGGAAAGAGGACCCGGGAAACTATAGGCCAGTTAGTCTTACCTCAATCCTGGGCAAGCTTTTTGAGAGAATTATTCTGGCACATGTCCACAAG
>NW_017729033.1:99394175-99411897 GCF_001723915.1 Gavialis gangeticus | reverse complement strand
AGCACTGCCAGGAGTGACCAGGAATAATGGTCACAAGCTGGCAGAGGGTAGATTTAGACTAGATATCAGGAGGTGCTACTTCACGGTCAGGGCGGCTAGGATCTGGAACCAACTTCCAAGCAAAGTGGTGCTGGCTCCTACCCTGGGGGTCTTTAAGAGGAGGCTAGATGTACACCTTGCTGGGGTCATTTGACCCCAGTAATCTTTCCTGCCATGGCAGGGGGTCAGACTTGATGATCTGCTCAGGTCCCTTCCGACCCTAGAAACTATGAAACTATGAACTCCTATACACGTGCAGGGAGCCTGCTCTGACATGCTGGAAATCCAGCGAGTTGGAGTAGGCTCAATTAATCGTGTCTGCTGGAGTGCAGAAATGAATGCTCTCTAGCAGACTCCAGTAGTCTAGTGTCACATGTATCAGTGTCTCCACACTGAAAAATGGTGGTGGGGTGCTTTGAACTAAAGGTCATTTAATAAGCTTTAGTTCAAAGCATCCTGCCACAATTTTTCAGTGTGGGGATGCTGATACAGGCAAACCTGCTTAGTGCTATTTTGCTTAGCGCTATTTCGCTATAACGCTCATTTAAAATTGATACCTGATTTCACTTAGTGCTCAGCGAGTTTCATTATAATGCTTGCAGTCTCCATCTTGGGTCATTAAACACAATTGTGGTTGCCATCTTGGGTTGGCAAATACTTTCAGTTTCACATAACGCTTGTTTCACTTAACACTAGTTTTTTCAGGAACCAATTAAGAGTGCTAAGCAGGGGTTGCCTGTACATGTGATGCTCAGGCACTTTCAATTGGTGCAACTCTCTAATTAAAGCACCCCCCCACACACACACCTCCCAGAGAACATGTAAAAATGCCAAATGGGACTTTTCAGATTTAAAGCTATCTTAGTCTGTGAATCAGCTGACCCTGTTAGCACTAGTATCTGTGGTTCCAGGAGGAGCAAACAGTTCAAAAGACTGCGTGGTTAAACTGTGAGATAAACAATGACTTGAACCTTAAAAATAAAGTCCTGCAAAAGATGGAAACTTGGCCATACTATTAAAGATTACTAACATAGTGCAGCATGAACATGTAGTGACAAAATCAGGATGGCTAAAAAATAAAATGATACACAGCTGATTTGACAGAAGATCCCTAGGACAGTCCACTTTTACACAAAGTGTAGCACATCATTAATTAATATAGTGATAGCTGTGGAGGTGTCTTTGGTTTACACAAGCAGCTCTTTTAGGGCCTGGCACTAGGTTTCAACAACCCTGGGGAAGCATACAGTTATGATTTACAACAGATGAAAAAATGGGAACAGAGACTGTGTTCACTTCATAATAGAATAGGCATTTTGATAAGGGAACTCCAATAGTTTTCCATACATCATGCAGCTTAAAATCTACCAAAATGATACATAAGACTGTAACCCGGGTGGTGGCCCAATAGTTGCCATTCCTGCTCAAATATCAGGGATGGTGTGTTGAGAGTGGGGCAAGGCTTCTGGCCAGCACCAATTTACTTTCCAGCTGGCCCCTGCTCCCCACAGATCTAACACTTAACTGATTTAACTATTTACACTTTATTTACAAAACAAGAATAATAGGAAAGGTTATTTACAAGTGAACTTAAATGGCATAACCAGAATCACAAACCAAACCTGAATGCATTAGGCAACCCTTGTCTCAAGAACCACAGGTAGGGTAACTGGCAGCTTTCAGCCACTGCTGAGATGCTACAGCAAGGAAGCAGGGTGCTCATTTCCAGCAGCTCCAACTGGCTTCCCAACAAGAGACAGACTGTAACAATGTAGGCTCTTCTGGTCTGCAGCAATCAAATTGTAGCAATTGGGAGCTGAACAGGGTAGAAGAGAATTTCACTTGGGCACCTAAGTCTACTTGCAGCTCTAAGTCTGCTTAGAAGCCTAAAACAGAATAGAAACTGCTCCTCTGTATTATAGAATTGTCCCTTAACCTGCTAGTATAGGAGGAAAACATATGCCTAAGCCAGATGGATCTCAGAGTTCCTGATCCTGGCCAATAAATGAACTGGAAAGACATTTCCCATGGAACAGGACACTCAGAGCTTTTATGTTGCCTCTTAGGGGAATCAGATTAGTTGCCATTGCTGGTCTTGAAAAAGAAACACTGTCCTTCATAAGGGCTGCCATGCCTGACATCAGCTGTTTCAGTTTGTTTCAATGGCCTATCACCTCATGAGATGGTACAGGAATGACTTCTTGGCTTCCCTCCTGGAGAAAGAGGAGGAGGAGGAGTGGGAGCAGGTTTCAAAAAGAGTTTTCTGGGAACATATCAAGTAATGAATGACTGTGCCTGCTAATCTGCTGTTGGAACAGGGTAAGACATATGGCACAGCAGTTGACTGGGCTGTTTCTTAATTTCACTCAGGTTAAGTATCAGAACACAGGACATGAAGCAAACATAAGTCTGGTTTTGTATAAGCCTTTGAAAAATAGACTTTTTCTAACGCCCTGCTAATAATGGACCTCCTATATGTATCTAATGAAAGTTCTCTCCTGCTAAAACTCTTGCTGATTTCATAAAATGTTATACACATAATAATTTTAACAATTCAGCTGCCTAAAAGCAGAGAAAATATTGAGAAGAAAAAGTACATAATGTTCAAGAAAAAGCATAAGCAGTCAGTGACAAGTCTGAGGACTGTTAACGTTGCATACAAGGTCCTACCCTGAAAGATCTGCCAGGTCAGCTGTTCTGTGGTATATCATTTAATGTCAAAAAACTTCTAGACAATTTGTTCACACCACAATAAAAAAACCCACTACTCTTCAGGGCAGGGCCTACCTCATACTAAGTGCATAATACAGTTCTAATAAGCACGTACTGCAGGGCTCACAGTCTAAATCAGGACTGGCCTTTGGCTGCAAGGTGTGATACTGCTCAGACAGAAGTTATGGCCTTTATGCAGAAATTAGATAAGGTTTTATGTCTGGTGTTCTGTTGGGCTAGATGGCAATGGTGTTTACCATCTACAATAACCACAAGACAATCCTACAAAAATTGCATTTTACTGTTAAAAAAATAATCATTCTGTGTATTCACCAGGTGCTGCTTATTGTGCAATGGAGATCATGAAATGGTATCAGGTGCAAGTGTTCACAGGAAGTATGATGGAAATGAAAGAAGAAAATGCAAACATTTTCTAATTCAAAGGCAGATTTATGAGAACCAGCTCTGACTAAGGAGGATTGTATGATAGCTGGTACAAAACCCTTCAGAGTAAGCTCCTCTTCCTGAACAAATGATACACTGCAGAGGAACCTTCCCTTTGGGGAAATTACCAGCCAACTCAAGTGGTTCCTGAGATAGATTCTGGGACAAGTTGATTGGGTTCATGCTCTGCTAGAGAGAATTCCTCTGTGGGGCAGCCAGGAGGACAGAAGTGAACTGTTGAGAGCAACCAGATCTCTTGGTATGGGCAGAATTTGGAACGGGACCAAGGTTGGGAGGAGGGGAGATGTTGGCTGTGAGGAACACTTTGACTTACAATATACAAAATCCTGGCTGCAAGAGGCCTATTTGCTTTGAATGTAGCTTTCTGAACCTGAAATTGTGGACTGTTTCTGCCACAGCAAGTAACAGTGGCTTATTTGACACATGACATTAAGGAATAACCGTGTTAGTTTTATGTACAGATGAATAAAATGGTCCTAGCTCAGTTTAATATTCAGTGCAACTAGCTGCTGGGACACAGGTTTGGACTCACATTTGAGCCTCAGCTCCTAGATCAGACCAGGTAGTGAGCACCACCAAGAGAACACGCTTTGTCTGCCCAAGGTAAGGGAATACCATGAAAGTCAGCAGTAGCTGTTCTGAATAATTCACAAACTGTATCACCAGTGACTGATGAGACTTGACAGTATCCAAAAAGGGACTGGCCATCTGTACAGACATATAGAATATCCAGTTACAACAAAAATGATTGAGACCAGTGCACATACAAAACCCAAGAATTAAAGAAGGGATGGAAACTCTCCTGCTTTGGGCCATAAACTGATCATTAAAGGTCCTTGTACACATGATGTTGTCACAATGTACACATGACAAAAATTTCCCTTTGTGTAGCTTGGCTTAATGGTGTCACACATTACATGTATGTGACTTTCGGGGATTTAGTTTAGTTTGCAATGATGCAAACTCATTTTATATCCTAATGTGGTTTAGTTTGCAACAGTGCAACTTGGAACATGGCAGCCATTAGTCAGTTCACCCTCTGGCCACAGGAGAGGTGGGCAGACAAGCTCTGCAGAAAAAAAAGTATTGGGCCCCTCTCTGCTTCTGCCTTCAGCAGGCTTGTGCACCCAGCAGAATGTCTGGGGCTGCCTGAGAATAGGCTGGCTTGCCCCTGGGCCAGTGCGGGGAGACAGCAGGAAGGTGGCAACCAGAGAAGATGGCAAGGATGATGCACAGTGCATGGGGGCACCTTGGTGGGCTGCTAGCTTCCCTGAGCCCATCTGGGTTTCCAACACTCTGTGCACTGTCCCCACCACCTTCTCCAGGTGCCAGCAAACCCAGCTGCCCTCCTGCCACCTCCCCATGCTGTCCCGGGGCAAGCCAGCCCGTTCTTGGGTGGCCCCAGGCATCCTGCTGGCCATAGGAGCCCACTGAAGGCAGAAATGGTGAGCGACCCAGTCCTTTTTTTCTGTGGAGTCTGCCCACCTCTCCCATGGCCGGGGGGCGAGCTGACAGATTAATGGCACAAATTAATGCTCCCCACCCCCCGGCTGCCAGAGAGGTGGGCAGGCTGTGCTGGAAAGAAAAAAAGGATCAGGCTCCTAGCCACTTCTGCCTTCAGCAGGCACCTGTAGCTACCAGGACAACAACATATATACAGTGATGGAAAAATAAAACTCACCGCTTCAATTAAAAACTCACCATTTCAACTTAGAGGAAATAGAATGCAACCCTAAAGAGTAAACCCCCCTCACATGTACAAGTGCCCTATCTAAAGACAACTAAGGGGAAACTTTCCCTTTCAGCATGCTATTTTATAATAGCCGAACAAAGGATTTTTGATTTTCCTGTCAAACACCTCATATGTGCTGCTGTTAGAGACAGAAGAGTAGGTAACATGGACTACCAGTCTGATCCAGTATAGCTCTTCTCAGTTTTGGCTTGATGCATAAAAGTTCAAGAGCAAGACAGGTATGCAGTGGCTCCCCCTGGAATACGAAAGAGTCACTGTGACCTGGAGTGGGTTGGAATGAGGAAACCATAAGACCAGAGCATAAAAAAATATTGGAAGGTGAGGAATTCGCAAATTATGAACATAATTTTAAATTCCTGAAATCACTGAACAAAAACACTGCTAACACAACAGGCCTGTGCAATATTAAAAACACGATTAAAGACAGCAGTATATGAATACATTTAGGTACTCAGTTTTTAAACAGCTGACTACTTTAATCATTTTAAAATACAGAGTGGCCCAACTGGCCAGTTGCATCAAAAAAATTATGTAATTCCTGTATAAATCTCAAGGCATCAATAAACTAAAAAATAACAATCCATCTAAAATGATATGGAACAGATGGGTTAGACTGTAAGCACCTTGGAAAAGGAAACCTATCTTTCTTCAAAAATATTGCAGAAATGAACAGAATTCTCCAGGATAAAATAGTGGTCTGAGTAATTTCTAAGTAAAACACAATTCACTAAAAATATCAGCTTAAAAATTAACAGCTTTATTAAATATTAAATATCACAGAATCATAGAAAAAAAAAGGCTGAAAGAGACCTCAGAAGGTCATCAAATACAGCCCCCTGCTCAAGGCAGGATCATGATCCTGAAATTCTGAATAAGTGAAATGGAGTGAGAGGACTCTACAAATTGCTCATGCTAAATATGGTATGTTGTGCCTCTGGGTCACTAGTAACCATCCTGCCCAGTCATTAATGACTGAAAGTCATTAATAGGCAACAAATGCTTGGAAACATGTGAACTCTTTTTCCCGGTTATCCATGGCACAAAAATACTTCAATATTTTGTGTAATAGCTAGGAAAATAAGAAGTATAGAGATAGAAGTACTTTTGGACCTATAAAAACAGCCCTTTCCAGGCCAGGGCTGAGCATTATGAATTCCATCTTTTGCGTGCTTGTAGTTAAGCAGGACCTTTCATATCCAAATTGCTTACAAAAATGTAAAGGGAAAACTGTTCTCTCACTGGTTGTGAGAGAGAAAGACTGAAGTTGCTCAGATTATGGATACAAGCAGGATGACAAGAGCAGTGAGTGACAAGCTTACCCTTCTAACCCTCTGCCTCTCTCTACTAGACAGGCAGCTGACTACCTTGATTAAAAATATCACTGTGTTATGGGAAATCACAGCTGAACCCCTTCAGCAGACACCACCGCAGTGTGCTGAACATAACGTTCAAGTATATATTTCTTGTGGCTAAAATGGGGAAATTGCAGAGGCAAATGATTCTGATTCAGAACTGATGATCTTTATTGGAAACTGCCTGGTTAGGTTGTCTCTGGGAAGCACCATGTCAAGGAAAAGTGACATGGCACTGAAGTGAAAAAATTACCCAACATGCAAAACAGCTGGTGTTTTTAAGTCTAAAATGTAATAGTGCAACACAAAACTTCCTGACTGAACAATGCAGCAGGCACATCAGGAACCACACCAAGAACAAAAAAGAAAGAAACCTCTGATTTGTAAGACTAAAAGAGTAAAAAAATACCATGCACTGAATTGCCCATTTTAGCTGCGTGCAGCAAACTCCAGGTGGTGGGCAGACATGTACTGCTGAGTGTCAAGGTGTTTTATAAAAACCCCCAAAAACAACAGCAAAATTTAAGTACTGGCTAAAATTACAGCAGGTATTTCACTATTGCCTATTCTTTCATACAAAGCAAGTTTACTACACGTTTAAAATCGGCTCCAAACTCAGGAAGGAAGTTTTCATTCCAATTTATTTAGAATCAAATGTAGCATGACTATACAAGTTTCCTTCCCAAAATCAGAGTAGGAATGTTGCACTGGCCTCAGGTAGTAAGGCTTTTTCCATGGGGGGGATGGACCCCAGCTGGTTAAAGGGAAACACAAAGAACAAAACAAAAAACAAAAACCACCTTCCTATTTGATATGGAAAGCCTGAGCTGTGGAAAGAGTCATATATATATATTTGTCTATTTCTCTCATGGGATAAAGCATCATACATAGACTGGCATGTGCTTTTTGTAGCTTTTTCCAGAATACAATCCTGGTAAAAAGGAAAGAAAGAGAATGGAAGAAGAATCTTTGCTCCACACTGCCCATTACAGATGCAAAGCAATCAAAAGCTGTTCCAATAATATACTGTTAGGTGATTGTCTCATCAACAGCTCTTGCTACTCCAAGTATTTGTTTATAGTGCATATGTCAGGGCATCAGATTCAGGATATTTTGGCACACATACACTGACTGAGAAACTAAGCAGGAAGGCAAAAGAATGACCTAGGAACCAGAGAGTGGCAATGCCCATATAGGTTAATAGTGAGTTTTTGTCTAGCATATGCAGCAAGACTCCCAGGAGGTAGCATCTTACCTGCCCTGGGCTGATGAAAAGAAGACTGGCTGAAAGAGGGATATGAAATTAATCCAGGTGAATTACAGAGGGAAAACTACTTGCTTTAGTAACTGACACTATAACCTGATTATGGACAGCTACTGAAAAATAAGAGAAGTGAGACCACGCCCTGACTCCTGGAACACAATCGCCTGCTGTGGAGGGAAGCATAAATCATAGCTGTCTTTGTTGGTTGTGCCTGGGGAGAATGCTTTTCTAAAAACTTGTTATGTAACAGTTCATAATGCCAGCAATTCTCACAATTCAAGAGTCGACTGCATATAAAGGGCGGAGACAAATGTACTCAAAATTGAGTGAGTCAGCCTGGAAAAATCAACTCAACACAGCCTAAAAAGAGAGAGGCAGAGATGGAGAAAACAAATATCTATTCAGTGAAGAAATGCCTCAGTGAATAACTAGCCTGTTATTATTGGTATTACTGCAATTCCCCAAAGCTGCTAACTCAAGCACAGACAGACTTAGTGGAAGATATTCCTTGTTCCCAAGGACTCCCACCCTTCTCAGCCTCACCCTAGATCTCTGTCCCATCATTAAGAAATCAGCTGTTCTCTCAATATTCAGGGCCTCTGAGGACACCAACTTGTTCGATTTTAACCCCTTTTATAAACCTGACATACAGGATCTTGAGTGATAAGGCAACTTGTTAATTCAGGTAATCAATCTGAACCAAATATACTGCCCTGATAAACTCAGAACAAGTCTGCTTGATTTATTCTATCAGCAATGTACAATCAAATGCTTATCACTCCACATACCAGAAACACAATGGAAAGTTTTTGTTTGGGCTGCTAAAAAGAATGCCAACAAGTGGAGAAAGTGTTTCTACTGTGCACATATGTGAAAGTGCATGGATATATATTTTGTCCACCTAGCAAGTTACAGTGAGAACATGTGAACATTTTCCTTAAGAACAGGGTGCAGCAATGTACACAACCCCACACCTTGTTTTTAAAGGGTATGTAAGAGCGAAGACTACAATACAAGTAGGGAAGAGGCCAAGAGCCAGTAAGTTACTTTGTGAACTAGAGGCTGGTGTAAACAAACCTGCCCTTTGAAAACACTCTGCTACTGTTAAAAAGCTGACACTGTAGCCATGCTGGCAAATCCCACAGTGCCTGAGGCTGCAGCCATAAACAAGATTTCATGATCTTTGATATGAAAGGAAAATTGGTAGAAAGCACTGACAAGCCTGTTTACACTCAATATTACTGTTAACCCCATTCACTTCCTTCAAGCTCCTTTCAGATTTCAGGACTAAAAAACTGCACATTATTGCTTATTAAATGGGTCTGCCAATGTTTTTCCCTTCCCACCTGAATATGTAAATTGATAATAAGGTAGGGTAAGTTGCAAAATACCTCTTAGCTTAATAATCCTGTGTGATGGCTGGGAATGGACCCCACTTTTTCTCCAGCACAAAGAGCATTAGTCTCCTCATGCAGGCAGACATCCTTGACTGCAAGGAGATAAAATCCCCATTATATGGTGGCTAGTAGTAAAGTCTTTTACACTGCTGGGTCACTGCACCCTGCAGGCAGCAAATATGTTGGACCCAGGAATATAAACAGCAAAAGGAACAGTCTCCTGCTCTCTGAACTATTCTGCCATTTTGTATTTGAGCCATGGGGGACATCTTTAACTTATATCTTGGGGTTGCAGGAAGCCCTACCTTTTCTATTCAGGCTGCACAAGGTCTTAGCCTTTTAATGTCAGAAGCTGTGGCAGAAGAAGGCCTTTCCTTTCCTGTGACTAATTACTAAGCAAGCTCCAGAACAATTAACACTGATTTTGAGAGTCAAACTAAGGGCACTTAAGTCCACATGCACCTATAAGCATGCAAATAGTCCCAAAGTCATCACTATGACTACTACTTAAGATGATGCACATGCTTGCTGAATTGGGGCCTTGTGTAGACCTTTCTTTTTTAGTTGCCCAAGCTCTTAAACAGTGAGAGCCCTCCCAAAAATGAGACAGACATCATGTGCATTCTGTCTCTCCCTTCTTCCAAAGGGCGAAGCTCAAGTTTTTATTGCTCTTTTTCTTTTCCCTATATTCTGAGATTAGATCATAAAATGCATCCAAGGTGTGTTTTTCTGCTGCTATAAGGTAACAAGTTTGCCCTCGTCACATAGTTAAAGGTGGCCTGCATTATGTACTGGCAGGGACTGCTGGTACAAGTAGTTACTCCACCTATTTTGGTTAGACTAAATTATCTCTTTTCTCATACACAGAGACATGCCAACCCTAAAATAAAAAAGTGTTCTTTATATCAACAGTCAACATGATGAAGCAGGGCATGGAGCATGGAGAAAGCATAACACACATTTTATAACCTGCAATATGCTTCAAACAATACTTTGTGCTTCCTCAGGCTTCTCTTCTCTATGGAATTATAACACAAGCTCTATACAAAAAATGATAAAATTGGCAAGACACAAAATGTACAAGTAATACATTAAGTCGTTTAAGAGGAAAACACACAAAATTACATCTGGTACCTAAATCTTTAGAAGTTTCATTACTGGTGTGTTTTACAAAAGGTAACATAGTATAGTGCCTGTTGAAGGGATGTTTGAAATACTTCCAAAAAAGCCAAGAGCATAGGGGATTGTATTAACAGGAGTGTCATTTGCAGTACTGATATGGCCTCACCTGAAGTACTGTGTCTAGTTTTGGGCCCTACACTTCAAGAAAGATGTGGGCAGGTGAGAAAGAATCCAGCACAAAGCAACAACAATGATTAGAGGTCTGGGAAACATGAGTTACAAGAAAGGCTGAAAGAACTAGGGCTGTTTAGTCTGGAGAAGAGAAGGCTAGGGGGATGGGATTTGATAACAATCTTCAGATACCTGAAGCAAAATGATAATGAAGTTTAGCTTTTTTTCCCTGTGGCTGCAGAGGACAGGACTAGGAATAATAGCCTCAAACTGCAGCAAAGGAAATTTAGGTTGGAGATTAGGAAGAACTTTCTAACTATGAGGGTGGCTAAGCATTGGGACAGGTTGCGCACTGTCCATCCCTGAAAATTTTCCAAGAGCAGGTTAGACAGATGCTTTATTGGGATGGCAGAGTCAGAGACAATTCTGACCTGAGCAGGGGGACTAGATGACCTTACAAGATCTCTTCCAGCCCTACATTCCTATGATCCTAAAATAAGTAAAAATAATCTAAATTCTCAGACCTATTTTTCTAAAGCCCTTTCGTGTAATTAATATAGCAAATTCTTAACATATATTAAATGGTATAACCATTCACTTCGGTTCCAGACTGAGAACAATATAATTTAGCAGAACGTAAACTGAACAGAGATGGTTTGGAAAAAATGAAACCAAATAAAAAAGTAAAATGCATCTCTACCCAAAGGAAATGAAAAAAAAATCCATTTTAGGTGATATTTTAGGTGGAAAGTTTAACACCTTTACCAAAGAGATTAGTTTTGTCAGCTTCTTTATTCATCTCTTCCATCATTTTTGTTCTGACCACCTCTTCCCTCCAGCTGAAATCTCCCTCATTTAGATAGGAGCTATATGGGTAGCAGTGGCAAACTGGCTACTGTTTAAATCTGCCATGAAAAAAGCTGTGCTACTTCAGTGTTTCTGGGGCAATGTACTATGTATCAAGGGATAAGACAATTGGAGAAATACACTTTGAGAAAGAGGTATTGTAAGGAACTATTTTTTCCAAACCACAACACAGGAGCCTTGTCAGATGGCTAATTGATTAGGAGCTTCATGTCTTCCCTGTCTGCTCCCAGCCATGATCAAATCCATCAATTGTTTCCCTCCACCAACCTTTCCTTTTTTTAAATGATGGTAGCAGAAGAAGAGAAGTTATGGGGCAGGAACAAGAGCTTCATACCTCTCTTTCCCCAGCAGTTCCAAGAAACCCTTTTCCCACAAAGAACCAGAGACAGTTAAGTGACCTTCCTTCCTGACAGAGCCAAGAAACCACCAACAGAGGAAGGAGACATGCCAGTAAGTACTGCTCAGTGTTCAGTGGCAGAGGTTTGGATATGCGTAGCGTACTACCACACTAGGGGGAACCTTGCTTGGAACCACAAATCCTCTCCATACATGGCAGAGGATACATAGGAACATAGGACTGCATGGGGCCTCACTGGGCCAACAAGTCCTGTTCCCTGCATTTGCAGGCACTTGTTATTTGAAGGAATTCCCAAATTTGCCACTTCAAGGGAAGTACTGTCTCCATTCCACATACTCTGTCCTCTCCCATATGGGCAAATATCAGAAGCCAAAGAATTTGTGTATTATGACAAGCCCAGGGTATTGTTGCTAACATTGCTTTTATGAAAAAGAACCACTCTTTCTGTCCATTTTTTCTGTCAAACTCAAAGCTGAGTTTCTGAACACATTGTACTTGATAGCCTGAGCACAAACACAATACTATCCTTTTTTTTTTTAAATAGAACAGGCAGCATGTCATGGCCAGCTCACAATTTGGTGTAATTAAGTTGGTAAGTAGTCAGTATCTCTTATGAAACACCAGCCACTCCTTCTTTTTCTTACCCAGCTTTGATGAAAACAGTTATTCACTGGGGAAAGGGATCTTCAAAAGTTCAAGGGGTGTTGAAGGAAGGTGAAGTGCCTTGAAATTGCTTCGGCTTCACAGAAATGCTTCTCTATGAACCAATTCAGAGAAGGGCTCGTACATCTTACAAAAATATATGTCACTTTCCACACATTTCTCATGGGTAAAAAATACCAAACAGTTACTCACACAGGATTTCTGTATGGTCATACTTATACAGTAGCCCCAGATGCTGCTGTCCCACGTTGACCAGTTCTCTAAGCATCACAGTAATTTGTATAATTTCCTTTGATCTGAAGGTGACCTTGCAAACAGTACTGAATTTACTTCCACATCTTTCCTCTAAATCAAGTGTTACTGTTTCCCTTCACTATCAGGGAAACTGGGACAAAGAAGGACTTTATGGCATGCCTCAAAGGAAGCCTGTGGCAAGATCAGTCTTTTTGCCTATTTCTGAATCCAGACTGAAAGGAAGTCATAACAGATTACGTTCTTGGTGGGAATTCAAAAAATCTATCAGCATCTGTAGTTAATAAGGCTGGCTATCCATCTGTCTTCTTCTAACATGCCTATCCTCTTGATGTCTGAGAACTGACAAAACAAAGGATACCAGCAATTAGCATTTTCACGCAACAAAGGACTGATATATCCAAGAACAACCATTATTATTTTATAATACTGATCCTGTAATAACTGGGTAAACACAATTGTTTCTACCAAAGAAAATCATACAATGCATATAACTATTATACAACTTATCTCAGAATCTGTACATGTATCTGTATGTATGACACAAAAACAATTACATCAATAAATCTCAAAGACGCACAGAAATCTAGAATAGATGCCAGAGAAGCCTTCTGTTCCAGCTATTTTCAGGCTGCCACCTCAAAGCTTAGACCATCACAAACTTGCCAGGCAGAATAATTTCTTCCTTACAATGTGTTGTGTTTTCTCCTAACCATTTTTCTTTGTAAGAATCCAAGACTGCTCTTCTTGTCCAGACTCATGGTTACACTCTTTTAAACACTACCTTTGGGAAGGCAGAAGGAAGGTGTTTCTTCCTCCCCCTCTGGCATGTCTATGAGGCATCTCCCATTCCTATCCTCTCCTCATCCAGAAATTGCTTCCCCTCCCTTTTTTCTGTATACTGAGGCACTGGCTATAGAATCACAGACTCATAGAAGTTAGGGCTGGAAGGGACCTCAGGAGGTCATCTAGTCCAACCCCCTGCTCAAAGCAGGACCAGCTGCAACTAGATCATACCAGTCAAAGCTTTGTCTAGCCGGGTTTGAAAACCCCCAAAGATAGGGCTTTCACCACGTTTCTGGGCAACCTATTGCAGTGTTTTAGTACCCTCCTAGTGAGAAAAATCTTCCTAATATCCAACTTAAACTTGCCTTGCTGCAACTTGAGACGGTTTTTCCTTGTTTTGTCATCTGCCACCACTGAGAATAGCCTAGCTCCATCCTCTTTCAAACCCTGCTTCAGGTAGTTGAAAGCTGCTATTAAATCCCCTCTCACTCTTCTCTAGACTAAATAAGCCCAGTTCCCTCAGTCTTTCCTTAGAAGTTATGTGCCCCAGTGCCCTCACCATTTTTGCCGCCCCCTGCTGGACTCTCTGATTTGTCCACATCCTTTTTGTAGTGGGGGGCCCAAAACTGAACACCACACTCCAGATGTGGCTTCACCTGTGCTGAATAGAGGGGAATAATTACTTTCCTTGAACTACTGGCAACACACCTACCAATGCAGCCCAGTATGCCGTTAGCCTTCTTGGTAACTAGGACACACTGCAGGTTCATATTCAGTTTATTGTCTACTGTAACCCAAGTCCTTTTCTGCAGAGCTGCTGCCCAGCCCATCAGCACCCAGCCTGTACCAGTACATGGGATTGTTCTGTCTTAAGTGCAGGACTTTGCACTTGACTTTGTTGAACCTCATGAAATTTCTTTTGCCCAAATCCTCCAGTTTGCCTGGGTCCCTCTGAATCCTAGCCCTACCTGCCAGTGTATCTACTACACCCCACAACTTAGTCTGCCCTCCCAGGCATTCTACTATGCACAACTCTTTTTGCTTGCCCACCAGGGTACCCCAGAGGCAGCCCTCTCTTTTCTTCTCTGTATTTTGATATCCTCATTAGTGCCAGAAGCTGTGTTCCTCTTCTGTAGCACTACTGGAAGCAGAGAAGCCCCAGTAGAAGTAGCAGTATGGAGCTAGGGGGATGGAGGATGAAAGGTACCTCTAAATCCAACACAGCAGCCACAGCTGCAGCCTATGTTGGCTGGGAGAGAAGCTGCAAGGCAGATTTACAATTCCAAGTCCCAATTCCTCAAAGATGTCAGGAACAACTTGGGACAGAGGGCAGGAAACTGGCATGCTCATGAACAAAACAGAACTGCCAGCAAGCAAGAATTTACAGCTAATTCATTTCCCAAATAAAATAGAGCACTTTCCTCTCAAAGCCTGATGCTAGTTTCCATGGAAATCGATCACTCCTTCCTAATTAAAAACGAACCTCATCTGGTGCTTAATGTCCCATATCCTGTATCAAGCCAACACAGGATACACTCTGTCCCATATTTCAGCGGTAATCATGTGGCAAATCACACACTACAAAAGAAAAGGATGAATTCATACCACAAAAGCTTTAATGTTGTGCTGTGTTGCTTCAAAACATGGTCTTCTCATAAAGTTACTTTTTGTTTTTTGGAAGGATAAGCGGTTACAATATGCAAGTCTCCTTCAGAAATGCCCTCTTCCCCTGGTGTTTATTTTGGGCACCTGATAAAATGTGTTAGTCACATGTACTTCTTCAACTTTAATGAAGAGCCACAAGACTTAACAGATCTCTGTTTCTTTGCTAAAAGGCAATTGTTGTTACTGCACTTACAAATCCCGCACCGCAAAACCGAGTAAGATTTCCAATAAGGCATCAAATTGAGCCTAATAAAGGCTTGTAACATCTGCTGTGCTTTTCAATTATTAGCAGGCAGTGTGGTGGGGAACTTCTGTCTATCTCCTGTGCAGTGTGTTGAGCAGTGACTCCATCTTCCCTGTCCAGAAGAGAATGGCCGGTGGTGTCTCTATGTTGTTACGTATCTACTAGCCCCATCCATGCTTTCCCTCTGCATTGGGTTACAGAGAGCAACTGCAGCACTGTGCTCCATGACACGCATGGGGTACAACCTCACTCTGTGGGCCAACCCATCTCCCCATGTTGTAGTGGAATTAAATCACTTTTACAGTAGCCTGGGGCCTCTGCCTACAGCAGAGAGACAGGGATTTTCTCTTAAAGTAGGGGCACTGAAGGGTTGATATAACCCATGGAATGCTAATGAAGATACTGATTTACCTTGAAGTTCCTCAGAGATCCATTACACTTGGTCAAATATACAGGCATTAAAAGTCCTCTTCCTCCTTCTGTTTAATCTTATAGAAGTGACTGCTCTGTAAACCCTATTAGAAGAATATGCCCTCCTGAAGCACGTGTCCTATCACAGGAGTGTCTTTTTTACCTAATGACAATCACATCTTAAAGTCCTAAACCTCCTGTCTCTCTGACTGCATAATCATGTGCTGCTTAGTCATGAAACATATCCACATATTGGTCTTAACCTTTGTTAAGCAGCTTCCATAGCATTGCGACATACCGCCCCTTCCCAGTTACAAACCTTTACCAAACAGGCTACATTTATATACATGTACAATTGCATCTGATGGAAAACTAACTATCTTCTTTGCATTTGCACATGAGAAGGTGTTGGTGAGCACTGCTCCATTGGAGGGGGATATGCATTTTAAATAACTGTAGCTCTATTTTGCAGCACTCCCTGTATGTAGATACACATCTGCATGAACTCATGTATACAGAAAGAACACAGTAGGACTGCAATCAGCACTAGACATCAGTACATAAAGAAAACACCGGCAAATCATGTTTTACCATAATTAATTAATTTTGTTTCCATAAAACATTAAGTGTACCTTAAAAAACTACTGGGGCAAACCCTCAAAACAGCTCAAGTCCTTCTACGAGAGCATGGTTAAGAAATACAAATATTTTTCTTAGCTATACTCATTGGCTCACAACATTAGTGTTTTAAAGTTGCCTTTTATCTCCCCTTCCTCCCCCTCAGCCAAGGAATGTAAAATTTAGGCAATTATAAAAATGGCTCTGTGGCCACATTGCAAAGAGTGTTTGGGCATTTTCGAGGCTGTGTGAATAATTTTCTCTCTGTTGTAGGAGCAAAACATTCTATTTGAAGCAAATGATAACACCTTGCAGGCCCTACAGAATGGGAAAGAAACTGGATGTTTTAAGGTTAAATCTGAGAATCAGCAGAATTTGCTGTACTGCTACAAAGCTACACATCTGCTTTGTGTTCCAGCCATACAGTAATATTCAGATTCTAAACACATTCACATAAGATTTTATAGAAAGGAAGGAGCACTAACCTGGAGAAGAACGCAGCACTGTTAATGAAGATTTCATCTGCTAAATCCATCTCCTCCAAGCATGAACTACTGTCAGTTAATCCGAGGCTGACCTGAGGAATTCCAGCTGATGGACCCGGTTGTGGCATTAAGCATGCCCGGAGAGAGTCTTCCCTTATGCACCTTGCTATCTAAAGAAGCAAAGAAAATAAAATTTGAAAATGAAAGAAGGGCACAGCAACCTTTCTAGTGAATATGTGGCAGAAAGACATCTTAGCATAGTGTACAAGTAACAAAGAATGTGACAGGCTGCAAACCATTTGCATAAAATGCATATAAACCATTTTTTAAAATCTGCTGAAGAACATAACAATTAAGACAGAAAAGATGCATCAATTGCCCATATTCTTTTGTCAGGGAAACAAGCAAGAGAAAGGTAGCTGCAATTACTGGGAAGTTAATTTCTAGATCATGGCAGGATATCACAGATGAAAAAGAAGATGATAAATGAATTCTTGCTTCTACTGAAATGAATTCAGTAGGTCAGCAGAAAAAACAGAATGTAGAAAAATGTACCCTCTCAGTGCAGCAGCTCATACTTTTAAAGTTTTCCTGCAGTCATTGTCCCATACACTTGTTTAAGAGTTTTCTTAACCCTCTCTAAAGCCTTATGAGCATGGGGGTAGATGTGAGTGTAGGAGTTCCCACGGGTATCTCCAGAGGTGTAACAACACAGCCAGACACTCTAAGCAGCTATGACACACAGGGGCAGCAGCAACTTCTGGCTGCTGCCACATTGGGTGGCTGTGGAGGCAGTTGTTGTTTTTTTGCCTCTGTGCC
Source organism: Gavialis gangeticus (assembly GCF_001723915.1). Taxonomy (NCBI): domain Eukaryota; kingdom Metazoa; phylum Chordata; order Crocodylia; family Gavialidae; genus Gavialis; species Gavialis gangeticus. Next base: position 99,394,454 of record NW_017729033.1, on the reverse strand, counting down.
CTCCACCCAGTGCCAGATTTAGGCTTAAACTATTTAAGATATAGCTTAGGGCCTCACAATATGATGGGCCTCTAAATAAGACCCCCCCCCCCGGATATTTTCACTTTAATATGACAAAAATATACATATATATGGCTCCACAGTTATTATTCATACTGAGTTTATAAATTTGTTCAGGCCTGACAATAAGTCATCTTAAAATTTCAAGAAAATCCATTTTCGTGGATTTTGTGGATTATTTTTATCATATGGGGCCTCTTAAGATGGACATAGTTTAAG
>NW_017729033.1:99388561-99389175 GCF_001723915.1 Gavialis gangeticus | reverse complement strand
CCCCCCCCCCGGATATTTTCACTTTAATATGACAAAAATATACATATATATGGCTCCACAGTTATTATTCATACTGAGTTTATAAATTTGTTCAGGCCTGACAATAAGTCATCTTAAAATTTCAAGAAAATCCATTTTCGTGGATTTTGTGGATTATTTTTATCATATGGGGCCTCTTAAGATGGACATAGTTTAAGGACTCAGCATGTCATTGTCCCACCCCCCAGTTAGTGCCTGGGGAAACTGCCCCAGTCATGCCACTAAGTACCACAGCTAGGAAAGTGAAGCTGAAATTGGTAACATAGTGTTGGAGAGAGAGTTCATGTTTCAACAGGTCCAAAGGAAACATTTCCTACCATCACCTGGATTCCCATCAAGAGGGAGGATAGGGGGCACCATGTAATATTTTTCTAATGTAAAATGAAGAGCTGACTTATGGGGAAATGATACCCTGGACAAACTTACATTTTGGCACCTCTCTGCCACCTCCCCAGTCACCATGCTGCTGCAGGCAAAGGCAGGGGCAGGCAGGCAGGGGCATGGGGCACAGTCTGGCAGGGAGGCAGAGTGGCATGGTGCACCAGGTAGGTGGGCGGGCAGGAACCACTGCTGCT
>NW_017729033.1:99382603-99388495 GCF_001723915.1 Gavialis gangeticus | reverse complement strand
TCCTGAGCAGGGGTTGGAGGTGGGGGGAGGGTTGGGCTGGGCACCATTCCTCCTGCCTGGGGCACCGATTGGGCAGGGTTGGGCAGGGTGGCAGCAGAGTGCTGTTAGGACTGCAGGCTGTTCATGTATGTGTGCATACATGGGGAGGGTACCCCACTGACTACAACACCAGGGGCGATCATCCACATTGCCCCCCCATAAGGCTGGCTGCGGTAAAATGAATACTATACTAAATTTATCTGATGTCGATTTCTCTTTGCCCAAGAAAAACAAATACAGGTTGCAGTGTGGGTCTTAGAGGAAGGGGAGGTGTCCTGGAAAAGGGAAAGCTTGGGCTTTCAATTTTCCATTGTAGGTTGTTACAATGGCCATTCATTTAGCCACTATTTTTCCATGCATATATCCATGCATGAAAGAAGGCTCAAGTTTCTGGGGTAGATAAGGAGATAAATTAAGGGTACAGAGGATCATAAGAAGCACTTACACTTGTTCCCACAGGAGAAGACATAGAGGGGGAAGGTGGGATTAATATTACATGTGTTTGGGAATTTTACAGTTAAATATCTTTTTTGATCAGAAAATACCAATTCATCAATATCAACACTCTACAGGAACATGCAAGCCTTGATTAAACTTTCACCAAAAAAAAATTCTCAGCTCTAGACCCCTCCCAGAATAGCAAATGGCTTGATGGTTACAGGCATTCATCTAGGATATAGGAAATCCAGGTTCAAGTTCCTGGTTTGAGTAAGGCCTGACAGGGACTTGACACCAGATCTCCCGCACCCCAAATAAAGTGTGACTACCAAGTCCATCAGGCTCTTGCTTTCTGTCTCTGATCTTCACCAAAACCTACAAAAGCTCTCAGCTTCATCCCAATGCATAATAGGAACAATTTTGAAATGTTGAGAAATTTTGTAGGACTGGCAAACTACCCTGCACAGCTTTAATTAAGAGGTACTGAAAGTAAGTCAGGCATTTCAGTAAGTCAGGCATTGTGGATCGTTTCTTTTGTCAGTTAAAAGTGAAATCAGCAATAGTTGAACTGGGCCAAGTGACATTTGCTCATTGTCTCTGGATTTGAGCCTCTAAACTGTATGCTTAGGGCAAAATCCTGGCCTCAATGACGTTAATGGGCATTTTGCCATCCACTTCCCTCATGCCAGCATTTCACCTTCAGAATATTACTCACTGGTGTCAGGTTCTGCCACACTTATTCATGCAGCAGCAATATACTGTTGAAATCAATGGGAATGTGTGCATCAGAATGATCATCAGAATCTGGCTCTTAGCAAGTTGGCTTGGTTTCAGAGCAGCTGAAGAAACAGAAACAAAATGTACTTTGGGGGTTGGAAGGCAGGTGTCTGTCACTAGCAACAGGAGAGGCAGGTCATAGGGAAGGGCTCAAGCACTGTGGTGCTGCCTCATTATGTTTGCTGGATATTTTTTTTTGGTAAGGTGGCATTGCTGCATTTATCTTGGCCTTGTTGATTCCACAAAAGCCGATATAGCATAATACAAAGGATAGATGTTGATGGATACAAAAAACATTTGGTTTCACTGCTGTGGAAGCTCTGAATATTGAAGCTCAAATGGAGTACATGTGAGATGCCAATGCTAAAAACTTTGAATAAAATGGTACTTGGTTAGCTATACTTCAGAGTTAAAGAACAAAAGATCTGATCCAGAGCTCCTACAAACGCAACTTGCCTTTTACTCCCCGAGACAGGCCAGCTGCTTCATGCATTTACTGTATGGCATGCAATGCTTTCCCATTTTTCAGTAGTTGGATGAGAAGCGAATTATTGGAAATTACATCATTAACAACAAATATATGCCCTTTAGTATGCCCTAGTTCATTAGAAGGCATACCTCTATCAGTGTAAACATGTTTCCTGTAGGTGGCAAGAATAATTTTTCTTTTAAACCTGGTACCCAAAGGGTTGTTTTCTTGATCCTGTATATTTTCCTAAACCAATAAATTCCTGTTTATACAGGACCTAGTACAACTGGGATCTTTCAGATTGTGGCTTTTAGGTGCTAACACAACATTAAATGATAAGACCAACTCCTTTCAAGTCACAGGGCATGTCTACATGAGGCATTTACTGCAGCTACCTAATTAGCTATGCAGTAAAGTCTCCATGTCTACATGTGCAGCCCTATTAGGCTGCAGTAAACTAATTAACTCTGCCGTAATTTCTAGGGTCGGAAGGGACCTGAGCAGATCAAGTCCAACCCCCTGCCATAGGACAGTACTTGTAAATACAAGTACTATCCTATGGCAGAATTCTTTAGTGCACAGCAATGTATGTGTAGATGCTGATGGGACTGGCTGGGGGACGAGGGGGGTTCTCTGGGGAGGCTGCCTGCTGGCTAACCCCACACTGGAGCACCCTCATGCCTCAGCCAGTTCCTTGGTAGCACATTGGTAGCACATTGAGCCAGGTAGGAGCAACTCCAGGCTGGCAGACTGACTCCCTGGGCCCCCTGCCAGCTCTGATCCAGATCAACATATTGTGGTACCAGGCTCATGTGTAAGTCTGGTGCCCAGGCACAATAAACTCTGGTGCACTATGTGCCATAGTTTATTGTTTTGCATCAATTGCACATGTAGATGTACCCACAAAAACAGAAAACTTCTTCAATAATATTTTATTCGCTACACTGTATATAAATAAGTGAAAAAAAAAGAACAAAAGCTCCAAGAAAAATACAAGGCTCTGGTCAAACTTGAAAGCAGTTCGCCACTGGGGAAATAAGGACATTGCACTATCCCAGGTTTAAAACAATTCTAATACAGCACTGAAGTGAATGATGAATAAATGAAGTGTACTTGCCAAGGTGCCTAACAGTAGCAATCTAAGGCCAGGGAGCTACCATTACATCTTTTCCATACTGCAGGAATACTGATTGCAGCACATAAATAGTGCAGCCCAAAGACACTACTTCCAAACATTACATCTGCCTCACCCACCGTAAAGTGCTAGAAAAAGAAATAGGATGAGGCCCATTTGACAAAGGTGCAAAACTTACAGGACACCACGGGCCAGACTGAATTTGTTATAGCCATTCACTCTCTTTGGCCTGTGACATTCTGACTTACAGATGGTTTGATATCTTGGCACTTTTCAAATAAAAATTGAATTATTGGTCTGGTGTCCAAAGAGGAAAACAAAGGACCTGGTGGAGCTTTCATTCTTTTAAAATATTTTTTCTCTTTTGTCTTTCCAACAATGATATTGTGATTTGTTTAAACAATGACACTGCCAATGGAAGAGGCGTGGCTCATATGTATTTTCTGTGGGGCAATTTTGTCTGGAAGGTCAGATTTTACTTTAGGATTTTCATTGCACAATTACAACACACCAATTTTAGTACAGAAAGGAAGGAAAAGATAGAAACCAGCGTTCTGAGCTCCAGCCTATCTGTAACCTAATATTATGCTAACTCTGTAATGCAATATATATGTTCAACCCAGCTTAAATTTGACCATGGGATGAATGTGCTTATCGTCCAACAATTTAAACAGTTTTCATTAACTCTTTCTGAGCAAAATCCTGCCTTCAGTTACATCAGTATAATAATGAAATAAACTCCCTTGAACTCGGTTACTCTACATCTGCATGGGTGAAATGGAAATCAGACTTCCCCCACTCAAGTGGAATCTTCTTAATCCATGATTGTAACTTAATACAAGTTTTCAACAAGTCTATAAAAAGTGCTTTTAAGAACAGCAAAACCCAAGCATTTTACCTCAGAGGAACTGTAGAAATTTACTGAAGATCCGGGGGGGTGGGGGTGGTGTCAGGAATGTATGCAGCCTAGAGAGCGCTGAGGGGAAGCACCAGTACGACTGGCAATTTTTAGCCATCTTTGTCCACTTTCAGGGCAGTACTGAGTGCTAGGGGAAGGATCACCAGGTGAAACATAAAAGTGTCAACCCACAGGGAGCATGATACTGCATGGGCTGGCTCTTGTCCTGACACAGCAGCAGGAGCTCTGCAAGGAGGATATGCAGGTTTGTTGTTTCTAAAGCGCTCTTCTGTGCATGCATGTGTATGTGCACATGCACACACACATCCATGCCCCTCTTCTGCAGAGTGTAAGTTCTGCTCCTGATTCAGGAATGGCACTGAAGCTCCAATTGCCCTTGGTTGATCTGGCAAAAGCAAGCCACATTCCTCCTCCAGGGCATCAACACAAGGATGTTATAAATTATACAGCAGCAAACTCACTGATCAATATCTAGAGGTCCCATAACTTGGCAGTTCAGAAATCAAGAATGTCATATTGACTCCACGATGAACATGAGTCGGCAATGTGGGGAGGCGGTTAGGAAGGCCAAATGCACCTTGTCGTGCATCCACAGATGCATCTCAAGCAGGTCCAAGGAGGTGATCCTCCCCCTCTATGCGGCACTGGTCAGGCCGCAGCTGGAGTACTGTGTCCAGTTCTGGGCGCCGCACTTTAAGAGGGATGTGGACAGCATCGAGAGGGTCCAGAGGAGGGCCACTCGTATGATCAAGGGACAGCAGGGTAGGTCCTATGAGGAAAGGTTGCGGGACCTGAACCTGTTCAGCCTTCAAAAGAGAAGGCTGAGGGGGGATCTTGTGGCCTGTTATAAACTGGTTAGGGGGGATCAGCAGGCGCTGGGGGAGTCCCTGTTCCCCCGAGCGCCGCAAGGAGTGACCAGGAACAATGGTCACAAGCTGGCGGAGGGAAGGTTTAAGTTGGACATCAGGAGGCGCTACTTCACGGTCAGGGCGGCTAGGGTCTGGAACCAGCTTCCAAGTGAGGTGGTGCAGGCTCCCACCCTGGGGGTTTTTAAGAGGAGGTTGGATGACCACCTTACTGGGGTCATTTGACCCCAGTGCTCTTCCTGCCATGGCAGGGGGTCGGACTAGATGATCTGCTCAGGTCCCTTCCGACCCTAGAAACTATGAAACTATGAAACTATATATTATCTGGTGGTTATAATACCATCTCTAACTGCAAGAATTTTGGTATCCAGAGTAAGGGTGGGGAGCATGGAATTGTATTGACCACTAGACAGCAAGGGGTGGGGGGAAAGGAGAGAGAGAGAGAGAGAGAGAGAGAGAGAGAGAGAGAAAAGAGTCTCCCCTGGGCTCTCCTCATTTGAGTAGCAGCTGCAACTGCTTCTGCTTTAACAGCTGCTGAGGGACTGGTAGTGGCACTGGGGACTGCTCCTGGTGTCTCTTTGCTCCCTCACCCCCCTGGGGCAGGGCTGAGCCTCCGTGTTATAGTCCCCACAGGGAAAGGGCATCATTCCACCTCCTTACCCCCAGCTGATACACTGGTGGGCATGCCACTGCCTCTGCCCAGCTCCTTATGGCTGTGCTACTCAGGGCTCTATATACCATGGAAAGACTCCTGGGGGCAGGAGACATAGTGACATCTTAAGTCAGTGCCTGGTGCTGATGGCCCTCTTGTCCTGCTCTAATTATGCTACTGCCTGTAGTCACAATATTGATTGATGCTGTAGTAATAGCTCCCCTAGAAAAGTTGCATGCCAGTATCAACCCTTGACATTTGAGTGAGGATTTGACCACTCTGTGAAAGAATCCATGTCACAAAGCACTAACTGGAAAACTATGTGTAAAAAGAGGCAATGTGTCAAACTAGTACTTACCTCAGCCTTTCCTAGCCACCTTGTGTTGGACAACAGTCCCCCATATGGTTTCCACTAGGGTCAAAATTTGTCCCATACTACAAAGATTTCCTGTGATCATAGAGTTATCACTGCAATTCCTCCCAAAACAGAGCTAAGTAAAAGCTACAAGGCTGCTTTTTGCAGCCAAGTGCATTCTTAAAGAAAAGGAAACCATCATAGGCAAATCATAGGGGAGGCATGGGGGGGCATATGCCCCC
>NW_017729033.1:99380774-99382272 GCF_001723915.1 Gavialis gangeticus | reverse complement strand
CCCCCTTTCCCCCCCCCCCCCCAAAATTGGCCACCACCACCGCCAGCTTCTGCGGACAGTTGCTGCTCGCCACTCCTCTCCAGACACCTCCGCCGTCTTCTGCAGGCAGTTTCCACTCACCACTCCACTGCTGCCCACAAATTGTGACCCCCACCCCCCCCGCCCCAGTCTTGGGAGGCACCAGTCATTCATAGAAACCATTCTACATTAATTGCAAATATCTTCTTGTGTAGGCAAGTAGCTTTACCCCTCTCAGGCTGACCTTTGGAAAAAGCAAGGTATTTCTGATTTTTGTTTGCATCTTTTGCTTTAGAAAGTTTATCTAAATTTCACACCATATTAGCAAATGAATGGTACCTTTGCTATACTGCTTTACACTGGAGGGTAAGGCTGGGATCCAGAATGACCTGGAGAAACTGGAGAAATGATCCAAAATCAACCAGATGAAATCCAGCCAGGACTCATGCAAAGGTCTACGCTTTGGATGGGATAACTGCATGTGAACATACAAACTGAGAAATGACTGGCTAGGCGGGAGGACTGCAGACAAGGACCTGGGATTTCAAGTGGACCATAACCTGAATATGAGCCAAGAGTGTGTTCTTGTTGCAAAAAAAGTCTACAGCACAGTGGGTTGTATTACCAGTTGTGTCACTTGCAAATCAAGGGAAGTGATTCTTCTGCTCTATTTGGTGCTGCTGAGGCCTAACCTGGAGTATTGAACTCAATTTTGGACCCTTCGCCTCAAGAAAGTTGTAGACAGATTGGAAAGAATCCAGTGGAGAGCAACAAAAATTATTAGAAACATGGAAAATATGACTTACAGAGGAAAGGCTGAAAGAACAAGGGCCATTTAATTTAGAAGAGAGAAGACTGAAGAGGGGATTTGATAACAGTTTTCAAATACTGGAATGGTAATTATAAAGAAGATGGAGATAGACTGCTCTCTGTGGTTGTAGGGTATAAGACTAGAAGCAATGGCCGCAAGCTACAGCAGGGGAAATTTAGTCAGAAAATTCCTCTTAATCTACAATCTAAGAGGGTGGTCAAGCATTGAAACAGGCTACCAAAGGGTGAAAACAGATGTCACCTTTTTCACCTTTGTGTTGCCATAAACATTTTTATGGTGCCACAGAGTGACAGCAAATAGATCTCCATTTCTGTCCATACCTTTTGTTGTACCACAATGTAGCTGGAACACAAGGTAGTAATAAACTGTGTTTCTTTACTGCAGCAAATGTCTACTTGCTTTATGGTGGGAGAACACAGGCAGCTGGAGCTACCTGCACTCTCCCTCTTTCCTGGGCAGCTATCTGCACTCCTCTTTTTTGAGAGGCATAGTTCTGCACTCTCCAGGAATTCTTATGCAGGATTAGGCCCCTCAAATCCTGGGAGTATGTACTTAGCTTTCTCCACTTCCAGAGATGCAGCCCTAACAATCTGCAGGGCATGTCTCTGGAAGCATAGTAGTTTCATAGTTTCATAGTTTCTAGGGTCG
>NW_017729033.1:99367187-99380232 GCF_001723915.1 Gavialis gangeticus | reverse complement strand
GAGATGCATCTGTGGATGCACGACAAGGTGCAGTTGGCCTTCCTAACCGCCTCCCCACATTGCCGACTCATGTTCATCTTGGAGTCAATAATGACTCCCAGATCCTTTTCCACCTCCGTGCTGACAAGAGGGGAGTTCCCCAGCCTGTATGTATGGTGCCGATTGTTCCTCCCCAGGTGCATCACCTTACACTTGTCTGTGTTAAACCCCTGTGTTAAAGCAGGGAAAGTCAGGGTTTCCCTGCTTCCAGAAGTTCATTACAGAGATTGCCGGGGCATGTCTCTGCAAGCGAGGAACAAGTTGCCTATTTTTCTGGAAGATCCAAGGGCGATGTGGTTTTTGCCCAGTAAAGCAGATCAGTTGTGTCAAGTCACATCCTGGCACAGGTGATCTGCTTCATTTAGCAACATGTATCTCTAACCTAAAGGAGACTGTGGAACATTCCTCCATGGAAATTTTTGATAGACACTTGACTGGGATGGTTTAGTCAGGGTTTGAAATATGGGGAAGCTTGGGGGGGAGCAGGGCTGAGCCTCCCCACAAGAGATGAGAGCCCCTCGTAAGACCAGAGCCCCTGGCCCATCCTGCATCTAAGTAGCTCAGGTGGCAGTGGCAGCTCCTTCCGGTTTCCAGATGCCACTGCCACAGACCCCCCAAGAGTCGGAGTGTAATTTGAACCCTGGGTTTAGCCAGAGATAATCCTGCCTTGAGCCGGGGGGGCGGGGGCTGGGAGGGGTGAACTAAATGCCTTCATGAAAATCCCTTCCAGCACTTTGATCTTAGGTTTGCTTATCAGCAAACCTGTTGAAAGTATGAGGAAATGCAGATTGTTCTGGAGAAGTACAACTTGTTTCTGGTATGGTATAACATGTAGCAAACAGTGATTGTGTCCTGTTGTACAAGCCCCACATTCAGCTGAGCTAGGAAGCAGAAACCTTCCTAACTGTGTAAACATCTTTACTTTGTTTGATGAAAGACAACATGGACATATTCAAGGACAACCCCAAGAGCAAAGGTTTATTTAGGGAAAAGTGAAAGGTTTGTCTGCTGACAACCTTTTCAGTGGTGAAGCTGACTCTCAACACTCGTTAAAGATCAGGTTGGGCCCAACTCCTATTCAGAGATGGCTGTTAGTCATCTCAGTGGAAAAAGTAAGCTGTGACTTCTCCACACACAAAAGCTACTGGGTATGGATGACTATTCATGCAGGAAACAACCAGCTACGGCCTTGTAAGTGATAGGTTTATCTATATGAGGCCTGACAATCAGCATTTCATAGCATATTTTAAATCCTGAGACTACGGTTTCATAATTTAAAATGAAAGTTTGATTTGCTCTGAATACACATCCAAAGAAACATGACTTCACCGACTCAGGGGTAAAGGGCTGCCCAAACGTATGAACCCACAGAATCAGCTAGTGAAATTAATGGAAGGTTTATCCAGCTTCAGTGCAAGGATGTACAACTTCACATAACTGGCAGTTGCTGTCCCCATAAGGTGGTGGTTCGCAACTGGGGTACCACAAGAATCTGCCAGGGGTGCTGTGCCACTGGCACTGCCGCTGCCAAGGTGTGAAATTTTGGAGCTGAACTGAGAAGTGGATGCAGCAGAAAGGCGCATGTACCTGTGTTGTAGTATGCAGGCAGACATGCTGTTTCTACTGCAGCTTTTCCAAGTCTGGCTCTGATGTGCTCCCTGAAAGCAGAGGTATGTAGGCCAGCTCTAGCCATTGGTGGTGACAGCCTGGATATAAATGCCACTGTTACTGCGTAGAACTGTGCCATGTGCCTCCATTTTCAGAAGGCATGTCAGAACAAAACCAGGAAGAGTCTACAGGTAGGTAGAGCATCTGCCTATGCTCAGTGCTGTAGCAAAGGGGGGGCAAGCAGGGTGACTGCATTAAGGTTACAGGTGCCAACAGTTAGTATGTCTGTGTGACGGGGCAAACTCAAGGCCGGATCTCTAACTGGCCTGCCTACCTGCCTATGGCAGTCAACCCTAACTTGCCTACCATGACATTAATGTTTTAAAATATAAAGTTTAAATTATAAAGTATGCAGGAGGCTGCCCTTACACTACTCTGATGCCAGAGGGTGCTATCCATGGCTCCGAACCTCCCCTACACCATGGTCCATGCCTCACAGATGGCATCTAGATTGATATTGCTCCCTGGTCTGAAGCCAGGGCAAATTCAGACCATTGTTGGGCCTCTTCCACACTCATTCCACCCCCCTCTCACAGGGGGCCTCTTGCAACCTGCCCTGCTCCCTTAAGCGACCTCTCTTGGCCATCAGGCTTGCCTACTAACTCTGTGACACAGCACATGCAGCACCTTCAGTTCACTCATGCTCCCCTACTCTACGTGGTGTCACCTTGTGCTGAACACTGGCCTGATTCTGTCTCAAGCCCTTCACTGGGCAGCTTACTCCTGTTTTCACTCATGGGGCTGGCCCATGTACTGCCCTTCAAGCTGCGTTAGCAGCCCTACTTGGTATGCCCCTGGTGCAGTCCTTCACACTGCCCTCTGCAGTTCTACTGTGCACCCCAACTCACATAGTCCTTCAGGTGCTCTGCTGCACTCTACTCTATGAGGATCCACACACAGTCACTATTCACAACACCACTACCCCCCTCCAGGGTTTCCAGTACCCTTTGTCCCTGCTGGGCTCAGGTGCCTACTAATGGGCACACCTGGCCCCATGGCTCCCACAACTCTCATCAATTATCCACCAGATGGTGGGGGCCAGGGTTAAGGCACCTTTTACGGGGGGGGGTAACCAGTCTAGTATTTCTTGGGGGCTGTCCCACCACAGACAGCCCTGCCAGACCTCCCTTACCTGGCAGGGTGCAGTTTTAGGTCATGTCCAGGACCAGGAGCCTCCAAACCTCCCCACAGCTTCTGCCCTTCCCTCCAAGATGTTCCAGGAACAGCAGCTCAGCCTGATGTTACCTCCTTAGCTGCCAGCAGCAGACTGCTGGCCCAGTCTGTGTATCTGGGCCTTAAAATGGCTGCCCTAATCAGGCATCTGGTGGCTGCCTGCTTCCAGCCCTTAAAGTGGCAGGCACCGAAAGGTGCACTGCCACAATCTGGAATTTTAAAAGGGAATAGTTGTTTTCATGATCAATTTGAGCATATGTATGCATGCAGGCTAAAACAAGGATAATTAACACTCTCCCCTCAGGATACACACTGGCTATTCAGAAAGGGATCTTCCCTCAGTTGCCACTTAATATTTTGTTATTAAATGGGTACCTCAAGGGTACATCTTCCTATGAGGTATAAGGCACTGATCAAGCTCAGAAAGGAGATAATAGACCTAAAGATTATTGTCAGGTCCAGGATAGCAGTCTCCTCCTAAAGGGGAGGGATTACAAGTGTTTCATGAGCAAGGCAGTGTGTGTGTGTGTGTGTGGGGGGGGGCAGGGGTAATACCTAGTTTTGTCTGTGTAGGAATACAGTCATGATGAAGATCTGTATTCCAGATCACCCTGCTTCACTTAAGTCCTTTACTTATCCCCTGAGGGAAGAAAATAATACCATTCAGGATCTCAAGTTACACATATACATGTATATATTTAGAGAAGACAACTTCATCCTTCAACAAATTACAGAACAGAAATAAATTCTGTACTTGAAGAATGAAAGTTGTCCTCACATACCTACATATACATATTTTAAACAAGGTTGTCCTTATAAACACACAAACACCATAAAACAGAAATAATGCTGACCATGTAAAATGTACATCAAATTGTATCTTCAGTTAGTTTTACTTAAAAACAATATCTTTTGGTTGCAAAAATTCATCCCATTCAAAAAGTGATCTCTAAATGTGAAACTAGTCTTCAAAATAAAAAAGTATTCTGTGCTAGAATTATGGCATCCCACAAGTACCTAGATGGATATAAGTATCTTTTAAAGAGCTCCATATTTTGTTAATCTAGTCACTTGGAAGAGCTCTTTGTCTTATTACATGGTGATGCATTTTAGCACAACAACTACAGAGAACAGACAAAGACCATGATGAGACCACGTCTTGTCAAAGCCACGATGAGACCAATTGAAACAGCATTCTACAAGTTGCTAAATCAAGTTAATATCAAATTAGGTTTTCATCTAAAATACTTTAATTAATCATCACTATAAACCATATATTTAGACACATCAGCATAATTTCTGCTTTATGAACAACCAGGGAAGGGAAATGCTTCACTGAACATATCCTGCGAGACAACCAATTCACTGAATTTGTTTTACCCTATTCTGTCACATCAAATAACTGGGAAATGGGCCATCTGCCTAGGTTACCTATGTTTTGTATTTGACCATGAATGTCTCTTGAAGCAAGTGTATTATATTTACTCCATTTAAACCATCAAGTGCTTTGATGTAGTTTCAAATAGCATGTACCCAGAACTGTATGCTTACTCCTGGTGACAACATACTATTTTAGGCCTTGCCTTGAAATGCATATTTTTGTCAGAGATTTCAGGTTGTCCCAAATGGTGGCATAGGAACATGCTGTTTGGAAGGCAGAGTCCTTTAAGTCCCTTCTAGAAAATGCAAAGATACCAAGACTTCGTCCTGTATTTTACCTGCCCTTCAGTCAAAGACTCTGCAGTGCCACCAGCCTAGTGTTACCACTGTAAGGATGAGGCTAATTGAGGCTCATGCCCTGCAGCCTGATTAATTGCTTCAGCAGAACCTAATAAACTAACCAGGGCCATCTGAGATCTAGCCCCTTTCCACTGATTGGTCCTGGGTCTGCTTTTGAGGAACTCCTCCAGCACCTGAACCTTGCTGCATCTCTTACTGGTCTCCAGTCCCTAAGCAGCTCCTGTCCTGGTAACTCCTCTGGTATCCTGATTGTGAATCCAGCCCCTTGACCTTTGGCTTGCCCTTGGTTTGCTTCCTGAGCCCTGATTCTGCTTGATCCCTTGGCTTGGTATTTGATTCCAGATTCTTTGTGCATCCTGCCCCTTGGACTTCAGCTTGATCTCAGCCTGCTTCTTGAGCCCTCATTCTGGTTATTACCCTGGCTTGGGATTTCATTTCTGACTCTTGGCTTCTGATCTCCACCCCTCCAATCCCCAGTCCCACTCCCAGCTCTACCCACTAAGTCAGAAATCCCAGTGGACCATGACAGCCACCACTTGATGATAGCCACAGACTTCATTAGAGACTAGAACAAGGATGGGCAAGGTACATTTGCAGGGTACCCATTCCAGCCCTCCTAAAAGGCAGGGACCAAACTTACACTTTGAAATCTGGAGGATCATTAAAAAATAATATAAATATCCCCCATGTTTGTCATCCTCTCTCAACATCCACTCATACCCACCACTTCAGGGTCTGATTTGTTAAATAACACAGAAGACTCATAGAACCTGGAAGGAAGTATTTAGGATTCATTCGTTCATGAGTCTGCCACAGACTCTCTCAAGTGTTATGACCTTTCTTGATACAAGCTTCTACAACTGTTATCCAAGAGGGCTATGTGAAATTTTGCCACCAGTTTTGTTTCGACACTGTTTTGAGGTCAAAACAGCAAAATCAAAATGAAACATATCATTGAAACAAAACGAGGCAAGTTGAAACGTTTTGCCATTTCAACGCTGTTTCACCCATAGGCTATGAAGGGGAAGGTTGAAACACCCTATAACTTTGTCATTTATGGCCTGATTTGGATGAAACTTGCAGAAATGGTAGCCCCTTCTGAGAGCATGAAGCCTGCCAAGTTTCAAGGAGATAGATGCAGGGAATTTGGGGAAACTGCACCTCAGAGTCTTGAAAGCAAAACTCATGTCATGTGTATGTGTTAAGCCACAGCAGGAGCAAAACTGCAGGCATGCTAGCCCCTGCTGAGGCCACAAAGCCTGCCAAGTTTCAAGGAGATAAGTGCAGGGGTTTGGGGAAAACTATACCTCAAGCTGCAGACAAGCAAAACTCGTGACATGGGTGACACTGTGTGTATATAAAGGTGCAGCAGGGTGAAAGCTGTAGGGATGGTAGCCCCTGCTGAGGTCACAAAGCCTGCCAGCTGTCATGGTGATAGGTGCAGGGGGGTTCTGTGGCCCTGCACCCCTAGCTGCTGACAGGCAAAATTCATGACATGGGTGCTTGTGCAACTGCTCCCTCTTGTCAGGCAGCAGGACTGAAGATCCCCCATCACTTGCCACCACAGACCTGGGTGGTAATAACTGACCACAGTATGAACATGAGCCAGCTGTGCAATGCTGTAGCCATTTCACACAGCCCTATTATCCAATCTGGCCAGTTTATTCACCAAATGCATAGGAACTATAATAGTATCTTTTCAAACACCAAAGCACCTAATATAGCAAGATACTCAGAGCCAGGTTCATTGAAGTTTGGCATATACACAAATATACTGTTGACCTGGGGCCTACTTTCAGAAAATCTTGAAGAAAATAACTTGACTAATCTCTTAACATAATACATGCCACATTTCCTTTAAAAGCATAGCTTTTAGGTTTTAATAAAAAAGTTTTCAAATAGGAAAAAAACACGGCACCGTTTTTAATAACTACCCATAACAGAGTGCAAACAGCAAGATCAAACTAAACAGTACTAACCTTTTTATCAGATTTATGGACAGACTCAGAAAGCTTAGCATGGGCAACACTGCATGCAGATTTATTTTTGAATTTTCATGGTCATGCAAAATCAAAGCACAGTCCGTTCCTTGCCACACCGCCCCAATAATGTCACAAAATTCCATGCATGCTGTCATCACATTCTTCATGACTGGGTCCACCCTCAGTATGGTTCACACCCAGACACTGGTCCACCTCACCTGTGGAGCTCAACATGTGTGGAGTTACTCTGAATTTGTCAAATGCTGCTGGTAGCTTTGGAAGAAACACTTGATGGCTGTTTTAGTGTCCATAGCTCTAAAACATATTTAAATATTTAATTTTTATAAATTCCCCAGGCAAAAAAGGAAGGATTAAAGAAGCCCTTCTACAAACAGGATGCTGTTTATGTGAAGGGTTATCCTGTTATCAAGAACATGAATTGAATCAAATTTTCAATTAGAAGACTATAATTAAGAATAATCATTAAGAAGATGACAGAATGGTTTTATTCTACCTGTATTTTTGAAGAGGGCATCCTTAAGCCATTTCTGCTGGACAGCTGATCTTTTCAAACATCAAAGCTTATGTTCCAGTGCTTTAATTAAATATCTGAAGTGTTAAGACTCCAAGAACAGATATTTTAGCATGAGTTCCTTTACCACAACTTGAACAAGGGCAACATCCATTCAGATTTAGAGTTCAAGATTACTCAGACCTAATCCACCAAGGTGGTTAAACTCCTAGGGCCTTTGTACACACCACAAAATTGGCCTTTAAAGCTGCTTCAATGCCCTTTGCACTGCTTTAATAGTGAGACTGTTTACAATGTTGGCGGCATAATGAGCTTTAATGGTGTGGCTGTTTATGCTGTCGGCGGTGTGTTATGCGTTAAATGACTGGGATGCAGAAAAATAAAACATGTCCAGGTGTTTTAGTTTGCTACCTTACAGCCATGGAGGGAAGCACTGGGCCCTGTGCAGCTCAGGAGCTGTGCAGGCAGCCCAGTGGCAACCTATGCAGGCAGGCTCCACTGACAGAAATAAAAAAAGTGGTGAGCCTGATCTTTTTTTGTTTTCTCCCCGGAGCCTGCCTGCCTGAGCTGCGTGGGGGCCCGGTGCTTCCCTTTGTGGCTGCGGTACATCCTGGGACTGCCCGGGCTGGCTGCCTGTGGGTGAGGGCTGGCTAGGAGGTGCTGCTGCCACTGCAGAAGGAAGCACTGTACACTCCCCCGGCAGCTCAGGGACCGCTCTGCCTGCTGGCAGCTTGCCCTCTCCCCGCCCACTCACCAGAAAGGCAAGTAAAGATCAAGCAGGACCCTTGTGTATATGCCACAGGGGTTTATTGCCCCCTAAATTGAAGTGGTGTTTTAAAAAACTTACCACTTCAATTTACGGAGAATTAAGCTGAACTAAACCCCCGTGGCATGTTCAAGCAGCCATAAGTACCTATGTAGTCCCACTGAAGCCTATGGGACTATTCCCATGCTTAAAATTAAATACATACTTAAATGCTTGGTGAGATCAAAGCCTTACTCCCTTCTGTTTGCAGGAATGAGGTACTAAAAGATACTTTTTACTAGGGATAGGACTTCGCACCTCTGTGGCTGGAACGGATACAGCACATTGTTTAACTAGCAGAGGGTGCTTTTGCCAGGATGATTTTGGAACAAGATCCCTCATTCAGAATGGTTCTAGAAGTTTCTTTACTTTGGCTCAAAATGCAAATCTAATCTGCAAAATAACTCCAGACACACTTTGGATAGGAAATTCCCTATTTATGACCTTGCATGACTTCCAGGTCAAGTATACTCCATTTTCTAGTAAAACAAGAGGGTTTTTTTCCATTCACTTAGCTCAGCAACTTTCACCTGTTAAAACAAGCTGCTTGCTTTCGAGGGCACAACTTACCTTGTTGGTCATTTATACCTCTCCAATCCCAATAATTTCAAATGGTTCACAGGTGACTTCTACTCTGATTTGTCTATCAGCAATAGAACTATGAATGTAATTGTGATTACAGAGTCCAAATCAGCCTTTATTTACAGAAGGCATGTGGTGCCATTGCAGAGTAATGGCTACTTCGGGCATGGAGCGATGAAAGAGTTATACCACTTTAAAAGGGGTTGCTTACCATGGGACAGATGAGTCTGTCCCATTCAGGAGTATATTGTTGTTGTTGTGCTTCTTTTCACATGGGATACAAGTAACAGATATAATAGTTACACCTGATCAACTGATGTATGCTCTCCAGCAGCAAGTTATTCTTTATCCTTTAAGTGGTGTTAATGCTTTGTCCATGCCCTGGAGTTACCAAATATGTTGTCAATATGAAAGTTAGAATAGAATTCTACTCCCTGTTTTGCAGGTGCATTGGGCTCTACAGGGTTAATCCAAGGAGCAGTAAAAACTTATTTTAGCTCCTCAGATCAACACACAGGATTCTGAACATAAACCTGAGCAGATCAGTCAAAAAATAAAGGGGCTATTTGCCACCAAGTCCCTTTTCTGATCGGAACCCCTTCTTTGAAGCATTTGTGAATTCATTTCTGGGGATAAGATGGAGAACGAGGGAGGAAAAATGTTTTGGGAGACTTAGGTGTACAGACATGTGGGATCACTTCAGGAAAGTGCTTTCAGCAGAGCTTTATCTGAGCTATTAAAATGATGGCCACATGCTAAGCATATCTGAGCTTGTTATTTATTGCTCTTAGGAACAGCAAGGTCAGAAAGAAGATGCTAAAAAGAGTAGGTTGCAGCTGTCCTCATCCTTAATAAGAAGGTACAGTTCATGGAAATTAGGGAGCTCAGGCTACTCAGTAAGTGAAAACACTGCAACCCTGCAAATGTTGTCAGAATACTTCAGACTTCTGCATTAAAAAGGACATCTTTGAACTGCACTGCAGAATCTTGTGAGCCACATTTTGCCTCAGTTACATCAAAGTGAAAAATTTCTGATCAAGTCCCAATTTCCTGGAATCACATCTTTGTATCTGAGTCAATTCAAGCCATTGCGTATATTCATAAAATGGTGAAGGGGGATGAGGGAGAAGGTGAGTGGGAGTCCTACCCACATATCTGCTGCTTCAGGATATTTGTGTTTCCATACTTGCCTATGGAAGCAGCCGATGTCCTGGTTTGAACTGTTCCTCATGTGACCTTTCAGGACTAGTCTTAGACTTGATGACTCTTTAAATGGATGGACTGCTGCTAAGACCCTACTCCTAACTCCAGCATTCTTTTTTGACCAACCCACTTCTCTGTTTCATATCACCTGACCTATCAAATCATCTAAGCTTCCAATGAAAACACGCCTCTTGCTATAAATAAGTGGTTGTATGATATCTGGGTTGATTAAATCTGACATGAAATGCTTTAAGTGCATTAGCAAAATGGTCATCTGTGATGAAATAGAACAATTATTCACCCTAACAACATGTTAAAAAGGAACAGTTGCCCATTTGCTCTGGACAGCTGGTATTTTCAAGTATCAATTAATCAAGTATTTTGTTTAAGTGCTATATAAAAAAACTAACTCATGCTCCAAGGATCAGCTAAGAATTTTCTGAGAAGTGAAGCTGAAGAATGCACTCAAGAGGCATTTCTGAAAGGAGGGAACAGATGAATGAGTTCTAGTTTCTCTCACACTAATAATAAAAACAGAAAATAAGGTAACTGAAGCATATCTTTATAAAAAGTGTGTGTGAACAGTAAATCCAAGAGAAAGACTCTGAGAAACTGGGACTCTCCCACATAGCCAAGGAGGAATTTGTACTAATGCAAACTGGGTAAGGTTCTCTGATGTGGGTTTTGGGGGAGGGGTATTATTTGACTAGATGATCTACTTCCCCTTCTGGCCTTAAACTCTATCAAGAGTTATGCCAAGATATTACCAGCCTACAACACATTGGAACCTCGGTCCCAAAGATAGTGCTCAGAATGCCCATGGATTGCCTGTGTGCATTGTCTTTGCAGCCTGTAGCAGATCCAGGATCTAGTTGAAAGAAACACAGGCTGGACATTGCCCTGAGGCTGACTGTGCAGATGGCTCCTCTTCTTCCCCTGGAACTGGTGGGATTCCAAATATAGAGCTCTCAGGGTGTAGGAACTGTGAGTAAACAGGGTGGGGTAGCTCACAGCAGGAGTCACATGGTACCCACCAGTGCACCCAGAGCAAATAGAAGAGTAAAGTCAATAGAGTCTGCCTGGGGATCCCAGAGGAAAGTGTATGCTGTGGAGAACTCCTTGGCAGCAAAGCACAAGATACCCAGACTTTGCACAGTCAATCTGTGCCCCATCAAGATCACAGATTAGTTGCCAGTTTCCTATGAGCAGGGAGTAAACCCCTGCCTGACTGAACAATTCAGAGAAAACTGCTAAGAAAATGGCCTGAAACTTCCTGCCTCACTACATTTCTTCACAGAGTCACCTTATGATTGTAAAAGGGAGCACACAGTTTTTTTAGCCAATCAAAAATAAGGGCTCTAGCTGGTGACAGCATCTCCCTCCCAATTTCTTGGGGTTTTTTTTAGCTATTCAGTTGTTCAGATTAGTGAGTGCAACAAACACACAAAATATCAACAAAAAAACTGTCTTGGATACTAATTAGGAACTGGCCTCTGTGCTCACCTATACAAGCTCTATGCAAGCCCAGGGAACCTCCTGTGTAGTCCTCAACCCTGCACGAACACCTAACTGTAGAGGGCACGTGGCAGTAGGCTACATCTGCTATACAAAGATGTGTTCACAAGTGATTGCATTTTGAGTTATTAAGTTTTAATCTAAACCAAGAAATACCAGTCTTGAGTACCTCCACTCTCAGGCATAAGTGACAATGTATCATCATCAGTAGGCATGTTACTACAAGCTTCTGGTATAAGGCAAGAAAAAAGGTTCATTAAGGGATTTGATCTGAATAGGGGAAACTCTACCCAAAGCAGATGCTCAAGACCCAGCTCTGAAGTTCCAAAAGAGAAGGCAACCACTGTATATGCAATTGAGTTAAGTATGGTGGTAAGTTACAAGCAGCACAACTGAAGGTATTTAGGTGTTTAAGAGATGCAGCAGTGATGCACAGTGCTTCATACATGTGTTACAGAGCCTTAGCACAGCAAACCCTGTTTACATCAACAGATTCATTGAAGTCATCAGAGTCAGAAGAATGGGAGGAGCCTGTAGTGTTCAGACTAAACAATCTAAATTACAAGGTGTCACAGCTGTTGTCAGAGATCAGGGACAACAGCTGACCTTGGCTAGCAAATTACATAGACTCCTGACTTCAACTCAGAAGCAAAATGATCACTTCATATCAGATAGTTATGCCTCCTGCTTCCTGTGCCATGTACAGTGTTTCAATAATACAAGCATCTCCCCTTCCCTGATGCATTGCTGTGCTCTTTACAAGTGCATCTGCACTGACAACATGAAACAAAATTCCTTTCCACTTCTCTAGGAGATCACAGGCAGCATTCATCAAGCTTCAACATTATGTGATACTATCTTTGTACTTCTTAGGGGTTTAAGGTTAATTTAATTGTGAGAATTTACAGCGTTTGGCACAGTCTTTCCTTCAGTTTCTTCTTTCCCCTTTTTCCTCATCTTATCACTTTGGCATCATTACATGATTCTGCAACTGTAGGAAACTCTTCCCTTAAAAAATCTCTTGTATTTGAAGGGTTGCATTACTCATTGCCTTACACATTCACACAGTGGTATGGCTACCAAGTAATCAGAGTGGCAATGTTTTCACACAGGGTATGTTTAGTCTCGGCAGAGTGTAAAGGACACCAAGGGCAAAGCAAGGGAGAACCTGAGATAATTATAACAAGAACCCACCTCTGCTCTATACAACAATATTTTGTGGTTGTAAGCCTCTAGAAGGGTGAAATGTTTGGGGCTGTGCTAGGTAATGGGTACTCGTTACATCCATTACCATTGGTGGCTACATTTCAAAGATTTTTAATATGCATGACATATGACAGTGGTTTTCATAGTTTCATAGTTTCTAGGGTCGGAAGGGACCTGAGCAGATCATCTAGTCCGACCCCCTGCCATGGCAGGAAGAGCACTGGGGTCAACGACCCCAATAAGGTGGTCATCCAACCTCCTCTTAAAAACCCCCAGGGTGGGAGCCTGCACCACCTCACTTGGAAGCTGGTTCCAGACTCTAGCCGCCCTGACTGTGAAGTAGCGCCTCCTGATGTCCAACTTAAACCTTCCCTCCGCCAGTTTGTGACCATTGTTCCTGGTCACTCCTTGCGGCGCTTGGGGGAACAGGGACTCCCCCAGCGCCTGCTGATCCCCCCTAACCAGTTTATAACAGGCCACGAGATCCCCCCTCAGCCTTCTCTTTTGAAGGCTGAACAGGTTCAGGTCCCGCAACCTTTCCTCATAGGACCTACCCTGCTGTCCCTTGATCATACGAGTGGCCCTCCTCTGGACCCTCTC
>NW_017729033.1:99320670-99366859 GCF_001723915.1 Gavialis gangeticus | reverse complement strand
TGGCCCTCTTCCAGTCCTCCGGCACCTCTCCAGAGCACCACGAGTGTTCATAAAGCCGTGCCAGGGGACTTGCAATGACCCCAGCCAGTTCCTTTAGGACTCTAGGGTGAAGATCATCCGGGCTGGCTGACTTAAAAACGTCCAGCCCCTCCAGAAGCTCCCTAACTAAATCCTCACTCACTCTAGGCCCAGGTTTTGATAATCTAATATCTCAAATGACTAAACTAAGCTTTGTTGACACAATGCAATCCACACCCAGAGAAGCTACATAAGAATTGTCCCACCCATTCAATAAATAGAAAACTGGGCCACATTACACAAAGGAATCAATCCATCTTTCCCTAGGACTTGGCTTCATGGGGGAAAATGCCTGAAATTGCTAGGGCAGGGCAATTACTGTAAAATAAGTATTCATTAGCACTATCTCCTGTGTGGGCAGCCTTACTTCACAGAAAAGTGCAATAGTGCTGTTTAGCTTAGTCCATGCTGACAGCTGTGTTGTTCTCAAAAGCAAGGAGTTAAGCTTATAGTATGATAAAGCTTGTTTATTCAGAGAACAGTACCTAGCCTACAGTTCTGCTGTTCCCTCCTGCAATCCTGGGGCAAATGTAACATCTTATTCATAACACTCTTAAAGGTATCCACACATCTTCCCCCTTTACATGTAACATATCCCCATATAATACTAACACTGGCAATTCAACCCATAGTTAAAGCAAATTTTAACAGGTCTCTATTAGTCTTTGTGTTGGCTTTTTAAAGTGATCGTCTCAGTTTCTTTGCATTCTCAATCCTTATTGGTTCAGTTCTTGTTTGGTTTCCTTGTTCAGATGTCTCTGCTTCTGTGTCATTTTCAACCTCTTTTGTTATTTCTTGTTGCTTTGTTGTTAGCTCTGTTTCCTTTGATGAATCTCATGATGTTGCTTCCTTCCTCTCCTTTACAAGCTGCAACTGTTGTCTGTTCCTTCTTAACCCCTGTCCTTCTGGTGTGACTACTTTACAGGATCTGGGAGCTACCTGATGGGAATCTAGTGCTTTTTGTTCCCACATTTATCATCTGAAACAAGCACCATATCTTTGTTGCGCAGTGAGTCATAGTACCATTTTTGTTTGAGTTTGTCAAGTTTTTAAAATGTTTTCACATTTTGCTTTTCATTCTGATGAGCATCATCCACAAGATTTGGCAGGCTGGTTTTGAGTTTTCTTGTAAACAGCATTTCTGCTGGGGACAATCCATATTTCATGGGTGTTGCTCTGTAATTTAAAAGTGATAGGTAAACATTGGTGTATGAATCCATAGATTTTTTCAATAATTTCTTCACTATTTGTATTCCATTTTCCACCAGGCCATTGGATTGTGGGTATTTAGGACTTGAAGTGTTGTGACGGAATCCATATTTGTTTGCAAACTCTTTAAACGCAAGACAGTTGAATTGAAGTCTGTTGTCTGTTCCCACAATTTGTGGAATCCCATGTCTAGCAAAAATCGATCTGATATGAGTTCTGACATGGTTAGCTGTTGTGCTTTTGAGTAATGCAATTTCAGGATAGTGAGAATAATAATCCAGCACTAATACATATTTTTCCCTGCATGTATGAATAAGTCAATGCCCACTTGATACCATGGTGCTATGGGCTCCTCCATGACTGCCATAGGCTCTTTTCTTTATACCGATTTGTACTGATTTGCATGTTGTACAAGCCTTTACAGCAAGGGTGGGAAAAACGGCAGATCCGGCTGGCAGCTGGACTCCATTTCCCATCAGCCCCTGCCTGCATGGCTGGGGCCAGTTTCCATTGAGACCCCAGCAGCAGCTGCACTGTGTTAGCATGGGGCTGGGGTTTCCATGGAGACCGGCGCCAGCAGCACTGGGAGCTGTTCCAGGTCCAGGCTGGTATGTGCAGCAGTGACAGCATGGCCCAGAGCCAGAGCAGTGTTACAATCTGCAGCCTGCATACTGTGGGCAGGGTCGTGCAAGCAATAGATCATGTCTCTGCCCTAACTCTGGATCATGCTGTCATCACTGCAAGGAGCCGGGGCAGAGCCACACCCTCCTGCCCAGACCATGCAGGCTGCAGATCACGGCTCTGCCCTGGCTCCAGACCATGCTGTCATCACTGCAAGATCTCAGCTCAGCCCCAGAGCAGCTCCCCACCCTGCCACCTGCCCTGAGCTGCTGCTGGGGTCTCTATGGAAACCAGCCCCAGCCACATGGGCATGGGGTGCTGGGAAATGGAGTCTACTGCTGGCTGGCTCTGGCCCCTGGGCTAGACTTTGCCCGTCCCTGCTTTACAGCATCTTCTATGTCATTATTTATGTTAGACCAATGCAGAGCACCCCTTGCTCTCCTTTTGCACTTTTCAATACCTAGATGCCCCTCATGTGTCTTTCTTTAACATTGCTGGAACAAGTCGTGAGCCTTTGAACAAAATGCCATCCAGTACTGACAGCTCTTCCTTGAACTGAGGGGCTAGGTATATGTTTTCCAGGCCAACCAGCATGAATAGCTGTTATCACCTTTTGTAATGCAGTGTCCTGAGCAGTAGCTTCTGCAATTAGTGCCCACATTTTATCTGTGACAGGAATCATTCTTTTAATGAGATTAACATGCACTATGTCTGAGTCTGGAATTCTGTCATTTTCTGTTGTGTCATATGCTCTGTACAATGTATCTGCAATAAGTAGATGTTTTCCTGGAGTGTACCGTATTTCTAGATCATACATTTGCAGTTGAAAGAAAAGTCTCTGTAATCTGGATGGCATGTCTGATAATGCTTTCTTTGCTAGTTACCAAAGGTTTATGATCAGTTTCAACTCTCACAGGCTTCCCATAGATGAATATATGACATTTCTTGCAGCCATATACCAAAGCTAAACTTTCTTTTTCAATTTGTGCATATAGACACTCTGACTTAGAGAGCTTCTTCAATGCATATACTACTGGTCTCCAGCTATCCCCATGTTTTTGAAGCAAAGCTGCACCAATGCCTTCTTTAGAAACATCTGTTGACAATTTAATGGATCTTTTAGGGTCACAGAATTTTAGTACAGGAGCTTTCATTATTTTTTCCTTCAAGTTTTTATATTCAGTTTCATCTTCGTGTTCCCATATCCACTGAGCATTCTTTTGTAGGAGTGCTGCTAAGTTATGTAGATATTTCCCTACAAAATTGATCATTCCCAGTAACCTTTGCACTCCTTCCCTATCTGTAGAGGGTGGTATGTTTGTAATGGCTTTAACCTTTGCAGGATCAATTGGCACCCCTTTCTCAGAGAGCTTTTCTCCCAGATATGTTATTCCTTTGACCCTGAATTTGCATTTTGTTTGCTCAGTTTCAAACCTGCTCTGTGAGCTCTTTCTAGTCTTTCTTAGTCTCAAGTCATATTCTTCCATAGTATTTCCCCAAACTAATATATTATCAATATAAACCATAGTTCTGTCAAGACCTTCAAAATTTTGTTGCACCTTTCTGTGAAATACTTCAGATGAAGAACACAGTCCAAAAGGAAGCCAAGAAAAGCAATATCTTCTGAAGGGCGTAATGAAGGTACATAATCTAGTACTATTCCTTTCTAGGGGAACTTGCCAAAACCAATAAGAGGTAAACAAGGTGGAGAAATATTTAGCTTCTGCCATGTTGCCAAAAACCTCTTCCCTAGTGGGAATGGTAAAATGCTCCCTTTTGATGTACCTGTTCATTTGCTTAGGATCTAGACACAATCTCAACTGGTGTGAATGCTTTGGATGCTACTTACTGACAGCAGAATTCGGATGTATTGGGTAACAGTAACAGGAATGCAGCTAAGCCTGGCTTTAAAATCTTCAGCTATATAAATTAATTCTTCATTAGAAACTGTGATTTCCCAACTTGGTGCATTACTAAACATGTTTTAATATACCTGGTATCCAAGGTTAAAGACCTGGGATGGGTTGATAAGGTGAGCGAATGGCAGAGTTTTTGACAGTCTGTACTTGACGTAAAGAAAAGGCAAATTATTAGAAAGTTAATTGAATGGGTGCTCTCCCTCTAAAGTAGTTTCTTAATGCCCTATAGATGATGAACTACTTCTGAAGCACAGACATGGTGAAAAAAAGAGTCTTGTTAAAGGAACGACCTTATTCCAGTGTTAATCAAGCCATCCAAATGATGATGGTGCACAGCAACACATCCTCAGTTCTCAGTTTCATTGCGCTCTCTTTCAACTGGGGCCTGTTTTTGCAGTAGGAACTCCAGAAGGAGTTTTCCTTCTCTTCACTCCACTCCAGTGTTTGAAAGAGCACAGTAAGTGCTCCTGTGAGCTCTGCTGGTTTGTATAGGTGAAAGGTAGGGCTGTCTGCCTCCTCAGCCATATTATGACTGCTCTCTGAACATAGGTTTGCCAGGTTATGACCAGAGCTGGGATATTCTGTTAATTTCTGGGCACCATCTGATTAAATGAAGACTTGATAGTCTGAGAAAAACAACAAATGTCAGGGAGCTGGAAGGATCAATTTAAAATAGTTCTCTGTGACCAGACATGTTACTAGCAAGATGAATGGATGTAAATACTAGACATGCACTAATCCATCAGTCCGATATTGGATCAGCACCAATATAAAGAAAATTCGCTGTATCGGAAATTGGCTTAACGTGGCTGATAATTTGGCTGATAAATACCTGTGCGTACAGCTGCAGCACAGCACTCAGGCAGTGAGGAGCACAGCCCGACAGCTTGGAGAGCTGCATGCAGCTGGTGAGTCTGTGGTGGATGGGGAAGGGGAATGAATTCACCATAAGTCGTAGAGTGGGAAAGGTAACTAGTAGGGTGGAAGTGCTAGACTTTAGGGAGGCTGACTTCAGTGAGCTCAGGCATTTAGTCAATGATGCACTGCAGAGTAAGAGATTTGGCGAGATGGGAGCCCAGGAAGGGTGGCTGTGCCTTAAGGAAGCAATCCTTTGGGCACAGAGGGAGACGATCCTGATGCAGGGGGAAAGGGGCCAAAAGGCTTCCACGGCTGACCAGTGAAATCCAGAGCAGCCTAAAGGCAAAGAGGGGGGCATATACGCAGTGAAAACAGGGAGAAATTACAAAAGAGGAGTATGCCTCCTCAGCTGGCAGTTGTAGGGAGGCAGTTAGAAAGGCCAAAGCTACCATGGAGCTGAGGATGGCATCCCAAGTTAAGGACAACAAAAAATTGTTTTTCAGATTTATAGCAAGTAAAAGGAAGGCCCAGGGCGGTATAGAACCACTACGGGCAAAAGCAATTGTTGACAGACAGGGGGGGACAAGGCTGAACTCCTCAATGAGTTTTTTGCCTCAGTGTTCCTAAATAAGGGGCAAAACAAGTCTCACAATGGGATCATAAAGAGACAACAGCTGGGTGCCAGACTACCAAGCGTTGACCCTGAGATGGTGCAGAGTCACTTGGAAGGACTGGATGCGTTTAAGTCGGCAGGCCTGGATGAGCTCCATCTGAGGGTACTGAAGGCACTGGCTGATATCATTGCACAGACACTGGCAAGAATATTTGAGCACTTGTGGCGCACAGGCCAGGTCCCGGAGGACTGGAAAAGGGCCAATGTGGTCCCTATTTTCAAGAAGGGGAGGAAGGAGGATCCAGGCAACTACAGGCCTGTCAGTCTCACCTCCATCCTTGGTAAAGTCTTTGAAAAGATTATTAAGGCTCATATATGTGAGAGCCCAGCAGGAAAAATTATGGTGAGGGGAAACCAGCATGGGTTCATAGCAGGTAGATCATGCCTCACTAATCTAGTCTCTTTTTATGACCAGGTTACAAAGCACATGGACACAGGAGTAGGGGTAGATATTGTTTACTTAGACTTCAGGAAGGCCTTCGATACGGTATCCCACCTCATACAGCTGAACAAATTAAGAGGCTGTGACTTGGATGATTACACAGTCCGGTGGGTGGCAAATTGGCTAGAGGGTTGTACCCAGAGAGTGGTGGTGGATGGGTCGGTATCGACCTGGAAGGACGTGGGCAGTGGGGTCCCTCAGGGCTCGGTCTTTGGACCAATACTCTTCAATGTCTTCTTCAGTGACTTGGACAAGGGAATGAAGTGTACTCTGTCCAAGTTTGCAGATGATACAAAACTGTGGGGAGAAGTGGACACACTGGAGGGCAGGGAACAACTGCAGGCAGACCTGGACAGGTTGGACAAATGGGCAGAAAACAATAGAATGCGATTTAACAAGGAGAAATGCAAAGTGCTGCACCTAGGGAGGAAAAATGTCCGACACACCTACTGCCTAGGAAATGACCTGCTCGGCAGGTCAGAAGCGGAAAGGGATCTCAGAGTCCTAGTGGACTCCAGGATAAACATGAGTCGTCAGTGTGATGAAGTCATCAGCAAAGCTAATGGCACTTTATCGTGCATCAGCAGATGCATGACAAACAGAACCAAGGAGGTGATACTTCCCTTCTATCGAGCACTGGTCAGACCGCAGTTGGAATACTGTGTCCAGTTTTGGGCGCCACACTTTAAGAGGGTTGTGGATAACCTGGAGAGGGTCCAGAGAAGGGCCACTCATATGGTTAAAGGCTTGCAGGCCAAGCCCTATGAGGAGAGACTAGGGCACCTGGACCTCTTCAGCCTCCACAAGAGAAAGTTGAGAGGCAACCTTGTGGCTGCCTATAAATTCATCATGGGGGCACAGAAGGGAATGGGTGAGGCTCTACTCACCAAGGCACCCCTAGAGGTTACAAGAAATAATGGCCATAAACTAGCAGAGAGCAGATTTAGCCTGGACATTAGGAAGAACTTCGTCACAGTTAAAGTGGCCAAAATCTGGAATGGGCTCCCAAGGGAGGTGGTGCTCTCCCCTATCTTGGGGGTCTTTCAGAGGAGGTTAGATAGGTATCTAGCTGGGGTCATCTGAACCCAGCACTTTTTCCTGCCTATGCAGGGGGTTGGACGCGATGATCTATTGAGGTCCCTTCCAACCCTAACATCTATGAATCTATAAATCAAGGATACATCTTTTTTTTTCTATTATGACCAGTGAACGAACCCAAGCAGCTTTTTGCTCCACTTTTTCTATTATGTCCATGTTAACTAATCTATCTAATTCCTTTTTTAGTTTCTCCCTTAGTACAAGGGGAACATTTGTTGGAGTATGTATGGTGGGAGTATTTGGTTCTCTTAATTCTATCTTGTTGTCACAGAGTGGGGCCTAGGAGCGGCCGTGATCCTGCTAGTGCCCCCTTGCCGTGGCAATTAGGAGATCCAGCACCCTCTAATTCTTGCCCGCCACGTCTTTGATCTTATATAATTTTATATGGGAGCTTGCCTTTGATCTCCTGATCTCTATGGGTGACTTGGTGCACCCCCAGCCTTATGGGCTACGCGTGCCTCCTACCTCCCCTTTAGCACGCCCCAAGCCTCGCAGTTATTCCGGATGTTTTTGTGTCTCTGATCTCTGCCCTCCCCAGACCTTTACCCGCGCGCCCTGCCCTCTCTGGGCTCCTGTTCGCACGCTCTTCTCCTCCTGGCCCCAATCCGCACGTCCGCCCCTCTCCAGGCTTCACTCGCGTGCCTGCCCCTCTCCGGGACCCTTAACCACGCGCTCGCCCTTCCCCGGGGCGTCTATACAGAACCGGTGCTGCTCCAATCTTATACTAGCCCTCCCCGGGCTTCACTCTTGCAGGCTGGCCCCCCCTGGGGCCTATGCCATGCGCTTCCCATGCTCTTGCCCTCGCTGGGGTCTGTGTCTGCGCCTCTTGCGCTCTTGCCCTCGCTGGGGCCTGTCCCATGCCAAACTGCACCTGGGGCTCAGGTGGCGCACAGCCGTGCCTGGCCCCCTGACCCTTCTCGGGGTCCTTATGCCACGTGCTTCCCGCGCTACTCGTGCCCTTGGCTCTCTCTGAGCCAGCTTCCGCGCTACTCGCGCCCTTGGCTCTCTCTGAGCCTGCTCCGTGCTACTCGCGCCCTTGGCTCTCTCTGAGCCTGCTTCCGCGCTACTCGCGCCCTTGGCTCTCTCTGAGCCTGCTTCCGCGCTACTCGCGCCCTTGGCTCTCTCTGAGCCTACACGCCAGCCCTGTCTCGGGCTTTCACTGGCACCGGGGCTCAGGTGGCACGCAGCTGTGCCTGGCCCCCTGACCCTTCTCGGGGTCCTATGCCCTCACTGGGCCGAGTACTGCCCTCTCGGGCTGGGGTCTCAAACCCACACCCCGCACCACGCTGGTGCCCAGCTGCCGTGCCTTCAGGCACTGCTCTGTGCCCCAAACAGGGCACCCAGGAAACCCCTGGACTGCTGGGGATCTCCTGTGAGGCCTCCTCACACGCCTACAGCCTTACCCGGTCCTCCGGATGATATACACAACAGAACCATAAGCCCACCCGGCTGTAACAAAACAATAAGCCTACCGGCTATAACAAAACCATAAGCCTACCGGCCACAACATAAAGTCCAGGCCCACCTGGCTCTCTGGCCCACAGCCTCCTGGTCAGGCTTCTCTTCACCCTGACCATCATGCAGCCCTCTGGGTGCTCAGGCTGCACTGCTTGGCTTAGCTCTCCTGCAGAGCTCTTACCCCTCAGGTTGCCAGAAGGGAACTGCCAGCCAGGCTCCAGCCTGGCTGTTTATAAGGGCCCGGCTCTGCCCCCTTCTGGTCACGTGACCAACCTGGTTGCTCCAGCAACCTGCACCTGAGCTGCCCTGGCAATTAGCAGAGGCCCTAATCCCTACTTAGGCACGGGGCACCCAAGTGCCCCTGTGACACTTGTATTCAGTTGACAGTTTCCCTATGCCTTGAAACACATCATACACCTCTTCTTCTTTGTTCTTGCATTCTTGTCTCTCATTGGCATCCATTTCCTTAATCAAACCTAGAGTTTTTCACGTTCACAACCCAATAATTGGCACTAGCTTTTCTGGGACTGAAACGCACCGAATTTTTACTATATTACCCTTGTGTCTAACATGCAGTGTACCCTTGGTTGCAATCATGTTCCCAGTATATGCTCTAAGTCTCACTTTCTTATCTTCATCATACACAGGTTTAGTTTTCATTTTTTGAATAATATACTCTGGTATCACATTGACCTGTGCCCCTGTATCTAATTTAAAAGTTACCATTAGTCCATTGGTGTCCAGGGTGATTGTGCAATCTTCAGAAAAATTAACTTCTTCTTGCATTGTACCAATGAGGAATTCTTCATTTTCTTCATTGCATAGAGCATGCACCTGCTATTTCTTGCCTGTTGTATTTTGCTCCTTTCTGCAAACTCTTGCAGAGTGATTGAATCTTTCGCATTTGTTGCAGTGCTTACCAAATGCAGGTCATTGCATGCATTTGTGGTAACCCCCACAGCATCTGCAGCGGACCATTGCTTCTTCAAGCAATTCTCTTTGGCCTTCACTTGCCTGCTTCATAGTGAGGTCCTCCTTTTTGTCTTGTTTGTGTGCTCCTGTAGGTTTTTGCAATTTTGTAATCCTGTCTAGTTCAGCTTGTTTTGTTTTTTCCTCCTGCTTCTGCAGCCTGGTGCTTGTTATTTCAGCTACTTGGCACATTCTAACTACCTTTTCCAAATTAAGCTTAGGATCCTTTAGCAGTCTTTCCTGAGGCTTGTATCCCTTACACCCAATATTATTTGGTCTCTGATCAGGGACTCTTTTAGGTCTCCAAAGTTGCATGACTGGCTCAGCAGTCTGAGGTCTTTTACAAACTCCTCTATTGGCTCACATTCTTTCTGCTATCTCATATGGAAAGTATACTGTTCAAAGGTTTAATTTTGATTGTTCTGCTTCTGACAGTTGTAGGCTATTATAAAGAGACAGAACTTCTGGGTCTGCTATATTAAAAAACAAACAAACCTACCTTCAGTGAATCTTCCTGCTCTGTAGCTCCACTGGTCATCATATATATGGTGAAGCTCTGCTTAAATTTCTGCCAGTTTTCTGCTGCATTGCTGGACAGCTTTAACTCCTCTGGAATTCTGTGATGCTCCATTTTTTTGTTTTTCTTCACATCCCACTCCTGGTACTATGTGTTGTTCTCAAAAGACTAATGAGTTAAGCTAATCGAATGATAGCGTTTGTTTATTCAGGGAGCAGTACCTAACCTACAGTTCTGCTATTCCTTCCTGTAGTCCCCGGGCAAATGTAACAACTTATACACAACACTCTAATACACACTCAATGGTGGATTAAAGTCTGAATGCAATCATGGTACAGAGTAGAAGCATCCACAGAGGGAACTAACATAGTGTAACTACTCCACTTTATGTTTATCCCCTAACGTAACAGGGTGCTCATCACAGGGGGTGGCCACAATGCCCCCGGTGGCCTCTCAGCCCTTGCCTGGTCTGCCCTACTTGGTCACTCTCCCCTTTGCTTGCCCACCATGCCTTACTGTTATGGTCTTTTAAAGAAAGGGAGGCTGCCCCAAGGCTTCCCAAGACTGGCCTCATTCTCTCTTGATCCCAGGGATAATTACATGGTTTCAGGAACACTTGGCCCTAACCCAACACTTGGCTGCATGAGGCCTTTATATCCAGGTCAGGACTTGGACTTCCTGGCCTCAGCCCTCTTTTTCTTTTGGTGATTCCTGTAGGCCCACTGTGCCAGACCTGGCTTCTAAGTCCCAGTCTTGTCCTGGCCATTTTTGGGCACTAAGCCTGCTATAGCTCCCAATAGACCCCTGGGTCTTGGCTCCACCTGGCTCTGGGCCCTCTGGCTCCACACACAGCCCTGCTCTGGGCTCTGCCTTGGCCTGGCTTCAGCAGGGCTCAAGGTGATCATGTGCTCCTAAGACACTAATGGGAGCTCCAGCCGACTCCTCACAGTTCCATTCACAAACTGCCAGTCAAAACACAAACTGAAACATCAGCCCACTGACTCCAACTTAATTCCCCAGTGTGGCAGGGCACTGGTTGTGCCTGCCACTTTAAGGAATGGGCCAGGGAGGGGTAGGTGCCTGGTGGGGGTGGTCATTTTAAGGCCCAGCTCCCTGAGCTGAGGGCAATTTGTGATCAGCTAGCAGAGGAGAAACATCTCTTTGCTGAGCTCTGCCAGGAACACCTTGCAGATAAGGGTGAGGCTTTGGGGGAAGGTAGAGGCCTCATTGGTCCTGAGCATGACCTAAAACTGCACCCTACAGGGGCAGGAAGGCCTGGTGGGGCTCCTGGTGGTCTGGCAGTCCCCATGTAAATGTCAGGAGTGATAACTTCTCCGGTGAATGGTCAGGGCACCATAACCTCAGCCCCCCACCTTCAGATGGGTTATATAATGCAAGGAAGGCCAGGTAAGCTTCTTGAAGCGCCTGAGCCTGCTGGGCACTTATGTATTTAGGTATCTCCCCAGTCCTGGCCCTGCCCCCTGCTGGTCACCTGCTTCCCTGAGCTGCTGCAGGTACTTCCTAATTTGGTTTGCTGGAGCAGTCTCAGGATGGTCCATTGCTCCTGGGCCCTGCAATTTCTGGACAGGAGCCCCATTACACCTAGCTAAGTTGCACACTCTCTGTGGATTTCTCATATAGACAAGTTCTTAATTCTGCCACACCTCCCATTGTTCAATCACTTTGAATTCTCATAGATTTTGACGGACAGCTTGTCTGGAATAAAGAGCTCAGATCATAGCACATAGAACAGAGCTGTAGGAAAAATTAAACTATTCTGCTAAAATATATTATTTCTCATCTTGCTGCTGAGCAGACTTACCACATCTTTTGACCCAATAAGCTGCCTCAGCTACCTGTACACCAACAGAAACGATATGCACCCAAGGCAATGGCAATGGATTCTATTAGGTACTTCAATATATTCTTATAAATAATGTTGCAGCTACAGTGAAGGATTCTGAAAACAAAGTATCTATCTGAAAATAATTGCTTTAGCATGACAAGCCAAACGGTAATAGGAACATCAGTGGGTAGGTTAGGGAGAGGTAAATTAGAAAGGTGTCAGTGATATTCCTGTATCCTTCCTCCTAGTAGAGTTTGTTTTTCCCATAAATGTGGAAATATTTGCCAAAAGATTTCTGCACTGCTGAAAGAAAGAGTTCTGCTAGATACAGAGCTGATCCTCTGATGTCCATGCAAGTAGGTCTGAAACCCTGTAATACATTGCTGAGAAACCTGTTTCTCTCCATTTATGGTATTCCTGAACTTCCCAACACCACACAGAATTACAGACTAATAAAAGAATTCTGTGCCTAACTGACTTTGTTGGCACTGTCTTACACTATATAATAAACCAAGAGACACAGGCAAATCCTTCAAGAAAAATGAGTCACTTACATCTCTCTTTCTTCTGCCCTTAACAGCTCATTAAATGGGATTAAAAGCTCTGAAAAAATTACCAACTCCAATCCTGCTGTCCCCACCAGCCCCAAGTAGTACTTTCTTTTTCTACCTTAGTCTTCTGTATTTCAGTTTTACTGAAATACAGAGCTCTTGTTACCTAAGCAGACAACATTTTGTATGAAGATGGCAGAATCCACCCTTTCTGAATTTAAACAGTGGTACACAAGCATTTTCAAATCAACCTAAAATCCTGCCAGGTCCCAAATAGGATTGTTCACTGTGGACCCTCTGAGTCAAGAGCAGATAATTAAAAACAGATTTCTGCAGCATACCCTCAAAGAACTGCAGTGGGATGAATATGTTTTGCTGTCAGATACCCATTTCACTCCTACCTCCTGTTTCTTAGCAGGGAGAGACATTTTTTAAAGTGGTATACACAATTATAAAAATAATATGAATGCCATTTCCGCTGATTATTAGGAACATCGCCAGATGGTGAAATACACTCCTCTATATGAAAATCAGTCAAAGGAAGAGCCAAAAGTTTCCCTCTGTTTGAATATTCTGAACTAAACTGGACAAAAAAGGAAAATATATAGTAGAGAATAATCTTGTCCCATTGCAGAGTGAGCAAGGTGATCTTATAGGTCCTTTCCATCTCCAATTTTCATAACATCACGCTTTTAGGATTAGCGCACCTCTAATTTTAAGTAGGAGCCATGGCAGACAAGTGACTCATTGGGAAAATGACTCATTTAGGTATATGGGCTAGATTCTGCCAACTGGTACTGGCAGCAGAGAGGAGTAACACCCCAGGAGTCGGTGTAAAATTGGGCATGAAGTGACTGAAGAATCAGCGAGCAACACCCCCCAACAAAACAGCACAATAATTGCTATCATTACTCTGAACTGAGAAGAAAGCAAGAGAAAGAACAAGAAAGCAGGATAACTCTTGGAGGTGATAGCAGTAAATGATTCAAGGTTGATACAGTAACAGCCCTTGCAGAGAGATGTGTTTCAGTATATAAATGCACTTGATTGATACAGGATAATGCTTCAAAATGATCAGGAGGTATATCTGCTGAGAACACAGCAAACAGCACTACCCGGTAACCTAGAAGTATCTGTCCAACACAGACAGCAACAAGAGACCATATTTGTCCTGGACAGCAGCACACAAATACATTCCTGTAGTTCTCTAGACTGAACAGATTAACAGTTCATTCCACTACCAGCTAATCCCCTGCTCCCATCCCATCTGTCTCCTTCCCTGCTGGCTTTCTTAGGGCAATGATTAATCAGGATTATATTACTCCATGTAAAACTTGGCCTGCTTTTCTTCATTTTACTTTATCGTCGGTCTTCAAAATAAATAAATGAAAGCAGACAGTTTTCCTACAGTTGAGGTGTTCACCTTTTACAAGTTCTGAAATAAGGGCACAAACAGTATCATATGCTGGGCCTGGGAAGGCCTGAAAATCAATTTTTCAGCATGTTTGTGTTAATACATATGTCCTGGTTTGTTAAGATGCTCTGCTCTTGCCAAGTTTGCTTTTTACATATCAACTGGCTAACGTTATCATCACTAATCTGACTTTATCTCTTAATTCCTATAAAGTAAGAAGAATATGCATAGATTTGCAACAGCTTTGTAAGATCGAGGGACAAAACACTGTCATTTCATTGGTGTGGTAGTCTTTTGGCTTTGTGTTTCAGTCCTGCTGGAAACTTGGGGCTCAAAAAGTGGGAAGTGATAAAGAATGTGGCTCAAACTTTTGCCCCCATGGGCTAGATGAGTGGTACAGGGGCTATCTGTGGGCTGGATTGGATACTGGGACTGGTATCACCCTCTCTCTGCCCTGTGCACCAGGACTGGGCTCTGAGGGCCCAGCACTATCCATTCCCATCACCCTGGAAGGGATTTGGTCTTGGAGGCCTGGCAATGCCTCCTCCTGCCCCCTGTGCACCAGGATTGGGTCTAGAGGGCCCAACAACACCCCCTCCATGCCTGGATTGGGTCTGGGGCCCCAGTTTTGCCCTATTCCATCTCCTGAGTGCCTGGATTGGATCCTGGGGGCCCAGTACCACCCCCTCCTGGCCTCCACACTGGAATTGGGTATTGGGATTCAGCACTTCCTCCATCCAGCCCTGCTTGCTGGGATCATGTGCCAGATCCAGCACGCAGGGCATGGGAATCCTCATGGGTCTGGAGATTTGGCACCAGGGAAGTGGTGGCACTGCTCCCCACCAGCAAATTTCCAGATCCATGGGGAGCCCTGCGGAGTAGATGACATGGTGCTGCAGGTTGGATCTGGCCTGTGGGCTGGAAGTTGAGCATCCCTGTGCTAGGATGATATTGTGCTGAATCCCGACTCTGCCAGAGGGTGTCAGGCCTACCTAAACAGCTCTAAAAGACTGATACTTAACTCTTTGTTTAGCATGTATAGTATGTATAGCATGCAAAAGAAAGAGGCCTTTTTATACTCCTGAGACACAAATGATCAGAAAGAATAGCAAATGCATCAAGTGACCAGCTTGGCTTAGCAGAGAACTATTTGGTGACATTAAATACAAAAAGTAAGCTTACAAGAAGTGGAAGCTTGAACAAACAACTTGGGAGGAGTATAAGGATATTGCTCGGGCATGCAGGGATGAAGTCAGGAAGGCCAAAGCGCTGTTGGAGTTGCAGCTAGCAAGGGACATGAACGTCATAAGAAGGGTTTTAACAAGTATGTTAGCAACAAGAGGAAGGTTAGAAAAAGTGTGGGTCCCTTATTGAATAGGGGAGGCAACCTAGCAATAGATGATGAGAAAAAAGCTGAAGTATGCAATGCCTTTTCTACCTCAGTCTTCAAAGGCAAGGTCAGCTCCCAGACTACTGAACTGGGCAGCACAGTTTGGGGAGGATGTGAGCAGCCCTCAGTGGTGAAAAAACAGGTTAGGGACCATTTAAAAAGCTGGATGTGTACAAGACCACGGGACCAGATGCAATGCATCTGAGGGTGCTGAGGGAATTGGCTGATATGACTGCAGAGCCCCTGGGCATTATCTTTGAAAACTTGTGGCAATCAGGGGAGGTCCTGGATGATTAGAAAAGGGCAAAAAAAGAAAGGGAAGAAGGAGAATCCAGGGAACTACAGACCAGTCAGCCTCACCTCAGTCCCTGGAAAAATTATGAAGCAGGTCCTCAAAAAATCCATTTATAAACTCTTGGAGAAGAAGGTGATTAGGAAGAGTCAGAATGGATTCACCAAGGGCAAGTCATACCTGCCCAACATGATTATCTTCTATGATGAGATCACTGCTTTTCCTGCATACACAGAGCCAGTTAACATACTATACCTTGACTTTAGCAAAGCTTTTGATACTGTCTCCCACAGCATTCTTGCAAGCAAGCTGAGAAAGTATGGGTTGGATGAATGGACTGTAAGGTGGATAGAAACCTGGCTGGATTGTTGGGCTCAGTGGGTCAGCCAGTCTAGCACAGCCCTGGCTCTCCCCTGCCTCCCGCCACCAGGCCGGATGACAGGAGGCTGCTGCTGCTGCCTGGGTCCAGCGGCAGCACCAGTCTTCCCCAGTGTTGCGTGCAGGCTGCACCCAGAACCAGTCCCAGTCCCAGGTGGTGGCAGCAGCAGCAGCAGCAGCAGCAGCAGCAGCAGCTTCCTGTCATCTGGTGCAGATCCGGGGTCCCGCACCCCTGGGATGAGTCTGGCACAGCCCTGCAGCTCTCACAGGGGTGCAGGCCCCTGGATCTGCACCAGATGACAGGAGGCTACCACTGCTGGTAAGTGTCCCGAGTTTTTCTTTTTGAGGTTTGAGGTGCAGTTTCTGAAAAACCTCTGCACCTATCTTCTTGAAACATGGCAGACTTCATGCCCTCTGAAGGGGCTACCATCCCTGCAATTTTCATATAAATCAGGCAAGAAATGACAATGTTTTAGGCATTTTCATGATTCCCCATTACAGCCTATGGCAAAACATCGAAATGCATCAAAACAGTGAAACAGTTTCAACAAAATGAGATTAAAAAAAAAAAAATGAAACAACAAAATGAAACACTGTCCCTTCAAAATGGCGAAACATATGTCAAAATGAAATGATGGTGTTTCGCACAGCCCTACAATTCATCCCATATTCCAGATCATTAATGAAGATATTGAATAAAACCAGCCTCAGGACCAACCCCTGGGGCACTCCAATTGATGCCAGCTGCCAACTAGACATTGATTACTACCCACTGAGTCTGTCCTGGGCTGCCTGTCATGCAGCTCTCAATGGCTTGGCAAAACTCAGTAAGCAGCCCTCTGCCCAAAATAATTGCCTGCCCCTGTCTTAGACTCTAAATGGTAGGCCTTGTATGAACATCTGGGCAGCCCAAGTTTTCTGAGCAGAAGCCATCTTTTTGATCTTTTGTACTGCACCTACAGAGCAATGGAGTCCTGCTCTACAACTTTTATTGTAGAGGATCATAGGTCCTGCTACTATATAATACAAAAAAAGAATAGTCTGGCTTTGAAGAGCCTACAGTCTAAACAATTTAGACAAAGGGTGCAAGGAGAAAAAAATAAGTGACTTGGTCAAGATCATGCAGTAGGCTATTGGCAAAGTGAAGAGTGGAACTCGGTTCTCCCCATTCCTGGTATTGTTTTCCCAAGCAATAACTCTTTTCCCCAAACAAGGACAGCATGCTGGCCAAGAAAATGTTCCTCCCCTCTGAGCTTCTTTATGAGAGCCTTAAGAGATATACTACATGCTGTTTCCATTTTTATGATGTACCAGAGTTCACCTGGATACTGTTTTAAACCACTTAACTCCAGAGATCTCACTGATTAGAAAAGATTATTGCATCCCCAGAATACTCCTTGCCCTAATTATTTTACAAGCGAATAATTCCTTAATGTCATGCTGAGCTGACAGAAACAGAGATAGGTGGGGGAGCACTTCAGGAGAAACCTGACAGGAGGGAGAACAGGAAAGGCACAGAATCTTGATCAGTAAATTGCAACTCCATATCCAGCTGCAAACAGGACCAAGAGGGGTAGGCACATACCAGTAGATATTAGAAGTAGGTAAGGAGAGAATAAAGCTGGGAGAACAATGCTGGAAAGGACATCTTGGGTGAAGGAAGTGTAAGGAGTGGAGTGGAGGAAAAAGAATGAACCTCCAGTTAGCAAGGCAGGAGGTTGCTGCCAGCACTGACTGTTACCCAGGATGACAGGCAGCAGGGTTGAAAGTATAGCCCTTATGCCAATTTCTTACATCTACACAGGCATATCAGTGATTGAACCTGCATCAACTCAGGCTAAACCTTTTTCAGTGTTTGAACAAGGTGCAAACCAACTCCATCTGATCAAGGGGATAAGAACAATTGAAGTAACTTCTCTAATGAAAAGGTGGGCAGGAGCTGGCAGCACTCAGGAGGTGGGGTGGGACTTGTACCACTGCTTATACCTCCAACAAATACTTTAAAATCCTCAAACGTATCCTCTGTGACCAGTCCAGCTGTCAGGCCAGATATTAGCTGCACAGGGAGCCCCTCTTAAGGGTCCAAAGCAGGATCCATATGCTTAGGTCCTGACCTCTTGGGATGTGGAGGAGAGAAAAAGAAGGATCTACATAATAGATCTCCCATGTGACTGGCCTGCCCATCTTTTGCTTTTCATGCATTCAGGCACACAGCCCTTAGAGTGGAACTCTAAGCAGGTACTCATGAGATCCCTCTAAGACACACTTCAAAGCCTGAACAGAAACAGACACAATGAAGAGGAGGGAGAGGGTGCCTTCAACAGTTTTGTGTTGTATCTGAGACCCAGAACCATTGGCATAACAGAACAGCTTAGTAGGGCTGTACAAAGCTTTGGTAGCCAATTTGATTTGGAGGAGAATCAGCCCAATTTGGCAGCCGAATCTCCAGATCTGAATAGAATCGGGAGACCCATTAAAAGGTCTGAATTGAATCCGAAGCCTCCAGATTGATTCGGAGAGATTCAGAGTTTCAGCCATAGACTATACAGGCAGTCTTCAATGACACTGGATACAGCTGCCAGCTGGTAAGTCTGTTGCAGTGGGCGAAGTGGGGAGGGAAGAGGTGTGTGTGTGGGGGCGCAGATCAACACCCCCACAGCGAGGAAGGGATTGGAGCTGGGACAAGTTGCCCAGGCAGAGGAGAGAGGGGACAGGATTTGGGGAGTGAGGTTCCCACTACTGCACACCACTGCACGCCGCCGATCCGGGAGCTGCTTTTCTGGTGGTTCCTCTGATGGCTCTCATCGCCAGTCTGGGAGGGCATGGGAGCAGGTGTGTGTCCCCAGATCTGCACAGGGCAGGCTGGACCAGGCTGTGCTCTGGGAGGCTAGTGCCAGCCACCCACTGCCAGGCTGCACTCCACAGGGCGGGTGGAGCCAGGACTGTGCTCTGAGCGGCAAGCCCTCACTGCTGGGCTGTGCTCTGTGGAGTGGGTGGAGCCAGGACTGTGCTCCAGGAAGCTAGCCTCAGGTGCCTGCCGCTAGGCTGTGCTCCGCGGGGTAGAAGGAGCCAGGGCTGCACTTTGGATGGCTAGCCCCAGCCACACCCCAAAGCACAGCCCTGGCTCCACCCACCCCACAGAGCACAGTGGAGCAGGGGCTATGGGGGGCTGCAGCCACCCTAAAATTCCCCATGCCCATTCCCATGCCCTCCTGCACTGGTGGCGAGAGCTGCCAGAGGAGCCACCAGAAGAGCAGCTCCCAGACTGGCAGTGTATGGTGGTGTGCAGTGGTGGGATCCCCCCTCCCCGAGTCCTGTGTCCCCTCTGCCCTGGCTGGGCAGCTTGTCCCAGCCCCCGCCCCAGCCCCAATCCCTCCCTCACTGTGGGGGCATTGATCTGCCCCCATCCCTTCCCTCCCGCCTCCACCCACCACAACAGACTTACAAGCTGGCAGCTGTGTGCAGCATCATTGAGGACTGCCTTTATACTCTATGGCCAGATCTCTGAATCGGTGCCTAATCTCCAAATCCAAATCAGCTGAATCGAATTGGGACACAGCTGAATCAAATCACTGTCCCTCTGAATTGGCTGAATCCAAATCTGAAGCAAATACTTGCTGCTTCACACAGGCTGACAGCTTAGTGCTTGGGGTATGGCAGTGCAGGGGGCAGTGGGGCCTCCTGGTAGCAGCTTTAAGCTGTTATTTTCTGCCCACCCCCACCCCAAGTTGGCACCCAAGGTTGCTGCCCAAGTTGCCCCACCTTAGTTCTACTACTGCCCAAACCAATGGTGTTAACGTTTGAAAGGGGCATTTCAGTATACTTGAAAATAGCAATGACAAAGAGAAAAGACTGAATTATGCAGGGCAGTAGGAGTAATTAAATATGGTCAGAGAATAATTAAATGTTGTCAGGAGCTTTTCACTATCTCAGTTTCCCAAAAGGAAAAGACCACTGAACCTTTTCTCATACCTTTTTAGACAAAACCTTTATCAAGAATGTGTTCTCTACTCAGAGAACAGACAGACCCAATACAACAGATAGCCTAGTGGCTCCTGACTGAGACATGGACCACAGAGACATGAAACAGTATTTTGGGGTGGAAGTCTCAATATCTCCTGATAGAGTTGTCCCACCTTGCATAAAGTAAGTGTGTGTGTCTTATTCTACAGGTGAGGGGTGAAGGAGACCTACTGCAGAATAGCTGAGAAGAGGTTAGAGCCCATACATGGGATATGGAAGAACAGCAAAGTAAAGCCTTGAACTTAGATTTCCCATTTCACAAATCACTACCAATACTAGCTATTCAAGAATGCATCTTTCTTTGTATTTCATGATAAACTCCAACAGGTTTTGGTTTCATCCTTACCTTGCAGCATGAGAACATCATTGAAACCTTGAAAAGTTTCACAAGATGAGGAAACCTCTTCCCATCCTTTTCCATAGCCCTGCTACATTTATTTAGCTTTTGGACAGTATTTTGCTGTTGGACATATACTTTTAGACAGTCCAGCCTGCACTGTCTTCTTTATAAGCTGCCATTTAAAAAAAAAATTCACAGTGCATTTCTGTATCTTGCATTAGTGTCCTGCTATAATACAACATTTACACTGGATAGAACATCACATCTGTTTTTTTTTCTCCCCCTTTTAAACAGAGTGCAAAAACTTGCCAGGTTTAAACTTTCAGTGACATGTAACCTTAGAGTTATTGAGAGCGCTCCCAATACAGGAAATGTGGAGAAAGCCTCTAAATCTATAGAGGCTCTACTGGAAGATTGCTCAATATGATGTTGGTGATAAGAGAGGGTTCACAGTCCTCTTACCAGTACTATTTTCAATCTCTCTTCCCCTTTCTTGGTTAACTGCAATAAATAACCTCCTTTTGGCCTCAAAAACTGTCAGACTTGTGGGGAAGTCATCTAGCTGCTCTAGATTCAGAAGCCATTTTTGTTTTAAATGTTGACAAAGTCCCTAATGTAATTTTGGTACCTATTATCTTAAAAGGTGATCTTAGTTTCAAGAACCTCAAACCTGCTTTCCCCTGGTGACTAGTACTCTGGTTAGTTTTTCAGACGGATGAACCAATTTTTTTGCTGGTATAAAGAAGGGGCAGCTTCACCCTATGTTCACCAGCAAAGAATTCCCCCCCAGGGCTTAAAATAAAAGTGATGTCATAGCTTTGTTTCCTTATCAATGGATTCTATGCAAGCTGCTCCAATGGAGACAATCACTGACAAGTTGCTGATTAAGCCTGCAAATGTCAGAGTTAGTCTAAGCTTTATTCAAAAGAGTCATGGTAGCCAGTCAAATAAAATTCACAGAATAATTATTTGATGTGCTTGGGGATCTTTTAAAATGGGTTTTTAATTTTTTCCCCTCTTA
The DNA here is from genome assembly GCF_001723915.1 of Gavialis gangeticus. Classification (NCBI taxonomy): domain Eukaryota; kingdom Metazoa; phylum Chordata; order Crocodylia; family Gavialidae; genus Gavialis; species Gavialis gangeticus. The sequence goes on along the minus strand of NW_017729033.1, from coordinate 99,345,762 downwards.
TTTACCAATTTTTCTGGACATTATGATTTTTAAAATATGATGCTTAGAGAGAATACTTTTATGATACATTCAGCTGTAGTGTCCACCCCCTTTCCCTGTATACATGTCCTTCAAGATGGAGTGTCCTTGGGTTCCTTTGTGTGCCACCTAGAGAGGAGCTTTTTCCTTCCCTTCAAGGCCTAGTGGTTTCCCAGAGAGTTTTTGTGCAACAAATGCTACTGTGCTTCTTCTCCAGCAGTGGAGGTCTTTTCCCTACTCAGTTTATTACTTCCTCACTCAGTGGAAGTCATGAAACATTTCCATTGTGAGAAGTACCTTTCTCAGAAAAGCCAGAGCTCCATCTTTTGTCTACAGTCAGATCTCACAGCTGCCCTCTGTGGCAGAAAGCCACCTTGGTTTCTCCCCAAAAATCTCTGCCCTGTGACACTGTGATTTAAATCTCTGTGCTGTGACCATTCAGTTGGGATGGGCCCAGCACACAGGGGACCACACCCTCAGCCTGTCTCTTTAGGGAACTTGAGCTGGCTGCATTCCTGAGGGAGGGGGGAAACCTGCTCCCTCTGCCTACGTGACTGGTACCTGGGTGAGGGGCATCTACCTGGGGAGCTGGAATCTGCCCGGTAACAGGTGATGCATTTCAAATTGGTTGGCTGACAGCCAACTGGGGCTGACCTCCGCTGGCCCAGGTGAATGAGGTCACAGGGGCTATATAAGTTAGGACGGGGAAGGAGGCGGTCTCTCCTCTCCGGCCATGAGGTGACGCAGCAGCCAGGCAGGGGACAGAGAAGCCTTAACATCTGAAACTGGCTCTCTGCCCCCAAACTCACGAGCTAGGAACCGCCTGCCTCCAAAGGGAAACTTCACCTGCCTTTGGAAGATGCTTGTGAGTAAGCTACTCAATCTGATTAGATATTTAGCTGGCGGTATCACAGATGCGTAATCAAAAGGCTACCACAGCCAGACTGTTTGCTCTTTAGGATTTCTAGATATTGCTCTATCCTGTACCCTAGTTTACCCTACCCCCTGTAATCAATAAAGTTCTCCTTTTTGACTGGTGTGGGAGACTTATTGAGGGGTGGGTCTAAATTATGCCTAAGAGACCCCTTAGGTCTGTGGACTAAGGGAGACTATACCTTTTTGCCCCCGGACTTGGGGAAGTACCCCAAGTGCCTGTACTGGGTTGAGTACCCGTGGGACTTTAGGCCTGTGTTACCCCAAGGACACAGGGCCGCGAGACAGTCCATTCTTGGGGTGGTGGCGGCACGTTACCCCCAGACTAGCGAGTGTGCTCCGGGAGAGGGGTCGGCCGGACATAAGGCGCCCCTAGGGAGGCATTCGGAGCCTGGAAGGTGGTCGGGCGCAGGGAGGTGGGCGGCTCAACGCAGGAGCACCCCCTACTGGCCCGCCTCACGTGGTGGAAACAGTGGAGGGATACGAATACCCAGCTGTGTTCCTGAGGTGGGATCTCTGCACCCGCCACACCCTCCACACTATCAACTGCAGGTTCTGTACCTTGTTGAACACAGTTCATCTTACTTCCAGTTCAACTGTGCATTGATTCAGACACTGGCTGCCAGTACATGTTGTCAGCAACAGGTAATTTTCATAGTGTAGACGTCGTGCACGTGGTAAATTAATCAGAAATTATGGCTAGGATTTAGTGGCTATACACTGCTCGTAGGCACTTCATCTGGATTGCCTCCGAATACCAAAGTTTTGTGTCTATCTCTGCTAATGAAACATAGCAACTCATTCACCTGACTGAGTTCAGTTCCTCTATTGCCTGTATGTATAACCTCCTCAGAAGTGGTGCTGAACAAAGAATGTGTGCTAAGCACTGGCTCTTTGGTTTGACAGCTTCTATTTGGAATCACTCACCAATTAATTCTGTAATTTCTCACAGCAAAATACATTAGAGAATCTTACCAAGTCAACCTGAAGAAATAGTACAGCTGGGGAGGAAGGAATGCTTTTGTGCTTATCGAGTGGAAGCTCACCAGTGTCACAATAATGCTTTCACTAACCAAAGGCCTTTTATCATAAACATAAGCTATGAGCAAGGGAGTCATATGTAGGTGTGCTGCTCCAGGAGCAGCCCCAAAAACAGACTGTGATTCACTCAGTCATAGAATCACAGAAAGTTAGGGTTGGAAGGGACCTCAAGAGGTCATGTAGTCCAACCCCTGCTCAAAGCAAATAGATCATCCCAGCCAAAGCTTTCTACTCAGGTATAAAAACATCCAACAATGGAGATTCCACCACCTCTCTAGGTAACCTGTTCCAGTGCTTTACTACCCTCCTAGTGAGAAAGCTTTTCCTAATATCTAACCTACACTTCCCTTGCTGCAACTTGCTCCTTGTCCTACCATCTTTGATCTGGTACCCCATGATGTTTTCATGGGAAAACTGGAGGATTGTGGGTTTAACTGCTCAACAGTTAGGTGGGTAGGAAGCTGGTAGGACCCAGAGAGTTCTAATGATGGATATGTGTTGTTCTGGCATGAAGTGGTCAATGGTGTCCCTCAGGGGTCCATGCTTGGTCCAGTGCTTTTCAACAACTTTATCAATGATTTGGATGTGGGGGGTGAAGAGCTCACTGGCCAAGTTCACGGACAACACTGATTTATGTGGTCACGCTTGAAAATAGGCTGCAGATACAGGCGGACCTAAACAGGCTTGCAAGTTGGGCAGAACGGAACCAGATGAAGTTTAACATTGAGAGTTGTAACGTGCCCCATCTGGGGACGAACAATCCCCAACATACTTACAGGCTCGGTGGCACCCTACTGACTAGCACCATGACTGAAAGGGAACTAGGGGTAATAATAGACCATAGTATGAACATGAGCCGGCAGTGTGATGCTGTAGCCAGCACAGCAAACAATACTCTGGCATGCATCAACCAATGCATCTCAAGCAAAACCAAGGAAGTGATTCTTCTGTTTTACTCAGCATTGGTGAGACTGCAGCTGAAGTACTGTGTCCAGTTCTCAGTGCCACACTTCAACAAGGACGTGGGAAAGCTTGAGAGAGTCCAGAGAAGGGCCACCGGTATAATCAGAGACTTGCAAGGCAAGCCATACTAGGAAAGGCTGAGGGACTTGGGCTTCTTCAGCCTAAAAAAGAGGAAGCTGAGAGAGGACTTGATAGCAGCTTATCTCTACATCAGGGGAATACATCAAGGGCTTGGCAAACAACTGTTCACCAGGGCACTCTTGGGGAAAACCAGGAGTAATGGCCGCAAACTGCTGGAAGACTGTCAGGCTTAACATTGGGAAAAATTTCTTCACAGTCAGGGTGCCCAGAATGGCATCAACTCCCTCCAGAGGTGGTGTAATCACCTACCCTGGAAATCTTCAAGAGGAGACTGGATGGTCACCTTGAGGGGGTCACCTGACCCCAGTTGTCTTTCCTGCCTAGTGCAGGGGGGCTGGACCCAATGATCTTGCAAGGTCCCTTGCAGCCCCTTACAATCTACGAATCTATGAATGTATGAATCTGCCACCACTGAGAACAGTCTATTTCCATACTTTTTGTAAGCACCTCTCAGATAGCTGAAGGCAGCATTAAATCTCCCCCCAGTCTTCTCTTTTTCAAACCAAATAAGCCCAGTTCCCTCAGCCTCTCCTCATAAGTCATGTCCCCCATCCCCCACACCAATTTGCTGCCCTCCTCTGGACTCTCTCCAATTTGTCCACATCCTTTCTGTAGCAGGACACAGTACCCAAAACTGGACACAGTACTCCAGGTATGGCCTCACCAATGCTGAATATAGGGGAAGAATCACTTCCTATGATCTGCTGACAATGCTCCTACTAGTTCAGCTCAGCATATCATTAGCCTTCTTGGCAACAAGGGCACACTGTTGGCTCATATTCAGCTTATTGTCCACTGTAACCCCCAGGTCCTTTTCTGTAGAGCTGCTGCATAGCCAGACAGTTCCCAGCCTACACTGGTGCATGGGATTGTTCTGTCCTAAGTGCAGGACTTTGCATTTGCCTTATTGAACTTATGAGATTTTTTTTGGTCCAATCCTTCAATTTGTTGAGGTCTCTCTGAATCCTAGCCCTACCATCCAGCATATCTACTACTCCCCCTAGCTTGGTGTCATCTGCAAACTTCCTGAGGATGTACTCCATCCCTTCTTTCAGGTCTTTGATGAAGATATTGAAAGAAACTGGCTCCAGGACTGACCCCTGGGCCACTCCACTTGATACTGTCTGCCAACTAGGTGTCAAGCCATTGATTACTACCCTTTGATCTTGGCAATCTAGCCAGTTTTCTTTCCACCTTTGAGTTTGTTCATCCAACCCATACTTCCTTAGCTGGCTTGCAAGAATGTTGTGGGAGACCATATCAAAAACCTTGCTAAAGTCATGGTATATCATGTCAACTGCTCTCCCCATATCCATAAAGTCAGTCATCTCATGATAGAAGGCAATCAGGTTGGTCAGGCATGATTTGCTCTTGGTGAATCCATGGTGACTATTCGTAATCACTTTCTTCTCCTCCAAGCGCTTAGAAATGGATTCCTTGAAGTCCTGCTCCATGATCTTTCCAGGGACTGAGGTGAGGATAACCGATCTGTAGTTCCCCAGAGCCTCCTTTTTCCCTTTTTAAAGATGGGCACTATATTTACCCTTTTCCAATCATCTGGGACCACCAGTTTTCAAAGATAATGGCTAAGGGCTCTGCAGTCACATTAGCCAATTCCCTCAGCATCCTCGGGTGCATTGTTAATTTGTACACATTGATCTATACACATCCAGCTTTTCTAAATGGTCCCTAACCTTTTTTTTGCCCTGTTTGTTTCTCACCTTCTCCCCAAACTGTGCTGCTAGGTCACCCTGCTTCTCCCTTGGACTGGTGGATATGTAATCTGTGCCCACCCTTATGTGCCAACTCATAGATGCCGGCCACTGACATGGTGGAGGTGCAGGATACAGGAACAGTGGCCTCCTGGAGCAGTTCCTTGTATCTGGTTTGGACGGAGTAAGTAAAGGCGTACACTGACACTGTGTTTCTGAATGGTCCCATAGCATGGCTCACAACTGAGCTGTAATAAGTTACATCCCCCAGTAGTGCTGGGTGGTGTTGATAATCTGTATTTTACGGATAGTTAAATTACAGCCTGCTGGGTTATAATTGGCATTTTCAAAGAACAGTAAAGGAGTCAGACAACCAGCTCATACCGAATTTCTATCAGATTTGGGTACCTGATTCTCTGAGACTGGTTGCCAAAAGTGAAACAATCCTGGAATAGGAGGAGAGAGCCCTGACTCCCAGCTCCTCCCCTGCCCCGACTGTAACACTCCCTCTAACTATGACAAATGGGGTTTAAAGAGACCTAAGTTTCTTTACTGTTATACCAACGTAAGTCCTCAAAAGCCTCTTAGGTGGTTTAGGGCAGAACTCATGAAAGTGAGCCTGGAGGAACAGCTCATGAAATCACAATCCAAGGGTATCACTTTGTATTTGTGGGGGTCCCCCCCTAGAAAAAATGATTTAATATAAACAAATACAAAAACCTTTGCTACTACTCACAAGCCCTTTTCCATCCCCCATCAGGTAGTCCCATTTGTCTTGCATTGGTTCCACAGGAAAAGAAGAAAACATCCTTGTTAATAGAGGAAATGATGTCAGCAAAGCTGTTTGGATAAAAGAATTATTAACATGCCATATAACGATGCATGGAAACATGGTGCTTTCCCCTCAATTGCTACTGAAGCATGGGCAGATACTGATCCAACTAAGCATTTCTCCCTTTTTCTACCACTGTATTATACACCATTATCAAAAGCCAACAGATCACAGTGAGACAGGACAGGAGTAATAAAAAGCACAACAAAACTGCTTTCAGACATGCATCACCACTTCTTAACTCTGAACCTCATGCCTACATTCAGTTTTCCCTTCATTTCCTTCTGCTTTCCTCAGACTGTTTACACAGGTGACCTTTTATGTGGGACTATAGCTTTTACTAAAAAGGTGACTTTGCTCTGCTACATACCGCCTTTTAATCTATTTCAATTGCTGTAGAGATTGCAGAAAAGCACGTACAAAGCTCATGACCCGTGTCTCATGATGCAAGGGACAGGGAGCTGGGGAGTGCCATTTTCTATAAAACACTACACTATACAAGAGAAATAATCACACTGAGGAACAACACTGATAAGCTGGAATGCTGGTAACCACTGCTGTGCATTATTGCATTCTCTTATTGAAAAATATTGCGAAGTGTCTAGAAGACTGTCTTGCTTCCCATATAAAATAGCTTATTGGCAAAAATAGCTTATTGGCAAATGCTCTTAATGAGTGACTGTTTAAAATCTGTCATTTTCCTCTTTTCCTAACAGATATTCTTGCTGTGGCTGCCACAGGTCACCAGGGATTTTATTTATGACTTGGAGTATTATCATGGCATCTATGAACCCTAATCATAGATCAGGACATCACCACCATGCTAGGCCCCTTATAAACACAGACTAAGATGGTATTGTCTGCCTAAGGGGCTATGGGAGAGGAAAGGGGGCATTTTCCATATTAACTCAGCAAAACATGCACTCTGGTGACCAAAGACAATTGGCTAATGAGGTTTAAGTCAGCATGTATTACATTTGAGCACATGCTGCAAATGTAATACATGCTGACTTAAATGGGGAAATCATTAAGTTGGTTCTTGGAAGATAAGACTTCCATGTATCTCTATCCTTACATTTACATCCATGTCCATCCTTATGTTTTGTCAGTTCCTGTCAAATAGGCATGTCAGAGCTAAGAAGTCATAAACAAAGTTAGCGGGGATGACTCAGTCTCAGGACTGTGACAGGCATGCTACATAAAGGGCATGTGTCAAAAAGTAACATAACCCTCCTCAGTAGACCTTATTAACAAAGCAATGGAACAGCAAAATGTGTACAGCAGTTCCTCACTGAGTTATGTGTGTGTGCATGTGTCTCTGTGTACGTGTCCAAGTAAGTGTTGTCATGTGGGTGTGCATTAATGAAGCAAAAAAGTTGAAACCAGCTCCAAGGGACCTTTATTGTTCATCTGACTGTTCTTAGAACAGGTGTTTGATCTCTCTATTTATTGTAAAGTAATCCATAAATACACTGCATTCTCAAAGAAAAGCATGACCTAGCTGTGGCAGAAATGCAGGCCCTCCAGACTGGCATCTCATATTACGCTTGCTTTAAACCAGCTTTGGAAAACACAGTTGTGTTGCTGATCTGCAAATCAAACACTCATAGCAGTAGAAACTTTCCATACCAATGTCCAACCCAGAGAGAATTCACTTATCTAAATTGTAAAAGGGGAATCTAGCATTCCAATAAATTATTTAATTTACATTTCAGTGTGCAGTTCTAGCTATTATGGTTGCGGAGATCCCTCTGTACAGAGAACAGACCCTCTTCTAAATTCAGGAGACATGCTATTAACAAATTAGCATAAGGTTCATTGGTGCTTGGACCTTGTAACAGGTACAGGGAGTGTGCATATATGTGCATAATTAGATACAGATCTGGCCTTGTCTCTGTTGGCTCCCTGCCCAGCAGGCAGTCACAGCTGCTATTCTTTGTCTGCCCTGAACAAAAGAACAACAGACTTCTAGAACATTCTAGGATGGTAGCCACCCCACAAATGGTAGAGGACAGAGGTATAGTAAAGGTCCTTCCTGTTCCATGAAGGCCAGACAGGCCATGGAGATCAGGCAGACTCCTCTATGAAGCAGCATGGCAGACACAGCTGGGAGTCAGCGGGATGGCGTGAATTCACCCACACCCCAGGGAAGCCAGTGTTTAATGGGCATCTTCCATCCTCAACCAAAGGATTTTCAAGAGCACACAGAACAGTGCTAACTCTGCTCCTCATAAAACCAACCTGAGTTTTACCATTACATTCAATGGGAACAGAGTGAGGCCAATGTTCAGCACCTTTGTAGTTCCACCTAAAGTGGGCTATAGAATAAAACCACTGGATCAATAGTATAGTTCAGGGATGGTCAACCCATGGCACGAGTGCCACAAGTGGCACAGGCAGCCTGTGTGTTGTACATGGCAGCACAGGGAAAAGGAGACTGGACACACACCTTGCTGGGGTTATTTGACCCCAGCAGTCTTTCCTGCCCAGAGCAGGGGGGCTGGACCTGATGATCTCACAATGTCTCTTCCAGCCCTAAACTTCTGTGAATCTGTGAGACAGGCAGCACAGTGGGATGTAGAGTGGAGAACAGAAAACTTTGCAACAGATTGGTCAGAGAGCAGAAAGCACAAAGCAGATCATCTGGGGGAAGGGGATCAGAGTGGCACTGGGAAGGTGTGGTGCTAATTCATGGCACATCTGCAAAAAAGGTTGGGCCCCACTGATCCAATCCATGTTGAGCCCTCCCAAGCTGAAAAATCTTGGGAATAAACCTTTTTGCTTGTAACATGCCATTCTTAAAATATGGCCTTGAACTAACCAATGTGTAAAGTGAATATAATGCTTCCACATCAACCCAATGCAATAGGTAACTTCACTAATTGATTGCATGCTTTATTAACAAGAAACAGGAAGAAGATAGAGGAATCTGAAAAGGACCCAAGGATTCTTGTTGGCATGAAAATTCTCATCTCTACAGATCCAGAAAACCCCTATTGTTTCTCTGTGACTCACTTCCTGTATGTCAGGGAAGTTTAACTACATGTCCATTTCACTGTACCTTGCTTCTTGGAGATGCCTTTGGTGCCTCCCTTTCCAGAGCTCTTGTCAGGTTGACAGGCAGGGACTGCTCACAACTGGCCTCCTACATGATGATGTTACCCCCCCAAAAAAGAGAGAGACAAAATAAAAAAAATTAAAACTAAACAGGCACATACAAAAACGTAGCAATATTCTTTATCTTTGGATTAGATTTATAGATCCAAGAGGTAAGCATGTGAAAACAATTCTCCCTATGTATTTTAGAGCTAAAAATTTGCTGCTTATACTAAAAAAAAATAAATCCAAAAATCTGTGGTAGAAAACCACTAGAAAACACCAGAAAAAAATGGTAGAAAAGGAGGAAGAGAAGTGTCTGATTCAATTGCAGTTGAAATACTCTATACCAGTGGTCTCCAACATTTTTAAGTAGGAGATCAATTTTGGCATTTAAAAGCAACCCAAGATCTACCATGCATTGGTGCCACACACCCCCTGTCCCTCCCCCACTGCCCAACAGGTCAGTTTGTGGGGAGAGAAGTGGGGGCAGATTGAGGCAAAGGGAGAAAAAATTATTTGGGGGAGCACCTCCCCAGCAGGTAAGTCCCACCTGGCCAGGGCTCCACTCAACTTATCCCTGCTTCTGCCTCTGCAGCACTCTCCCTCACTGCGGGGGCCTCGATCTAGCCCCCATCCCTTCCCTCCCTGACAGACTGACCTGCTGGGCTGGGGTGCGTGTGTGTATGCATGTGGGCACTCAGTCCCCCACCCCAGCCTCAGATCGACTCCAAAAGGCTCTGAGATATACTGGTTGATTGAGATCCACTGGTTGGTGACCACTGCTCTATACCTTGAATACTTTATTGTACTCTCTCTTATAGAGAAGTTCTGTAAAAAAATATTGTACAACTATACTTTAGTTTACATTTTCTGTACATTTTAATGTCTTAAGAAATATTCAGGATTGTAGTTAGCAACACTGTATACCAGAGGTATCAAACATATGGACCAAGGATCCAGTCCATCTGATGTACTGCACTACTGGCAGGCCACTGGAAGTTGGGCTGGGGCCAGGGTCTGCTACAGAATCCAGGCCCATTGGTCACTGGTGGCCATGGCAGTCTGTGGCAGGGGGGTGAGCAAAGGCTGAAAGAGACACAGTCACACTTTGGCCCTTTTTGCCAGTCATGATTGCCACAGCCCTACCTCTCCAGCCACTGGCCCCAACTACATAGCTTGTGTTAGAGCCAGAGCTGGAGCTGCTGGTGCTGCCACTCCCACATGCTGCAGGTTAGAGCCAGAGTTGCCACTGCCACCACTGCTTTTTCACGCCCCAAGCTGAATCCAGCCTGAAAGGAGCCCTGCAATCCAGATCTGGCCCAGGGCATAAGGTGAATTTGACATTCCTATTATAGACTATCAGTTTAACTGACTATCAATTTGACACTCCTATTATAGACTATCAATTCTAATGAGCATTTCCATTAACTCCAACATGAAAATTATGATTGGGATCTACTTACATTTTGGCAAGACAAAAAGCTTTTCATGACCCACTCACAGTGTGCAGAGCTGATTTTGCGGGCATTTCACAATAGCCCTGCCACTTGGTGCTGATTGATAAATGGGCACCAGCTGGGAGGAGTGGGGAGGGGTGTCTGCAATCTTGAATGCTGGCCGCTCTTCATGCGGCCCCACCTCTCAGCACTGATTGGCGGAGAAACCCCAGTGGGGGGAGGAGGGACAAGGGGGCAGCCGCCATCTTGTCTGCTGCCCTTGGTACTGCCCTGCCAACTGGCGCCTTCCCTCCCAGCAGCAAGGACTGCTGGCTCCCACCCAGGAGTCAGCATTTTGTTTTTATCAAGCTTTTTTTGTTGATTTTGTAGATTTCACAGACAATTCTGGATTTTTGCCGTTTCCACAAAATCTGTGAAACTACAAATTAAGTAGGTCCCTGATTATGATGTTTTAATATTACACGCAAAGGAGATATTTAACACTGCTGAGTCAGGAGCGTAGAAGAAAATCATTCCAAATCATCCCAATAATTATAAGGGATCCTGGTTGTCTCTGATTTAAAAAAAAATCCTCAGTTTTTGGATTAAAAAAAGTAACCCAAAATCCACATTTTTCCATAATCAAAATGAAACACCACTAATATATGGGTAGATATATAGTGGTGTTTCATTTTGAACATGGAAAAATGTGGATTTTGGGTTACTTTTTTAAATCTGAAAATTGGGCATTTTTTAATCAGAGAAAACCATGATCCCTGGTAATTATTCTGAGACTTGTTTTCATTTGATGTTTCTCTCCCTTTCTGGTTGATGCAGAGATTAAACACTATAACTTTCCTTCCCCACCTGAGAGTCAAGAATCTACTGTAGCAGAAGGGTTCTGAGGCTTATAAACCTTCCCCTACAAATCTCATGTTGCTCATTTCCTGTGAGCTCTCACCTTAAAATATCACTCTGTCTGAATCATTTTGCTCCTATTATAAATATTCCCATCTGCTCATTCATGGACAACTGCTATGTAAATCTCCACAGAGTGAGAGAACATTAAAACTGAAAACCAAAGAGAAGTTCCTACAGGTGCTTTCCTCCACACTACCTCTGCACCACGATTTTATCGTATTTACTCAAATCCAAGATGAGGTTTTTTTCCCCCCATGGGGAAAGAAGCCCTCATCTTGCATTTGAGTACAGGGTGGAGGAGGGGCATGCAGCTGCTGTGGCTGTTACACTCCATTCCTGAGCTTGGAGCAATGCCAAGCAGAGCCACAGGAGCCACTTGCTACCCCTTTGCCTGTCCCTGCAGCCTCTGCCCTCCCCCCCCCACCTTTCACCTGCAGCCCCTGCCCAGGCACATAGCAACAATGTTTGTGGAGAGCAGGCAGGGGGCAGGCAGTGCAGGTGATAGCAAAACAGGCACCATATGGGGGGCAGGTGCTGATGGGCATGGGGGGGAGGCAGCTTGCAGGAGGGAGAAGTTCCCCCTACCACTGCAATAGTGGCAGAATGAATGTAAGGTAATCCTCCAGTAATTAGATTCTATACATGGAAAATTATAACATATTCATAATTTTAAAATAAACAGAATGTAAGTGTTGGGGGATCATCTTAAATTTGAAGTCATCTTGAAGCCTCTGAGTCTCTTTGATTCAGATAGAAGAGAACAGGTGTTGTCTATCCATGTGGTGATACAGAGTGAAATGAAAGCTCAGTCTACCCATCAAAGCAACAAAAAAGCCCTGAGAAGAGATTTTCAAAATGGAACTGTTCACACTGACTCATATGGAAGAAGAGTAAAGCCAGTCTCAAGCCCTTCTGAAACATATTCCTAGCACCATGGTAAAATGGAAAGTGGGAAACCCCTCAAGTTTTCCTATGGAAACTGGGAAAAAAAATAAATTGACCATACACTGAAGGTCAAGAAATTGCCCAGATCCCCACAGGCTTACCAGGGGCATGACCCAAGTTCAGGACTAGAACTCCCAAGTTCTCCTTTTCTTCTTGAAGAACCACTCTCTTGCTTTTATTATGTATATAATCTCTGGAAACTCAGCAGTCCTGAGCCAGGGGAAGATTTGTTAATTAAAATCAGGATATGGGTGATGTGGGCAAGTTGACTACACATACTGTTGGTGAGTTCTGGGAAACTGTGCGCTATCAAAGAAATGGCCAGAGCCTTGCATGTTAGGCTGCTTTAGGTAACTATGTGGTAAACTGATGAAGGAAGGAGGCATTTACTTAAAAAAAAAACCAACAAAAAACAAACAAACAAACAAAAAAGCTTCTGTGGACTGTTTTGGTCACAGCAAGCTTGGAGTGAAATGGATTTTACAGATGGCTTCAGTGGGAGCAAGAGTTAGGCCAGTACTGAGTGCCCTTGAAAAATCCCATGTTCTGCATTCTACCTCAGGACAATAGGCATGAACCTGGAAGGGACCAAACACTGTGGCTTAATACAACTCAGCACTCAAACACTTTAAAGCTTAAATATATGAGCAACCTCACTGAAGCCAATAGGACTACTCATAATCTTTAAGTATAGTCATACTTGCTTCTAAGGGCTTTCCTTGGCTGGGCACAGAGCATTCAACCTCCTGATAGAGGCTCAGCAGATTCCATTTGCAAACACAGCTTCATGTGACTGCTCACCTGCTCTTCTGAAGTCTAGTGGCAGATTCTTGTAACAGCAGAAGGCACAACGGTGTGCCAGCAGCACGAACACATCTGCTGGCACACCACTGTGATTTACAGTGCAGATGACAAAAACCTGTTCTAACAGCTTATCCCAGCCCTCCCTTCCCATGTGAACTGGAATCATTTGTCTGAACAGTGGAAATCAGGTAGAAAAAGTCTATTCCACATAAAATAAAAACCTTGTTTTGAAACCATCCCTTCTCTGAAAAGCTGGCAGGATGCCAGTTTTCATGTCTCTTCAGAGAGTTAAATACGCTGAATAATTGTAATAAGTAAGTAATTCCAAAACTATCATTTTAGATTAGTTTTGTACTTTGTATTTTATTACTAGGATCACTTGCTGTTTTGCTTCCTGGCAAGTGGAGTTGTCTGCTCTGTCATTTAAAGGAGCAGAAAAGAAACAATTTCTTACACAGGTTGGCAAATTCCTATTGTTTAACAAGCAGCTGCAGCAGGCCCTCATCTAAGCAGATACTGTTGCAACCCTGCTTAGTCATTTTCCAGCTGATGTGGGCTTCCAGCTAGTCTGCTCTTACCAATTCAAGGTGCTCTGCTGTGTATGGTAGACTTCCAGAGGAAAAAAACTAGGCATGGTGTGAGAACACTTGAAGGGCTGAGAGCAGGCAGCAGGGCAGCCAGCAGGTGTAGGCCAGCCCTGATGAGGCAGTCACATGACTGCAAGAGTGCCATGTGATTGGAGGAGAGGGGTGAGTGGCCTCCATTTTAGCTCAGGTCTTCAGGGCTGAGGTGGTAGCTGCTGCAAACAGCCAGAGAAAGGACACCACCCAGTTGGAGCTGCTTGGAACATCTTGGAGGAAAGGGCAGAAGCTGTGGGGATGGCAGGAGGCTCCTGGTCCTGGGTATGACTTGAAACTACACCCTGCTGGGGAAGGATGGCCTGGTAGGACTATCTGTGGCAGGGTAGTTCCCCAGAAATGCCAGGCCAGTTGCCTCCCCAGTGAAAGGTGGGTAGGGGCACCTTATAGCCCCAGCTCCCACCACCCAGTGGGTAATTTTAGATCAGGAACAGGCAGTGGGGCACAGGCACTTTTGCAGATGCCTGAGCCTGTGGGGTGTAAAAGCCTGAGCCCCAGTGAGGTGGCATGAGTTGGCCCCAGTGAGGGGTGAAAGTGCATATGGAGTCCTGCACAAAGTAGGGTGTGTGGTGGTGCCTGAAGGGCTGCACGTGGGGGTACAGAGTAGGGTCTGCACAGGCAGGCCTGAAGGGCTGCACTGAGGGTATGTAGAGTAGGGTTGCTTGGGCAACCTGAAGGGCTTCATAGGAGCCAACCCCCACAAGACCAAAAAACTTGGATGAGTTGCCCATCGAGGTGGTGGAGTTTAGCTCAGTGTGAGGCATAAGGCCGGTATCACATAGAGTAGGGTTCCTTGAGCAACCCGAAGGGCTGCGTGTGGACTGGCTGGAGTGCGAGTAGGTAAGTTTGTTCGTCTGAGTGGGTTGTTGAAGCAGGGTGGGTTTGTGAGTGACCCAGTGAGGGGCAGGATGAAAGAGGCCCAGTAAGAGTGGGCAGGATGAAAGAGGCCCTGTGTGAGGGGGCGGTATGTATGAGATCCATTGAAGGGCAGAATGTGAGAGGCCCAGCAAGGGGGAGAGTCTGGCTTGGCCTTAGGCCGGAGTTATGAACAACTTATGATGCCACCTGTGAGGCATGGGACCTGGTGTAGGGAAGGTCAGAGCCATGTATATTGCCCCAGGCATTGGAGCATTAAATGGGCATTCTCCCACACCTTGCATACAGTTTATTAAGCAGCAAGTCATGGCAGGAGAGGCAGGGCAGACTGCCCTACATGGAGGGGTGGGCCAATGTTAAGATCCAGTCTTGACATGGCTCCCTGTCACACATGGTCAAGAAACAGGTTACATTTTCCCCTTCAAGCCAGCACTCAACCAAAGCACCTTGCTACTTCCTTTCCTTTTTCATGTCCTTGTGACAAGGTATTTAGCAGAATTCAGAGATTCAATGGAATCTGACAGGGCCACGCCACAAGTGATTCTGCTATGGCCTCAAATTTGCAATCTCTGGGCTGTCGACTGTGTGCCTTGGTGTCCATGCCACCACAGGCCCCTACCTTGCTACTGGAGATGGCAAGAGTTCACCTGAGCCATACTGTAAACTGATTGGTTTTGCTCATTAAAAAAATATCCCAATAAGGTTTTTTTTTTTTCCAGTAAGTGGTAACTCCAGTAAATCTAGCCTGACCTTTATTTAGGTAATTACCTACCATCTGACTTAATTTCACATTGAATGTTCAAATTGAATGACAGTGTTCCTCACTTCCAGTACTTAACTGTTGGCAAACATTGTTGATTAATGTTCATCCATGGTCACGTTTCATGACAGACGTGACTAAATAACAATGGATAATCGTGTATTATGGTAAGGAGTATAATTGCAGTTGGAACAACACTTTGAGTTCCTTTGGAATGAAAGGCAGTAGATAAAAATAGGACAATGCACTACTGATGTTGTTACTGGGTTGGTTTCTTAAACCAGTTTATTCAGTCAGGTGATAAAACAAGAATATTGAAGCAAAGAATTGATTTATACTTTAATTATCTGAGTTATCGCTCTGTTTAATACCACACAAAGAAGAAAAAAATCAATCAAGGCCTACCTCACCACACCAGGAATTCTCCTCTGAAGCAGCATTTCTCAACCCATGGATCGTGACCCAGAAGTGGGGCACAAGAATATATGAAAGGGTCATGAAAAACTTAAAAAAAGGATCAACAAACTTTAAAAATGGATTCTCCTTTAAAGAAGAAAAATATTGCTTTTCCCTTGCAGGCTGTCAGAGTTCCGGGAGGGGTTGCTTGGTGCCCACCCCCCACACCTGCACCCTACATACCCATCCCCTGCTCCACACACTAGAGGTCTGTGGCCAGGAGGCAGGAGACAGTGATTTGGGAGTGAGGGGCACTGGGTAGGGACTGGCCATCAACGTTTACAAATGGTTGCTGGTACAAAAAATGGTTGAGAACCACTACTGTAATGTATAACACAAGCAACATTTGATTATAGCACTTACATATCTACTGTGTGATACATACATAGCAGCTAAATTGCCCCCCTTGCCCTGATGGATGAGAGATTAAATAGTTTCTAAGTGACACCACCCAATAAATACAGGAATTAAAAGGGAGCACCGAGGCATTTATTTTATGGCCTTAATAAGTCAGAAGTATGCAACATGTGACAGATATCTAATCTGTAGGCATAACCCACTTGTTAATGTGTGCCTACTGCACATGTTTATCTCCAATTACCTTAACCTACAAAACAACACAGAAGAGAAACATTTCCACAGCATCCAGAAACTTCCTCAAGGTCATGAAACTGCACCCCAAACCAAAGAACAGCTTCCATGAACATTTTATTACTTTATGATGGACTGAAATTAGAAGTGGTCAGAAAATGGAAATCTGTGTCTGTTCAAAGTTTGTATTAAACTTTTCCATCCTGAACTGGAACTAAAATGCCAATGAAGCAGGTACTGGACTCCAACATGGAAAAAGATTCCCATTTTCCTAGGAAAAGTATGGGGAATCAGCTCTTTCCCTGGACACCTGAATTCCCTGTTCACACTGTCTAAACATGGTGCAAAACTGAAGCCAATGCTGCTTCCCCTCCTCTGTCTGCCCCATGCAAGAGGTGAAGCAGACACAGGGATTAAGCTGCTCTTTGTATGCCCTTATTGTCCTGTGCATGAGCAGTAGGAGACACAATTTGGATTTCACTGTCCTTCTCTGCTAATGATTACTGCTGGTTTGTAACCACACCTCTCTCTCTCAAAGCTGCTTACTTCAATTTCTTCCATTCAGAGACTTTCTTTGAAGTACTGAACTTTTATACAGAAGTCAAATTATGTGGTGCCAAGTCAATCCATTCAACTTTTTTTTTCTTTTTTTCCAATAAGCTGCACAAAGGCCAAGTATGATTTTGGCATGGCTTTGTTTGAAGAGCACATTTTCTCCCATTAAAGAAGCCAAAGGTTTAATAGCATGGTATGTGGGAAGTAAAATACCCACACATCAGGTACCATGGGAGCTCAAGAAAGCGACAGTCATAATAGGGCTCAATGGAGGATGCTATGTTCCCAAAATGGAATAGTCAAAGCCATAATCCCCTTGTATCATGTTTTACCACCAAATACCTGGAATAAGCCCGATATCTGCTCCACAAAAGCAGATCATTATATATGCAGGCTGCAAGAACAACAGGCAGCCACATATCTGGATTGCACTCAGGAATGACTGGAAAGTAGAGGGGGAAGCAGGTGTATTACACATATGCACGCTTACAGTCATGCACAGACCCAGGAAGGCTTCCGCTTATGGGTGGGCTGGGGCACTGTAATTACAGTGCGTTGGAGCAGACTAGCATGGTAATTACTGCACTCCAGCAGACTCCAACGTCATATGTATCAGAGTCCCCACACTGAAAAATGGCAGTGGGGTTGCTTAAACTAAAGCTTGCTCAAAGGGCTTTAGTTAAAGTGCCCCTGCCACCATTTTTCAGCATGGGGATGCTGATACACATGACATTTAATTAAAGAAGCTCTCAGAGCTGCTCTTATTAAAGTGCCCCCACCACTCCAAAAGCACTTGTATAAATGTCAGTTAGGTGTTCATAACATCAGATGCTGATCACAGAATCATATAGAGACAACAAGTTTCAAGGAGCTTCCACATAACTCTGAATCAGGGTGATTTTTGTGCTGGTGTTCTGCCCAGCCTGGGTTTCAATTTCATACATTTTTAAAATGAAACATATTCCTCCTATAAGTGCTTCAGCTCCCATACCAGGGACTCTCTGAGTAGGATTTACAACAGCACTTCAAACTGAAGGCAATCAAAGTGCTTCCCACAGAAGAGTGTCCTAATGACGCCTAGGGTCAGAATACACATCTCAGAGGATGTATTTGTTGAATCAAAATTACCCTGGATACTTGATAAACTCAGACACTAAGACCTAGTTTCTGCCCTTAAGAGTAGACAATCCAATGAGTCAAAAATACAGGCCAAAGATGATAGAGGCACAGGGATCAGGTTGAGAAGTAGCCTTGGCACAGTGGCGGTCCCCTACCCCCCGCTATTATCTCATATAAAGAAAAATACTATTAGCTTGAAAGAGGCAGAAGGACAAGCTGAGGTTAAAGGAAAGGGAAAGAATGGCGGGAAGGGACTGTTTGAATAAAGAAGGAAAAGGGAAAAGTGAAGAAGACAAGGAAAGAAATGGGCACAACAGATGGGGAGTAGCAGGAGGTAAGAAGAATTGAAGTGGAAAAGCAACCAAGGGCAATGCAACAAATGAAAGCAGAGGCTATGGGGGAGGGGAAGAGAATGCTGGAAATAGCTCAGGTCCAAATAGTGAGTGAGTGATGCTGTCAGGAGCCTGTGGCAGCAACTGCTGCTATTCTTCACACTAAGTGGCAGAGGAAGGCCAATGAGACTGGTGCCATGGAAGACATAATTGGGTTCAGTGAGGGACAGCTCTGCCTTTTCAACTGCTGCCCATGCTGATTGCAACAAATTCTCAGCTGGCTGCAATACAGCTGAGGATCAATGGGGTTGGAGGAACATCCAAAATCAGAGCAGTATCTGCCCCATGCTTTTCACTTGTGCACGTAGTACAATTACTGTAGTTAGTAAATCTAGCTGGCCATAGGTGGGAATTAACTTTCACTAAGAATAGTGTTTGCATGCAGACCACCAGTTATTTGCTGGGCTGGGCAAGTCAATACATCTCTAGAGTAATTGTTTTTTCAAGACAGGGAGCAGCCGGCGGCTACTGTCTACAGAAGCTTGTGCATCAGTAATCTCAAACATAAGTCGCTTTTTCCCCCTCTCCTACTGAACTCATTCATTCCCATTCCTTTTCCACTACCATTGCACCATCTTGAATTCACAATGAAAGGCAGAGTGTTGAGGGATCCCTGTCATGACACAAAGAGGGTAACTTCCAGAAATAGCAGGAGGCACACTGTCAAATGGTTCTTTGGCACACTCCTTACTGCTTGGGCAGGAGGTCACCATTTACTTGAGGGGCATACAACATCCTGTTCTCCACCCCACCTTGCTTCCATGGTGAGGGCCCCCACCCTCCAGAGGACACAACTCATGTGTTATGGCTCCTACTTCCAGACACTTGGATCTTGGAAAATCTAGCTACACCCCTGTTGTTAGATATCTGGGAACAAGGCCAAACATTGTCCACAGACCTACAACATACTGCTGTCAAAATGTGCAGGTATCACCAACACCTGATGACAGGATTAGACCTCCAGTTTTGGCACCACTTGTACCATCTGGGTAGCCTGTGACTTGCCAGCTAATAGGGCAATGCAAGAGGACTCTCACATTCCCTATCTTGCTTGCAGTCCAATGCATCTATCCAAGTAACACCAGTCATCTCTTATACCTCTGGATCATGTTCAAAATAAACGGCTCTCTAGACACATGGATTACCAAGTTACCATGACTTTAATACCCGAGCTCTTCGAACCAGCACTTTAATTCTCAAAGGTGCTTGTCATTCGGGATTCTGAAGTGGTTCAGGCAGAGGGCCCACTTTTTCCCCTGGGTCAGCAAACACCTCTCCAACCAGAGAGACTAACAAATAATTGACAGTTTGCAATGACTCTTTCTTAATTCTCCTTGGCAGCATCTAGTGGCCTGGACACCTATCAGATTATTAACAGTTGATTTATGATGTCAAGGAACATTCTAGACTCCTGGTTTCCAAACAGTGTATAGATCATTTCCTCTGCCTGGAGGACACAGGTGTTCTCTGATGAGCTTTGAGACTGCAGTATCAGACGTCAGGGAGGAGATGGCAAATGAGTCATCAGCAGTTCCCTTCCCTGCTGTCCAAGGACTTTGTGTGCATAGAGAAGAATGATGACTAAGGCAAAAGCCTTTAACTTGCCCTGAATGAGGGCCATGTAGAAAGCATCTAGCGGAACTTTTCTAAGAGTAAGAAATCCCTTTAATTATTCACTGATGATTTTGCTATGTGCTTTGCTATGACAGAGGAACCCAGCTGGGTCTCACTGTGTCACTTCAGATCTCCAAATTCAATATTGTTTTTGTTGCCTAAAATTCACCAGGAATAAGTCATCGACAGAAGCACTGGATAGAGTGCTGGTAGTGGCTTTGGAATCCCACCATTGCCATCAGTATTCTGCACAGATGACTGTCTGGGTTCTGACCTTCTTTGCAGAAGCAGCTGTTCTAGTCTATGATTCATGATGGGACTTTTTTACTATCTCCCTAAATGCCCCTTTCTAAAATAGTCACTGCATACAATTTTCATACCTTTCCTCTCCCACCAAGAGACACAACTTAAAGTACATTGGGGTCCCCATTATTTAAGAGTTATATTATGCTTAGTTGTTTAGCCATTGTTTGTGTGCTATTCAGTGCACAATCATGAATAGCCTTTCCTCTTGCGTGCTCTAAAAATTAACAGCTCCAGAAAGTGTCTTTCCTGACTGGGCATATATCCTTCACCACTGGTTCATAGTGAAGAACCAACTTGTATGCCTTAAGCTCTTGCTGTTGTGGGGCCTGGCCAAGAAAAGTGCTTGTTTTGGCTATCTACCTCAGTCATTTCCCTTCCCAACCCCCACTTTCTCCTGTTTTAATTAAAAGAAAAGATCAGATAGGTTTCCTTTTTAAACCATAAAGTTAACCATTACGGTTAACTTTATAAAGAATAAATGCAAACAGAATACACTCCTAAAGCCATCAACATCTTGAAGCTGAAATCAGCCTTTTAAAAGGATAGACTTGTTAGTATAAAATGGTGGTAGCATCACAACTGTACATAAATGAATACCAGAGAAATGTATGAGACTGGCATTTTTGCCTTCTATCCAATTTGAGAAAATGTCTGGACAGGGCCCTACACAGTGTCACCTGCCCCACAGCTCTTGTTCCAAATCAGAAAAGAAAAACACTGCAGGTACTCACTTTCACCAAAATAATTCTCGCTAGCTCCTCACATGGATGCTGTTCTGCATCTTGCTTTGCGGGCTCCAGTTCAAATAAAGTATTACAGTTTTCCAGCATTGTGGCCATAATTGTGTTGCAGATTTCCTGTTCCTTCATACCTTCCAATCCAGAAGGTACGCTGCAAAAATCAAAGAGAACATCAAGCAGAGCATTAGAAGGACACAAAATACTAGCGCCCACAATAAAGTCATCAAAATGTGAGAAGTACAAATACAGTCAGGCTGGCAAGTCAAAGAAGCTGTGTTTAGGTAAGAATGGACTGTTAACTAAAAGAGCTCTTTATTTAGATACAGGGGATAATCCAGAAAGGGGTGCAGTGGCACAGTTGCACCCCTCTTTGGCTGTGTCATATATGAGTCCTTGGTGCAGGGTCTGTCCTGACCTCCAGCTTTCTAATGTCAGTCTGCAGCTTAGGGGTTGAGCTTTGCCACCATCACTTGTCCCTTCCTTTTCTGTGCTGCTGAATTCACCAGGGACAAAGAGGGAGGGAAAGGGAAATGACAGTTAGGCAGTGAGACAGACTGTCTAGGGAAGTTGTACAATCTCTATTATTGGAGGTGTTCAAGACAGGTTGAATAAGCATTGATCAGGGGTGATCTATGAGTAGCTATGCCAATGCTAGGCCATGGACATGTCCTGTGCTTCTGGGCTTTGCTGGTTGCTGCATAAGGCCAGGAAGGCATTTATTCCCCATCTTGTTGCTGCCCATGTCAGAGTTTTTTCACTTTCCTCTTTTGTTGTACTCTGTAGTGGGTGGCATGGCACTCTTCTTTGGATCTCTAGCATATGTTAATAATCCCCGCAGCTGTTGTCCCCCTGCTTTACCTGTGCTGAGTTAGGGTGCTATGCCTTGCACTTGGGTGACAGGGTTGATTGTGCAGTTTTGGAAATAGGTTAGACAAGGATTTGTATGTGATGGTTTTGATAGAGATGATTCTGCCTCAGGAAGGGGGATGGACTAGATGACCTTGAAAGGTCCTTCCAGTCCTACTTTTCTATTACTCCATGACTGGCTGGTGAGCTCAGAACTCACTGCTCTTGCAGAACTCTGTCAGGAGCCTGTGATGGCTCCTAGCAGCTAGCTCAAAACTCACTGTATATGTGACGTACAATCAAAATGGAGTGACTGTACCCACGCTGATTTGTCTCTGTATCTGCTACTGCCTGCATACCTCACAGTGGATACATTTACTGTCATTCATTCTCAGCTATTTTAACCTGCTATTAAAAATACAGTCATATTTTCTAGAGAACTATTTTCTTCTGAGAATTTGGCTCTTTTTGTTATTTATCTTAAAAAAAAAAAGAATAAAAAAAATGTAAATCCAATAATGTCAAATGTAGCTATTTGTTAATCCCTTGTAGAGTAGTTCCAGCAGTTCCACATTCTTACTTGTTAGCCACACAATCTACAGTAAAATTCAAAGAAAAAAAGGGAAAGGTATCTCCCTTTATAGGAAGGATTGTTTGTATAAAGGATGGGGAAGAAAAAAAGAAAAACACTTGCTGTGTGGTTTTGTTTAGAGGTAACTTGAGAATAAACCATCTTCTTTTAATATAATCAGGAAAATAAATTTCACAACTAATCAGCTGCCATGGGCATGATAATGATGAATGATTAATGTCTCCTGGGGCCAATCTTGTGTTTAAACAGTAAGCTACAAGAAATGAAGAGAAATGAGAACTTCCATGCATCACATGTACCTCTCACCCCACCAC
Source organism: Gavialis gangeticus (assembly GCF_001723915.1). NCBI lineage: Eukaryota > Metazoa > Chordata > Crocodylia > Gavialidae > Gavialis > Gavialis gangeticus. Next base: position 99,323,118 of record NW_017729033.1, on the reverse strand, counting down.
ACAAACACACATCTATACTTTTTGGTAGCTTGATTTCTCCTGTGGGACCCTTGCCAATATTTCCCTTTGGTATCATCTGCTCTCTTCATGTATATCCTCCCGCTGATGTTAACAATGACAGCATAATACTGCAAAGGCATGCAACTGCATGAATTTCGAAGGGTGGTATGGTCTGTTCTTATTTTAATATTTTGCCTGTGCTATGAAGATTTAGGACTTAAAAACATGTGGTTGTATTAGTTAAGCATTTCACTACAAAAAATCTCCTCATTCTCAAATTCACATTAAGGCCAGAGTCTCCACTGCCCTTTAATTCCTGCTCCACACAAACTTTAATACCATCTACTGGGAAGGGCAGCTGCATTTCTATTCAGGTAGAGCTAGGAGAGTCAACTGGCTCAGGGTCATCTCCCTGATTCAAGTTAATCTCTCTGCACTCCACAGGTGTTAATAACCCTCTGTCTTTTCTAATGGTCTTGATGTTTCACTTCTCAAATTATCCTTTCTTTTGCAATTTTGCTTTCTGTTAGCCGTTCCTGGTAGTGTCTCTCTCCTATTTCACAGCTCTACAGACTATTTTTAGTTCTACATAAAAAACTTAATTTAGGTAAAGTAATATTAACTTAGGTGTAGATATGACTGACAGTGGGCATGTCTATACGAGACTCTATTGAGGAATTGTTACTGGGCATTTATTTAGTGCTTGTTTATACAAGTACTAAATAAATGCGCAGTAATCCAAGTTACTGCTCAGTAGCACCAGCAAACACCTTTTTTTGTGACACAACTGCATAGTTGCATCATGTCACAGTTTTTGCCACATGATGGTACTGCACAGCAGTATTGGGGTACTGTGCAGTCAGTGTATCGTGTCGACGCACCCAGTGAAGTATCGGAGACACTGTCAAGACAATCAAGAAAGCTAGACTTTGTTTTATGAATCTGAATAAGAGACATATGATTAACTATAATGACTACAGGACTAATGATGTGATATCTTTCAACTTCATTGACTATCTTTTGTCTAGTTTGTTGTGTTCTTTTAAACTTGAAATATGAGCTAGCAAATTAGTGCACATTCCAATAATTATATTTGTGATTGCTTTCATCTTGAACTGAATAATATAGCACTTGTCCCTAGCATATTAGTAAAGCTTTTAGTTTCTCTTTAACTAGAGAAAAAAATCAGTGAGGATGTGCCACACTATCTGCACCCCACTTTTCAAAATTCTAGATCAGCCCAGGCTGCTGTGATAAAGCCACTGACTTCAGCAGGCAAGAACCTACCCTCATACAAAAGGTAACGGAAAGGGCAAAATTCTATGGCTAGATACAAGAACATGGAGTGCCCCCATCTGCCACAGAAGCCTTGCATATGCAACAAAGGATAGCATTTGGCCTGAAAACACATACCAAAGGTAATGCAGCTGACCTGAATTAAGGAAAATCTATATTTTTAACCCCTTATGCTTTGCTCCAGAAGAGAGAGGGAAAGAGGGACTTTTGATTTTTTAAAAACTTTATTATATCAATACTAAGAACAAGTGGTGAATGTGCAAAGGTATGTGGCTCTCCCAGGGGCTAAGCATGAATAGGGTGCAATATGTCCTGGTTTGGCTGGGACAGTCCCATATTTTGTAGGCCAGTCCCAGCTGGCTGGTCAAAATTTAAACAGAAGGCCCAGAACTGCAAGGGTGTGGGGGGAAGCTTGGGGCTGGAATAAAGGGAAGAGAGAGCGGCGTGTACGTGGAACCTGGTCTGCCTACATAGAGGAGTGCACAGTGGAACTGGAGAAATGTAATGTGAATGTAACTGAAGGTGCAGTGTAACAGCAGGTGGAACCAAGGGTCAGTCTGCAGAGCTGTGCTGAATGTTAATTTTTTAGGAAGTCAGTGCCTTCATACCTTGATGTAATGAGCAAATGATGTTCAAGTTTGGTGGGAGAAGCCCAATGTCTTCAGAACAGTAAAAAGCCCTATGTTTGTTGATCATATCAAAAGTCTTTGTCAGATCAATGAAGGCTATGTATAATGGTATTAATTTTTCTCTATGCTTCTCTTGCAGCTGCTTGACCAAAAATATCACTGTCACTGTTGGAGCATCCTGAGTGAAAACTGCTTTGACTTTCAGGACAGATTCTTTCACCTAGAGATGGCAGGCTACAGAGCATAATATGAGTGATAACTTTTCCACTGATGTTCCACAGGGAGATATGTTTATAGTTGTCACAGTCACTTCTCTCCTCTTGTTTTTGTCTAATGGCAGGGCTTTTCAACCTTTTAAAATCAGTGTACCCCTGGCAGCCAGACATGGAGCGGGGGGGAGGAGGGAGGAGGTGCATGGCTAGATGCAGGGGGTGAGTGGGGGGGCTGGGCAGGGACCACATGGCCAGACCTGGAGCGGCAGCAGTGCAGGGTAGTGGATGGCAGTGGCAGCCACTGTGTGCCA
>NW_017729033.1:99310383-99320556 GCF_001723915.1 Gavialis gangeticus | reverse complement strand
GTGGATGGCAGTGGCAGCCACTGTGTGCCAGCCCCCCCGCCCCGCCCCATGTTCAGCTGGCCAGGTGGCACCTGTGCGGCCCACAGAGGGGCACTGCTGCCTTCACGTACCCCCCACTACAAACCCGCCACTCCTGCTTATTTCATGCTTTCGTATATTCTGTGATTATCACCTGTGTCTGCTGCTTTCTGAATATCATACAGTTTCCCTCAAATTCTGAGCTGACTACTCCCTCTTTCCAAGGAAATCCTTCTCAAGTCTCAATATGGCTTCAGTCCATAGAGAGGCACCATGGACATGATTTTTGTGCTCTGGCAGATACAGGATAAAGGCAGAGAACAACACCAGGAACTGTATATGGCCTTTATTGATTTGACTAAAGCCTTCAACTCGGTTAACTGTGAAGCTCTATGGAAGATCTTATCAAAGTTTAGCAGCCCAGGGAAAGTATCATCATTCTAAGACTCCTTCATGACCAGATGACTGCCTCCATCCTATGTGGTGGCTGCTCTATGGAGCCCTTTGCCATTTGAACTGGCATCAAGTAGGGCTGCACAATCACACCAGTTCTGTTTTCCATCTTTCTTGCAGTCATCAAGATGCATATCCATGACCATCTGCCACATGGCAGAGTACAGGCTGGAAGGGAACCTTTTCAATCTCCCCCTCCTCTGTACCAAAACCAAAGTTACTTCAGCCTCAGTTGTGGAACTTCAGTATGCTGATGATTGTGTTGTCACTGCACATACGAAGGAGGACCTACAAACAGCCCTTAACTGCCTCTTTCAAGCATACTAGTGCTGGGAACTGACCCTTAACGTCAGAAAAACAAAGGTGTTTCACCAGCCTGCTTTGGGCCAATCAACTTCCCCCACAAAGATTCTTATTAACAGAGAGGAGCTGGAGGATGTTGAACACTTTGCATATCTTGGCAGCCATCTCTCAAAGAAGGCCAACGTCAGTGAAGAGATCCAGTATAGGAACTGATGTGCCAGCTCTGCCTTCAGAAGACAGTATCATCGTGTGTTCAATGATCACAACATCAGAACTTGAATAAAACTCCTACTATATAAAGCTGTGGTAATCCCAACTCTTTTCTATGGCTGTGAAGCTTGGGTGACCTACAGGGACCACCTGAAGAGCTTGGAATGCCATCACCAGCACTACCTCCAGAAGATCTTTACCATAAAATGAAAGGATCGTCACACAAATGCCAGTGTCCTCACTGACGTCAACACCACCAGTATGGAAGTGTGGATTATTCAACATCAGCTGCTGCAGACAGGGCACCATGTGTGCATGCCTGATGTACTTTTACCAAAACAACTGGTATACTCCCAACTCAGACAAGGACAAGGACATGCAGGGGTAGAGGATATGCTTCAAGGACACTGTCAAGGTAAACATTAAAAAGTGTGGCATTGACACCACAGATTGGGAAAAACTAGCCGGAGGCAGGGCTACATGGTGACACTCTGAGAGAGAAAGTACATCTTACTTTGAGGAGAACCATCTCACCCTGGAGGCGGAAAAATGGCAGAAATGAAAGGAAAGGAAACAAGACCAAGAAATCCATGGTCTGACTCTCTCTTTAACTACCACCTGTAGCATTTGCCAGAGAGTCTGTGGCTGTAGGACTGACCTTCTTAACCATCAATGAAGGACTCATTTACAACCCTTTACTTGATTTGTGGCAGTGATCACTCTTGACTGTGAGGGATTGCCACTTCTGACTTGCCTTCCTTTGGAGCTCTCTGGGGCTTCTCTGCATCAAGCTGCTCTTGCTCTCCTGCGGGATTAGGGCCCCTAGAGCTGGAAACTCCTCTGAGCCTCAAATCTGGTGAGCAGGCTTCTGCCCTACTCATTTCGTCCCTGTTGGGGCTTGGCTGCAGCCGGGCTCTGCAGTCCTTCCTCCAGGCTCCCAGGGCTCTCCCTTTCTGCTGGTACAGGGTGTGCTCCTATGACATCTGCTCCATTGTGCCGACCAATCTGCAGCTGGCACAAACAGATGAATCAGAGTGGCTGCAGCATTTGTGGTTCTGCTGCCTGCACCACCAGTGATCCTGGAGGTAAGTATTCAGCTACATAGGTCCCTGCCACACATATGCCCAGCCCCCAACTGCTGGCAGGACTGCCCCTCACAGCCTCACCATTCTGGCCACATTTGCCAGACTGCTCCCTAATGCGACAATGGTGCATGTCCTTCAAAGTTAAAAGAAACATTATGATTATGCTGTATTATTAATTGGGTCCATTAGGCCTGTGCTTTTGTGTTATGTTTTTCAGGTACTATTAAGATGTGGACTCTATGGTTCAAGATTTTCACACTACTGCTGGTGCTTGTACTTCTGGTGCAAGGAGGCACCTGAAAAGGAGAATGCAGAGGAGACTTCCACTCAGGCCTACCACTCTATCAGCAAGGCTGTCATTGTTGTGTGGTACTCCATTATTGTTGGAAATTACCAAAAGAAACTCAGTGCGATGCACTTAACTCCCAGACAACATCATTCAGAATTTCTGGATTGGCATCTACCTGAACTAAGACTAAAGTTCCTTGGTGGTGTAAACAAATTAAAGGAACTGATATACAGAGTACCTGATCAGGCATAATTTTACTGAGTGTTGAGGAATGATGGTTTGGTGTACTGGCAATTGTGCTTATACTAAGTTGATGTTTACTAACTATTATCCAGGTGTGGATGTAGGAGTCTATGCAAATTTATATAGAGGTCCAAATAATGAACCATTCTATTCCACCTATTTCCCTTTAGCAAGCACAGTCAAGACTTTGTCCTGGATGCTGACCACTCGAAAGAACCTGAATGATATCCTAGTCTTACAGTTTAAATTTGATTCCTCTCTGTTCCCCGTGATTGAATATCTTGATTATTGGCAACTAAATTGGTCTGTGATCCCCAGCTGGATTCTAGTTGGACAGTACAATGCACCTCTCACAATCATTACCAATTCCTCTCACTCCAATTTTAATTGGGGACTTGATACCCACCTGGCTCAATATACTGCTACTCACAACATAAGCAATGCTACCTTTGTGCAGACGTTCTTTGTAGACAGCCCTGACAGTGGTATTTGGAAATTTTAGGGTTCCGATGGTACAACAAAAACACAACTAGTTAAGGTGCATGGAGAAGCATGTAAAATGACAGTGGGTCCAGCTGTAGTAAAAACAGATGTATAATTGGATGTGGGAATTCAACCAATTGTCCGTACCATTAGCATCTCAATCAATTTGTGTCCATGTTAATCGAACAAGAACACCCCAGTGTTTAAATCTTACACAGCCCTTACAAAGGGGTTGGGAAAAATGATTAAAATAATTAAATGATTAAAATGATTCTTTCTTTTTTCTTGTTAGCACAGAAAAAAGAAAGAAAAGATTGGCTGACAGTTCTTGGAGCTGCAGGAACTGGGATGGGAATGATGAATTCCATTGATTCAGAAGTAATGGCAAATAAAATAAGTACCCTAGGATCACTCCTGCAGAAAATTGGCACACCTTTTACAGTTTTACAGTCAGTCATTTACAACTACAGATGGAAGACTTAAACCAAAGTCTAAGTAATATTCTTACTGTGGATAGTGCCACCCTGGTGAAGGCTACCTTGTAGTCAGTAGCAAATACCTCAACAGCCCTTACATGCACACAAGCACAACTGTGGCAATTATGTCATTGCCAAGAGTGTGGTCAAACAAGCCTTGAAGGGAGATATACCTGAAGGAAACATGTGACCAACCCCTGGGCCAAATTGATTACATCAGCACTCAATATCACTACACACACACTGAGCCTCACCAGTCTTGACTATCAACTACAGCAATGCCTAGGAGCTAGCCCAATAATACCTCTAGGTGTCATCATTAATAAAACAGTTCTCATGCCTATAATATTGTCCCAATGGGCAGCTGAAGTACAAGACTGCTGGAAAGAAATCAACATGTAGCTATGTGAAAGAGTTAATCAACAAGCTTATACATGGCCAAAACTATGTTTTGTATTATAAAGATGTTTGTCTGAGTATTGATCAAGTAGAATATCAGTATTCTATGTATCGAGATTATTCTAACCAAAATAAGGTCATTGATATAGGGGAGGGATGTGTATGTTTTCGAACCATGTGTGATGTTGTGTTAGTTAACTCACAAAATGTATCTTTAGAAGACAGTTCTAACTGTTTTTGTAATGGTGCTGAAATTTCAGGATGTGACCTTAATTTCAGTAGACAAATGTTTAGTCAACAGTCTTTCACTTTGGGTTTTCTTAGTGCGTACAGATGAGCTACACAAATTAATCCACCATCTATTTATATCAAAAGGTTCAAGAGGTTCAAAATTCAGCAAAAAACACTGTTATCACAGTACAGCATATAAGCAAAACTGTTATCAGTTTATTAGTCAAGACATAAGAAGTCATGCAACATTGCTGGTGGGAAAGCCTCCTTGGATGGTTTCATACTGCAACTAACAACCCTAATAAGGCTTTGTACCCCATTGTGGTGACTTTAATTATTGGTGGCTTGCTAGCAATATTACAATGTATTCTAGAACCTGGCAGCTGTGGCAGTTGTGGTTCTGCTGCCTGTACCACCACCGATCCTGCAGGTAAGTTTTCAGCTACACAGGTCCCTGCCATACATATGCCTGACCCCCAACTACTGGTGGGACTGCCCCTCAGGGCCTTGCTATTCTGGCTGCTCTAGCTGAAGCTCTCCCCACTGTGACAGTGATGTACTTCCTTTGATCTGAACATAATTTACACTTCGCACTGTTGGCTGTAATGAAGAGAAAAATAAACAAGTTGGAGAAAAGTAGGCTAGATAAATACTACCAGGTGGAGAATCACTATCTTAATAGCTGAAAGCAAGGGGTAATTATAAATGTATCCCTGTGAGAATGGCAGGACTCCTGCAGGCACCTGGAGTGGCTCAACATGTTTATTCTGGACTTGGACACTGGAACTGATTGCTTCCTGAGAAAATATCAGGAAGACATGAAGCTGGGAGGGAGTGAAAACACAATGGAGGACAGGGGCACAGTGCAGAAGGATTCTGGTAGCCTGAAAAGCTAGGTTAGAGTCAACAGGATGAAGATCAATGCTGACAAATGCAAGGTGCTGCCCCTTGGGCAGAAGAATAAAAAACATAACAAAACAGGTGAGACATGGCTGGATAGCAGCTCTGTGGAGAAGGATATGGGAATCATAGTAGATGTGTTCTATCTAGTCTGCTGGCATATAGATTAGGTCTTACATTATCCAATTATTCTTTGTTTCTTTCTTTTCAGTGGTGACCCCAAGATTTGCCTACCACGTCTTATTGTTAAAGGATTATTCCAGGAGAATGTAACTTAAACACTACAGGCAATGAACTACTTATCTATTCTATTGAGGTTTTGAACTTTCTCATAAAACTTTTTTTTCTGTTGGCCAGAAAAATGAAAACTCACAGTATGCTCTTTATGAAAAGGTTCTTTTATTAGGTATCTATCTAATTTTTATACATTGTTTCTTATGTTTCAGCACCTCCTGAGTTGGAAGAAATGACAGAAGTCTGTTTCCCAAACTGCTGATTAACTCTTTCCCCAGTGGAGGTAAGTGTCATGTCCCTTATACTCTTTAAAACATCAAAACAAACTCAAGCAGTATAAACATGGACATGATTCTGTCTTTTGGGCTTGAGGTTTTGCCCGTTTTCCTTTTTTTTCTTTTCTTCTAAAAGTCACAAAACAGGGTGCCTTCCCCTTTAAATCCTTTAAACGGTGCCAGGCTTGTTGTATTTTTATGTTTCTTCTTTACAATAGTGCTCTAGTCCAACCCATCCTTATAATCAAATAATTTAATAAAAATTTACTTGGAACTGTTGGACTCTGCTACGTCTTCTCGACTGATCCTTGGTTCTCCAATGTCACTCTGACTCCAGGATCTTGTTCCCAGCAATGATTCTTTATTCCTTCCCTCCCAGCTCATCGCAATCTCCCATCTTTTTCAGCCAGCTGACCCCCAACTCCTCTTTGCCTCTGCCTTTCCAATTGGCTCTTTTCTCATTTTTGCACACCACACCTCTGTCCTTGTTGTCATCTGTGTCTCTCTCCCCCTCACTCTCTCGCTGGAGACGCTTTAGCTGCATCAAGCAGCTACTCCAGAAGCACAGCTCCCTTTTTTCCTCACTTAGTTCTTGCCAGTGTTCAGTTTGTGCCATTGCCAGCTCTCTACCTTCATGACAATCACAGAGTCAATACAAGTCAGCTGATGCAATATGATGCAGCTGCACAAAAAGCAAATGGGGTTTTGGGCTGTATCAATAAGCCCAGAAACAAGAGACGGAAGTCTGCTGTATGCCATAAACAAAGGCTACCTCTGCCATTTTTGGGACCCATACCACAGGTTGCCCAACCCTGTTTTAATCGGTCTCCATTGCCTCATCCTTGTGCTCCTACCTCTCTATCACTTCAGACCCATGCAGCTGTTTCTGTATTGCCTTGTCTCCCTGTTCCTCCCTATCACTACCACACACCCCTACTCCTGCATGTCTATCATATCGTCTCCTTGCTCTTCTATCTCCATCGGCTCATCACCTTGCTCTTCTATCTCCATCAGATTATCACCTTGCTCTTCATAATCCATGAGTTCATATGTGGTCATATTGACAAAGAATGAAAAGGAAAATTCCTATTACACCAGCACTGCTCCTCTCAGGGCAGATGAAGGCACATCACCAACATATGCTCTCACCTTAATTGAGGGCCTGTGACAGAGGGCACGATCATTTTGAGATGGTTTGCCAGGGCTTTGGTTAGGATTTTGTAACCTGTACACAGAAGCGGTACCGGTTGCCAGTTTTTAATGTTACCAAGATCCCATTTCTTGGGCAGCAGTGTGAGAACTGCTTGACGGCAGCCAACCAGAAAAATTTTTGAAGCTCACACAAAGGATCTTTGAAGCTTTCCTGGAAGACAGGCAGGAGGTCTGGGTTGAGGAAAGGCAAAAAGGTCTTGGAGAATTCAACGGGTAATTGATCAAGGCCTGGCACCTTCCCATGGCAAGGTCCTCAGATAGCAGCAGTCTGTTTTGCCTAGAATAGCTCTGAACTCATTACCCTCAGACAGAGAGTTTGGGAAGACCCTCATGTAGATCTTTAATGGTCCCTGGGCTGATAGACTCAACTCAAAACAGCTCCTTGTAGAAGTTAACAGCATGCTTTCAGATCTTGGTAGGACCTGTGAGCACCTGGCCTGACAGGGTTTTCATAGATTAAGGGTCGGGAGGGACCTAGTAGATCTTCTAGCCCGACCCCCCGCCAGGGCGGGAGAACAACAAAAAACCCCAAAAAGAGAAACGGGACTCAAACGAGTCCAGCCAGGTAGGCATCCAGCCTCTTCTTAAAGACCCCAAAGTTGTAAAGTTACCAATGATTTCTTATTCTGTGCACTTTTTCTCTAGGTTGAAAAAGAACTGGGTCAGGGCATCAGGCTCTGTGAGTTCTTGGAAGCAGGTTTGAGTTTCATAGATTCATAGATTGTAAGGCCAGAAGGGACCTTGGAAGATCATTGGGTCCATCCCCCTACAGCAAGCAGGAAATATAACTGGGAGTCAGGTGACCCCAGCAAGGTGACTGTTTAGTCTCCTCTTGAACGTTTCCAGGGTAGGTGATTGCACCACTTCTGGAAAGGAGCTTATTCCAGAGTCTAGACACCCTGACTGTGAAGTTTTTCCTAATGTTGAGCCTGAATAAGTCTTCCAGGGGTTTGTGGCCATTACTCCTAGTTTTCCCCTCAGTTGCCCTGGTGAACAGATGCTGACCAAGCCCTTGATGTAATCCCCTAGTGTAGCGGTACGCTGTTACCAGGTCTCCTCTCAGCCTTCTTTTCTTCAGGCTGAAGAGTCCCAGATCCCTTGGCCTTTCCTTGTATGGCTTGCGATGTAAAACTCTGATCATATGGGTCACTCTTTTTTGGACTCTCTCAGGCTTGTCCATGTCCTTGTTAAAGTGTGGTGCTCAGAACTGGTTGCAGAACTCCAGTTGCCGTCTCACCGGTGCTGAGTAGAGCGGAAGAATCACCTCCTTGGTTTTGCTGGAGATGCATCAATTGATGCATGGCAGAGTATTATTTTCCATACTGGCTACAGCATCGCACTGCCAGCTTATATTCTACTGTGGTCTATTATTACCCCCAGGTCCCTTTCATTCATGGTGCTAGTCAGTTTGGTGCTGCCTTGCACCCTGGGTCAAACCCTCTATCACCTGCCTGCCTATATCCTTAAACCAACCTGGCTACAACCAACAACCCTGTACCAGTTCTCTTCAGCACTTTTCCTGGAGTTTGAGGCTCTCATACAGCCAGTGGTGATTATCAGCATCCCTCAGGGCAGCTTCAAGCTCCACAATATCTTCCTCAAGTTCTTGCATGCTGTAGCCGTGGTTTTGGATTGTCTGTTGCATATATAGTTGACAGAAAATCTTGATTTGTGCCTTCCCCATTTCCTACCACTGTTTCCAGGAGGGGAAGTCATTTCTCGAGGCTGGTACATGAAGCAGTTTCACAAATGGGCATCCTACAGGAGGCAAATGTTGAGACAGCAGTAGGGGGTTTGGCTGTAAATTAGGTCAGGAAAACCCAGTGAATACCAGACCAGGCTGTAGTCTGAAAGTCCTGATGGCAAAATCCAGCAGAGAGAGAGAGAGAAAGAAAGAGAGAGAAGAAGGAGAGTGTGGTTCCCTTTGGAGACACACGTGGTGTTTTCCCTGCTGCTCTCCCACAGTGCACCTGCAGGTCACTGCAGTCAGGAGTTATAATTAAGGTTTTCTGAAGATTGCAGATTGAGAATGTACTAATCTGAACCCACCAAAGCCAACAGGAAGGCTCCCATTGGTTTTAGTAGACTTCAGGCTTGGAACCTGAATCAAGATACCCTGCAGCTACACCCTAATCTCACCCTCGCTATTTGCACTGAATAACACCAAGGAACATTTCTAGCTTGCAGATGGGCCAGATATGAAGAACAACACATTCTCCACAACTGCATGCATAAGACTTTATGTTTGCTCAAGTCTAATTATCCCTCACTATTATTTAACATCTTCATGACTTACAATAATATTTTGCTCCATGACTATTATATCTTAATGATCTCTTGAGAAGGACTTAAAAAAAGCAAAGTAAAATTATATCAAGGATGGCTTTTAAAATCCACTAATAGAGTATATTATAAACTGAAAGAATGACAGGTAAATATCTATTGTGGTTAATGAATCAGGTTGGAAGGGACTTCAGGAGGTTATCTAGTCCAATCTGATGCTCAAAGCAGGACCACCCCCAACTAGATCATCCCAGCCAAAGCTTTGTCTAGCTAGGTCTTAAAAACCTTCATGGATGGAGATTCCACAGTTTCTCTCAGTAACCCATTCCAGTGTTTTACTACCCTCCCAGTGAGAAAGTTTTTCCTAATAGCTAACCTAAACTTCACTGGTGCAACTTGAGACCACTGTTCCCTGTTCTGTCATCTGCCACCAGTGAGAACAATCTATTTCCATCCTCTTTGCAACCACCCTTCAGGTAGTTAAAGGTTCCTATTAAATCCCCTCTCAGTTTTCTCTTCTCCAGACTAAATAAGACCAGTTCCCTCAGCCTCTCTATGTAAGTCATGTGCCCCAGCCCCTCACCATTTTCATTGCTCTTGTAGGAGTAAATTTAGTTGGCTTCTGGCCTATTTGACTAGAAAAACAGAGACCAGAAGTGCTCATACTGCTTATTTCAGTTATATGTTCTGAGATAAGGAATCTTGCATGCCATGGTCTGTCTTGATATATTACCCTGTGCACAGATGGTTTGTTTAAGTAAAATTCCTAAATGTCTGTGTAATTCACTATTGTTTTGTTTCTCCAAGGTCATATTTTTTTCTCTTTCTCTGACTTAAGTATAAATATGCTTGTAAACTTAGAGAGTGCGAGAAATCCTTTGAAACAGACAAGTGGGTTATTCCCCTTGCTGTATGGAATTCTCTCTGTGATCACAGTATAGCCCTAAATAAAAAAAAGCTGGCTCTGTCAGTTCTGATTCAGCCACAACGCAAAGTTTGATTTCTTCCACAATTTGGCGCCGTGACTTGTATCGAGACGCCCGGAGTGATCAGTTGGGACACAGACATCTCTTCACTGA